>NC_090743.1:23310093-23507593 GCF_036898095.1 Palaemon carinicauda
AACTATTTATGTTATTTTTATCCGTATCAGTAGATACTGCTTTTTTGTTGATTTATAAAGATATTTTATTTTTCAATAGATCACTTTTCAGAAATGGTGGTGTAAAGATTAAAGAATTAAGATATATATAACTCATATATATTAGACCGGGCAGGAGAGCGTGGTGAGAGCGTGCTTCCAGTGACACATTTTAGACGATTGGAAGTTACTTTTTAGACACTTTTTATGTAACACTAATTAGCCATATGTCTGGAGTCCAACTTTTATAACTTCGGCCTCTTTCAAGCATGTTTATTTAACTCATTATAATTACTAATTAATTTATGATTTAACCACAATAATTATCATTATCATTATAATTATCATATTATGATTACGAACTGCACACACAAAGCGACTACTGCTGATTTTTTATGTAAAGTGCTTGTTCTCACTTGGGTTGTGTAAGTAGTTTAGAAATACTTATTTTATTTCCTTTTCATTAAAAATAATGTCGGCTCAAGGGTATAAAGGTGTTGTCACAAAGAGCATAATACATAGTCGGCCTCAATTTATTTTTATTATTATTATTATTATTTGGATAGCGTACGAATCTGGAAAGAAAACACAGGCGGTTAAGAGGGCATATTTGAAACACCAAAACAAATTTAGTAAAAACGCACACACACACACAAGCTCACACATCACTGATTGCTTATTTGTGTAACAATGTACAACCAAATTTGTTTCATTTGCTTTTTTTTTCGTAGCACCTATTTATGGTCCTTGTGATCACTTTTGTACGTGGCCCTTCATTATGTTCTTTCGTTATCATTTATATTACACTACGCATTTAACTGTTTTCCCCCATTGGCACAATTGACATTCTCATTCTCATTATTATTATTATTATCATTATTATTATTATTATTGTGATATCCGTCACATTTAAGATTAAATAAACACACGCCTGTGTCTTTTTTTTCAGATTCTTCTCAAGAATGATGAAAATAGCAATAGTGGATATTCAGTATTCTACTTACAAATTGTCAAGTACAGTTGAGATTACTTATGAGCATTATAGTAATTTTGTTTTCCATTTTGGGGGTTTGGCTTTAGTTTCGTGGCTCAGTAGAATGTAAGGACTTCATGCTCTCTGGACTTGATCTTAACATCTCTCTCTCTCTCTCTCTCTCTCTCTCTCTCTCTCCTCCTCTCTCATCTCTCTCTCTCTCTCTCATGGTCAATCGATTGTGCGCGTACATGCTAGTATTACTATTATAGCATCTCTCTCTCTCCTCTCTCTCTCTCCTCTCTCTCTCTCTCTCTCTCTCTCTCTATATATATATATATATATATATATATATATATATATATATATATAATATATACATACATATATATATATATATATGTATATATATAATATATATGTATATATATAATATATATGTGTGTATATATATATATATATATATATATATATATATATATGAAAACTAGACCAGAAAACATCTACTTTATTTCATTTCAGATATTCCTTATGAGAACCATTATAAACATAAAGTTACATCCAATCTCGTTTCCTTTGAGAAGTTTTGCGTACATTCAGTTTTTTCAGGAAATTTATTTGACGTAATTAATCCGTACTTCATTAATGTCTTCTGTTTGACTTGTTTGGTGAAATTAAGACACGGAAACTTTCATCTTTGCCCTTTGCGGACATTTCTCGTCACCGGAAGGTTTCGACTCTCTCTCTCTCTCTCTCTCCTCTCTCTCTCTCTCTCTCTCTCTCTCTCTCGCTCTCTCTCTCGCTCTCCTCTCTCTCTCTCTCTCTCTCTCTACGTGGTAATATCTTTACATACAAAATAGCAAATACATGGAACAGACTTCCAGCGGATGTAGTCAACAGTAAAACGGTAAACGAATTCAAGATTAAGTTAGACAAGATCATAGAAACACTCTAAACGTCTTAAGTAATTCACTCTACCCAAGAGTACATGGACTCGCCGCGGATGAACTAAAAAGTCTGAGATATATTCAAAATGCTTGTATCTCTCTCTCTCTCTCTCTCTCTCTCTCTCTCTCTCTCTCTCTCTCTCTCTCTCTCTCTCTCTCTCCTCTCTCTCTCTCTCTCTCTCTTTTTTTATCGTACTTTATAGGTTTTCCATTTTTAACATACAATATGTGTGTCCAATTCATGGTAAAACGTACTTATTTTTAGGAAACTTTACCTAATAGGTGTACAAGATGCTAAATATGCAAATGCCCTATAATATTATCATAAAAATTGTTCACCTAAGAATCTTTTAGATATGGTTACAGTTGATTTTTAGATTATTTACTCAGGATACTGTCAAGTTTTTGGAATAATATGCTAAAACTTATGTTAGAAAATATATCCAAAATAGGATACCTACGGTTATTTCGTTAAGATGAAAACTTTGAGGAATATCGATGCTTTAAATACGTAAAACTTCAATCCATAAATGACGTAGCAGAGATGATTTGTCAGTCAATAGCATTATTCGTTTAGAATTTTGAAAAGAAAAAATGGTTCTGCCCGCTTTCATTTGAAAAGTAGAATAGCGTCCCTCAAGCGTTATTAGGTTGTCGGCCAAATAATGAAAAAGCTTCTGGTTAGAAAAATCTCGAGGTGATAGAATGTGCAGCATAGGATTGCAACTCTGCTATTTCTCCACCAATGAACAATATTGTTATTAGTTTGTTATATCTTGATGTAAATGAAGGCATAACCTTGAGTATATCATGTAATATTCATTAGGTACGAAGATTCTCCAGAACATGTAAAAAAAAAAAAAAAAAAAAAAAGATGATTCGCTAAAATTCTTGCAAATTCACTGATGTTTCTCCGTATATATCAAGATTCTCCACTCCAGTTTTATTTGGCATTTTCCTCGTTATGGAATTGGATTAAAGATTATTTCATCAATTTTTCTGCCAAAACTGCAGCAGCTCCAGTTTTCACTTTTTTTTCATTTTGCATATTTTTGAGCCTTTGTATGTTTTCTGGAAGATATTCTGATCGCCAGTCGATTAGAAAGATCATTTGATTGGACAGAGTGCAGACTGTGGACCCTTTGGCTTCTTAGCATCACCTCCCTTTCAGCCTTCTACTCTATCTTTATTCCTCTATCTAATATCTTGCAGTCAAACCGGTTAACTTTACTGCATAGTGCAACTACGTGAGACTTCTTAAGTCTTGTCTGGATTCTTAACGGCCTTAGAAGCCCTATAGCTAAGCCAAATTCATCATTACAATAAATCTAAAAGCACCATTTCTGTAGTCTGCTCTTAAGATTTCATCTTATTTTTTTAAGTTAAATATGACTACCTTAACTTTGAAAAACTCGAATAATATATGCAACTTTCTAGAGATTATTAGTTTTTAAAACCAGTACATATAAGGTTATTTTGCTTGACCGTTCTCTTTTGGATGTACTGTTAATCGTATTTTGATGAATCTCATTTGTGTTAAAAGACTTTACTAAGTGATAAGCTTTTAAATCAGAAATGCTTCCCAGAAGACCTTCATCCCCAGTATGAAGTCTGATGATAATTTTATCATTCGGTATTATAAAAAACTCATAATAACACTAAATACCTTTAAATAAGGGATCCCAAATCTATACTAAGATTATGCAATCCGGACACTATAATGGTACAAATATATCGACACACATTAAGGATGAATTTAATTTTTTCAGAATCCAAAAAAAATCTTTCATCCTGATTACCAGCACTCATCATACTGCTGTGACTGCGTTCTTGTTAGTTATAGCGGACACTTTCATATTTAGTTATTCTCAAGCAATTTCCATTAATTACTGAAGCACTTGCAGCATAAATTATCTTATACAATAATTTTATGGTTTTCTGTTTCATCTCTTGTCAAAGGGTAGAGTTTTGAAGAAAAAGACGGAATTTAATACTTAGCTGTTCCATTTACTCAACTTTTGCCGACAGCTGTTTCAGCCATTAACTCTTGGCTTTCGTCAGGGCTTCTCTACAAAGAAATCATGCTAATGAAAATAAGAAGAAATAGTATCTGAATAAAACGTGTGTACATTATATGTATATATATATATATATATATATATATATATACTTTATATATATATATATATATATATATATATATATATATAAAGTATATATATATATATATATATATATATTATATTATGTATATATAAATATGTGTGTATATATATAGCCTAGTATATATATATATATTATATATATATATATATATATATATATATATATATGTATATATATATATATATATATATATATATATATATATATATATATATATATATATATATATTCTTGATAAACGCAAACTTATACGATTGACCCCCTCTCTCTCTCTCTCTCTCTCTCTCTCTCTCTCTCTCTCTCTCTCTCTCTCTCTCTCTCTCTCTCTCTCTCTCCTGACGATGGTTATCTATAAAGATGAGGTTGTCTTTGTTGTAAAACTGGATGACTCATGGTTTATAGAATGATGTACAATATTGATTTCATTACAGCGGAACAAAGCGCTATAAGTAGGTGGAGAAGGAAATGATCTCATTGACATATCACAGGTTTTTTTAGTTTTTTTTTTTAGTTAATGGTGTAAATCTGCTAGGCATTGACCATGATCTGAGTATTTGAGTAACTTCATTATAGTTTGAGTAATTTGAAACAGTTTAGGAATTTTTCCTCTATGGAGTTCAGTACCAATGTTATGGGACAAAATAGACATGAAATTCAATATCAGTGTTTTGAGACAAGATAAAAAAAACTTGAAATTCAATATCAATAATTTGGGACTAAATAAAAAAAGACATGAAATTCAATATAAATGTTTTGTGACAAAAGAAAAAAAAAACATGAAATTCAATATTAATGTTTTGGGACAAAATAAAAGACATGAAATTCAAGATTGTTTTGGGGACAAAAAACTTTTGAATAAAAGTGATTATTAAATTAAACTTTTTAAGTAACTGTTGAATCTGTACATATTGAAGGTTTTATTCAAAGGGGATAAAAATCTCTCTCTCTAACAGTATGAAGCCAATTTTGTCAAGCATAATTACAAAGCAGTTCTCGCTTAGCATATAAGAATTTTTTGCACTGTGACATGAACGCTGTATACACCATTGGACAATATTTATTATCATTATTATTAGATTTGGAGCTTCAATAAAGTGTGAGTTTGATAGAACATTCTCTATTATTTGTCCATTTTTTAATTTAGCTTCTAGGTTTTTTCACCATCAGATATGCTTCACATTGTCAATTATCGTAGGTATCAACAAAGTAGATACTGCAAAAAGTAAGGAAAATGCTAAGAAATATAAGAAACTAAATTTTACTCCTTAAGAAAAATTAAAAAACACCCAATCAGCCATTCACAGATAGAATATATATTGTGAATGAAAACTCAGTCATACCAAAAGCAAATGTAAAAACTATTCAATTACAGTATTCAATTTCATTTTACATCCCCCCCCCCCTTACCATTCATTAACATCCACAATCCCCCCCCAAATTCAATGGATCTCTCTCTCAACGAAAATGTATTTATTTCGGCTTTTGCAGAGGTGTCCACTGTTACGCTGAGACCAGGGGTGAATAAGGGTCATAATTCCAATCGTGCAAGTATCAGTACATATAAAAAGTGCAGCGCCTTGATTACATTTCTTTTTTTATCTTATTTTTCTTAAATCTCAGTCTCTTTTAGTCATTCATTCCCTTAGGTGAACTGTACTGTACTTGTTAACAGTATTTGCAGAGGAATGTAACAGTTTTGGCAGTTTTGGCCTGTATTTGTCTACTTTAGATATGCACAAACTATTACTATTGATACAGATGAGAGAGAGCTTGTTCTACTGCCACTATTACTAGAATTGGCTTGGGTGCATTTCATTAGATATTTTTTAGATTTTAAACAATGCATATTGCTGAAAGTACTATATATAAAAAGAAGGTAATGATGATGACTTTTAAAAACACGGGAATGCAAGTATCGGTATTCTGCTTTTTTCTTATTTTATCGCCATGACCAGGAGAGGAAGCCACTGAGCTCCCTATCCTTTTTAAAGTGTTTGAACAGAAGTATAAGAATAAAATCTATTAGTCGGAAATTAGAAATAGAAGCTATGCGTACCTGTAATTTATTAGACCAAGCAAGGTAAAGCAAGATTTAACCATGTTAAGTGGTCACATTTTTTCCTTAGTCGTGATAGAATGCTAGTTTGCCCCTCACTGTAATGTAAAAACAGTTTTAGCTGCATCCGTATAGGTATCTTTTGAGTCGGGTTTTAGCCGTGCCTGGTACGCCTGAGTTATGTCAAACCTTTAGCCTATTTCGCTAAATTTCGGGCTTCATCAATTCTCATTTCTCCTCTAGAGGGAGTCTTGTAGACTACTCCCCAAATATGGCCTTGAATGGCAGAAAAAAAAATTGATGTTACCTGTATTTAGCCATTTTTAAGTTTAGAGAAGGTCGTATCAAGTACACTTTTGGGCCCACTGCACGTATGGATAGTCAGTTTATCATTAGATGGTGAGAATTACATATATACATTCATTTATTTCCCCAAAACATGAATATGAAAAAAGATCAGAATTTTTCTAGCTTTCAAGAAAGAACATCAGCTCCCTTCCATCATTTTTTTTTCTTTTTCATATTTGTATTTTGAGTTCAATTGCGGACTACAATATGCCACCTCATACTTTTGGTGAAAGAATTACTGAGAAGTTATTTTTGTTTTCTCTCATATTCTCTACGAATTTTATGACAACAAAGTGGTACTTATTCTTTTAAGTAGCTTTATATTAAAGTTGTCGAACCCCTTTAGTTATCGGAAAACCCTTAAGCCGCTATTTTATGAAATGAAGCAATACCTGTTTGAAGAATATGATCATAGATTTAGCTTCAGAAGGTGATGAAACCTCTTTAATGACGATTTATAATGAGGAAATCCTAGCATATACCCCTTGAAGTACCAAATACCTTTAAAAAAAGATGAAAGTAATGATTCAATCGCGCAATCAGGAATTGCTTTGTTCTACTAACAAATGATTTCCAAGAGTAATGCAAGTCTTACGTATTTTGCCAAATGAGTTTTATTTTAACCAAGTGGACAGAGCATGCAAAACAAAAAATATTTTGGTTGGTTTAGTTTTCGGTAGATATTGTGCACAGTGTGACCTCTTGTTGGGACAGGTAGGGAACGAGTTGCAATCTTTGGTGCTGTCGGTGTGATTTCTCTCTTTAACCTCAGACATATTGTAGTTTTTAAGTCTTTTTCACGTAGTCGGTGTTTTTAAAATGCCTAATATGCTCCAAAACGGAAGTGTTTGGAGTGGATCGAGTTAGTTTGGTTTTTTCATTTTAAATACACAATTTCCGTTTTAGAACGTATTGGCAAAGTATGCGATAGGAATTGTCTGTGGCTCGATAATTAGTAATTTACTTCCTTTACAGAGTTACTATTTTTATATGTAAGCTAAGTCATATTAGAGCCATTTGAAGTTGATGCCAATCACAAGAACTATTTTCAACCAAAGGACAATTGCTTATCCTGTAGCATTTTTCTTCGAACTGTAGCCTTTAGAGTACCAGTTGTCATTGCCTTCAAATTCTTCTTTTAAATATTTTATTATCTTCATGGATCTCTTCTCTCAATAGCATAACTCCATCCATCCTACTGTGTAGTCGCGCAGATTTTGAAAACCCCAAAAAATATTTTTACCGTAATTTTTTTTTTCTTGTGGTATTATGCAGCTTCCATGGTAATTTGGTGTCATAACACAGTAGTTAGTAGCTAGCTCTTTGTATCCTTGACTGATATTAGTTGTTAAAAAAAAAAAAAAGTAGATTTGGCATGATGATGGCCCGGGGATGCTTCCAACTTTTGGGAGCTGCTCCTAGGCCCTCTTTTTTTCCCCTCTCTATCATTCCATTATCTTTTATATACTCCTTTTCCCCTTATGTACCGGATCCACCTACTCCCTTTTGACCTTATTATCTTTACCATTTACGTATGTGTGGTTTTTATATATCGCCTTTCATTAGTTTGCATGGTCTGATCTAGACCCTTTCTCAGTGAAGCCGGTATCTGTCCAAGGAGATCTCGAATCGGATTTTGGGGCATTCGAATCTTTTAGCGTCAATTACGGGAAATTTGTTATTAACAAATAAGGAAGTAATTTTTTTCATTTCAGTGAATATTTCTTGTTCAAGATATTTCCTTATATCTTTTTTTATACTATACTCTTAAAATTATGTAGAAATGTAATAAGATATTTTATATTTTATCCTTTTAATGGTTTTTGATTTGGGATCATTAAGAAAATCTAATTGACTCCAGATAATCTTTGATATACACCTTGTGATAAGACAATGAGTTTTATCTAATTACGTATATTTGACCAAGTTTAACGTTTAACAGCTTTTAAAACTCTCTAATATGTCCCTACAGCAAACAACGTATTCACATTTAACTGAGGTCATCCTTGGACAAATATCCGGAGTGCGACTGCTTCAGAGGGACCCCCCAAAAAGCTTTTGGTGTGTTGTGGATGCTTAAGAATAGCCTCCGAAGATGTTTTCAAGTTTTTCTTATACACAGACTATTTTATATATGTTTATCCTCATTAGACACGCGAGTGCGTTCCTGATCACGGTAAACAAATAATTTATTTATTTAGAAAAAAAAGTTTAATATTAAGGTATTAGTTTTGTAATCTGTAAATTACCACGATTATATATAAATATATATATATATATATATATATATATATAATATATATATATATATATATATATATATATATATATATATATATATATATATATATACATATATATACACGGCGGTGTAAAAATATTTCTGCTTCTTAATTGTATATGAGCATCCAAATAGTTTTTTTTTTATAGTTATGGTAAAATCTACTGAATAGCTTCAGTTCGTAGCCTTTTCCACTTTTCAAAGTCATTTGTCTTTTATCAGTCATCTGTGTCCTCTCGGTGCCATGTTTACAATGATAAAAGTACCACCAGACAATGCCTTACTTCAGATAATTACGGCTAAATTTCTAGGGTGTTAAATTTGTTTATACACAAGCGAATTATCGAGTTAAATAGAGTATAATTTTGAGTCGTTGAAACCTCGTTCTTATTGTTGCCTTTTAGATAGTTGTATTAATTTTCTGAACTTATTCTGAGATCTCTATTGCTGGGAGTGGAAGCTGTTTCAGATCTAGTAGTAACTGTAAGAACAGGCTTTTGTATTATGTTTGAACATACGTTTGATTTCATAGTTGAGGCCTCTTGAATTATGCCTTTCATGAAGGCTGTCATATAATGTTCAAAAATTGTAAGTTTTGAATATGGTTTATCAGCAGGTTTCAAGGATATTTGCATATTCTAAACAAACTTGGTCATTCTTTTTCTCAATTACTTAATTTGTGCAGTTTTAATTTGTTCATGCAAATTAGATTTTGCTATTATTTCTGTCATAAATCTTAAATTCTGTTCATCTGCGTCCAAGCTTAATAAGTTTCTCTGCAATATTCTATTAATATCGAATTAAACTCATGTTCTCTGGTATTATTTTGTAATAAAAAGATAAAAAAGTGAATTTCCGGATTGAGATCGATATCGTTGATACTCCCAGTATTTTTTTTTTTTTTATTTATTTATAACAAATTTTGAAGAAACATTGGAATAACAATAAATATGGAAGGCAGCATTTTACCATTGTTGTAACCTCAGTATTCCAGCAGTAGGCCTTAGCTTTTTTATATCGGGTATATACTGTAAGTGATGGATAGCTGATAAAATTCGTCCGTAAAAAGAATATTCTTGTGGTTTTATAGTTAATGGTAGGTAGAAAGTTAGGTCTACGTTTTCTTCCATTAGGCCTAAAGTCCTTAAAAGAATTTGGTTCCCGGTACGTCAACTTCTAAAACATTTGATTTGTAATCTATTTATATAGTAAAGAAAACAATCTTGGTGTGTTTAGGTTAAGTTTTAAATAAGACCAATGTATTATTTACTTCAGTCCGATTATTATATAAACAAAATCCATCTGTAGTATAGAGGAGGATATTATTCTAGCCTATGTCTTATATGTTTATTTAGGGCCATGTTTACGATGTTCATCCCCTTAATCACTGTTATGTGTCATAATTGTAATCAGCTTTCCGTTTCCTGCATGCCCTAGAATTGCAGCATTTTGTTGTTGTAGGTCCCATTGGGCACACCAAGATTCTTCGTTCATTGAAAGGAAGAAGAAAAGTATTCCTAAGAACTTGTAATCCGCGTTTGTTAACAATTTTTGTAATTTAGGAATGTGAAAATGTAATACGAATTGGTTCAAAGAATACGTTCATGTAGCTTTGTTGTCAAGATGCACAGTCTATTTTAGGGTATAGAGTTATTTCGGCAAATTCAAGGATTGTTAGTGATATTAAGCAATGGGGTATTGTCTTTATATAATAGGAGAATGTGTCTTTTTATAAACGGAAAAAGAAAATATATTGTTTGAATTACTAGGAGGATGACAAAGATATATTCTGATTCAAGTTAGATGAAACTGCGTTGGAAAAAATTGCATTTTGGTGTTTTAAGGTAAAATCGTAAACGAATGGAGTAGAATTTTTCTCTTTTTTTAAACAAATTAGGTGGGAAAATGTTAGACTATCAAAAGGCTTGGAATTTAAGCTTAGACCAGAAGCAGTAGGGTTTTCATTTTTGTTCAACTGAATAGCATTTAACGCACTGTAAATTATTTGGATCTAATCAAATTCTTCTGATGCACTTCCTGTCCCCAACTTTTCGGTACTTTTAATAAGTGTTAAACTGTTGTTCAACTTGCACCTCTGTATCTTGTGCAACTCGTTCGTTATTGACACAAGGTACACGTTGTACGTACATTCTAGGAAGTGGTTACAAGTAATATATCTTGATATCTTGGCAGTTTATTTTTGGTTATGTATACTCTACATTTTAATATTACTGAATTGCAATATCATACTCTTCAATATTGAGGAAGGTTTTTATTGTGGATTTATTGTAAATACATTGGTTTTTTCATGATTATCTAAGGGAAATAAAATATTTTTATTTAATGTTTATGAGAAATAGATTCTCCTTTTGTTTATTCCATAGGCTTCTATATTTTACTTAGTTTGGTTTCAGTGTGATGTATAGTGTTTGTTATGATTTCATGATATTGCAGTTTTAACCGGGAAAATATAATTGGAAAAAATATTCTAGTGTATTTTTACTCTATTGGGATTTTTAAACATTCGATTTTAAGAAAATAAAAACAATTTGTTGTACCCAACTCTTTTCATTACTGTATTTAAGAACATTAAGATTTAAAAAGAAAAAAAAGATTTTTTAGATTAATGAGGCACTTCTTCTGCATCGACAACCTTATCGCTTGACATAGATATTGATGACAATGATGGAGTAACGTAGTTCCTGCTACTCAGTGTAGTCCACTCCTTCGTAGGCCCCCCCATCACTCCCTCCCGCCCGCATAAATTTTCGGGGGGTGGGGGATATCAGGATCGGGAGCGAGTTACGATGGGTGGGTCTGAAGACAATCATAATGATATGAAGCCATTTGTCCCCTTGACCCTAAAAATGCCTTACCCCCACCCACCGCCCCCTGCCTCCCTATGCCACCCTCCCCTCCCCCTCTCCAGCTCCAGAGAGCAGCATCCCCCGGCCTGTGTCCTTGTTTAGATGTTGATGTTTTGTCTGTTTTTCTTCTCTCTCTCCCTCCGGTGGTGTGGTAGGGCACAACATGTCGCAAGGTGATGCCAATTCTGTGGCTGGGGAGTCCATGAGAGCCGGACAGACAGGTACGGGTTGCTATAAGAACCACGAGCACCACATGGGTCGCCTGCAGAAGGAGGCCCAACAGCAGCAGCAGCAGCAGGGCACCGGAGGCGAGGGCGGCGTCATCGCTGCGGCGCCTGCGCCCAACATCCTGGACTTGCCAGCCCCTGAGGATAGGGTCGCACCTGGTTCCCCCGATTACCAGACTCCGGTAAGTCCTCTCCTCCCCCCCTCCCTCCTCCATCCCCCTTACCTCTCCCCCTACTTTATACTCTTTAAAAAATATATTCTCTGCTTCTGGTATTGAAATATCCTTCCCTTATGTTATCCTTATAATGTCACCCGTGTATCCTTTAATATCCTCCTTCCTCTTACCAGAAGGACATAAACTCTTTTGACTCCTTCTCAGTCCTTGATTTTCCTCTCCTTGCGACTTTTAAATTTTCTCTTTTCTTCATGTCTCTTCTAGTCTTTTGTGTAGAATAAATTCCTTCAATCCTATCAATTTCATGTCAGTAATGAATTGCTTAAACGTAGTTTGATTTATTTAAAAAAGAAAAATCCTATTTTAACCGTATAATCAATTCGATAATGATTGCCCCAATCCGAATAACTAACCTTATGTATCCTGCCCTTGAACCTATCAACCCAAAACTTGCCCTAGCCCGTAATACTTCTTATTTTCCCTCTTCCTCTTCCATCTTCTTTTTTGTATAATAGTAGATTAGTTTCTTGCCTCTTGTAAATAGTCCCAGTCATGCTCATGTTTCGAAACTAGTGAACAGTTGTCCAGCTGTAAATAGAATATATTTTATTTTGTATTTTTTTGTATGTTTCCATGACAGCGTTTTCCTATGATCTATATATCATCCGCCTGAAGTCTCATCATTGCTCTTGTCTGATTTCACAATAGTACTGTCTGATTTATTATATTTTATTGTTTATATCCAGTTTTATTTTATTGTTTCTTATTTTTATTATTGTTTATGTCCTGTGCGCATTTATTGCCTTATTTAGAGGTCATTTTGATGGTCTGTTTTTAAATATATACTTAAGGAAAATATGCATTTAATGGGAATGTATATGAATGTAGAATTTATGTATATGTGATTGCACACACTACGCAACACGTGTGTGTACACACGTCATATATTCGTGGTAATATCTTTTCAAAATAACCAGGTATTTATGAGTAAATCACAAATATATATGTTTATGAATATTATTATTAAGGTAAATTTAATGATACTGTTAGGGAGAACCCGATTAATTTAGCATTACACTCGCCCATTGAAGGTTGTGGAAATATGTCTTGTCTTACATTTATAAGAGTTGTGCGGTATTGCTTCGAAATGTGACAGTCATTGACATGAAAGCAAATACCTCATTTTAGTTTATATTGGTAATTTTCTCAACTATAAAATTAAAATTCAGACGCCGCTTCGTAATAAGACTAAAATTAAATACTTGCTTTTTAACCACCAACACGAACAACTGTTTCTAAAACACGCTGCTGATGTTTTAATATTCAGTTAAATATGTCATTATCAGCTATATTAAACATTTTCGAGCCATTATTGGCTTCGGCTCCTTATAAATATAAAGGTTTCCAACGTGGCCGTATCTTGCTCCACAAGTTCTGGATAGCAAGAATAATGCTTATTGCTAACCAATTGCGTAACTGAATTAAAGGAAAATTTATCCAGCCAAGAGTTTTGTCTCATTAATCTGTTATTCGTTGAGAGTTTTGGGACTCGTAATGACAGGTTACACGTGCTTCGTTTAATAGTAAAATAGAAATGTATCTAATCTTAAAAGTATAACGATAACATTTTTCACACCAAAAGTTTCTTTCTTGCAACGAACACCTGCTTCATTGAAAGAGAAGGTACTGTGACATAAACTTTTGTCTCGTCTAAAGTGTGTAATAATTAACATGTTTCATTTAAACAGTATAATGACATAATTGGTAATACTTAGCATGTGCTTCATTTAAAAAGTAAAAGGCCGGAATAAACAAGTAACGTTTGCTTTATTTTCATAAAACATTATAATATCCATAACTTTGTTTCATGTAAAATTATGATTACAGGTAACACATTTTTTGTAAAATTATGATTGCAGGTAACACGTGCTGTATTAAAATAAACAATGATAGCATTGCAATTTAAAATATAGTGATAGTTATCAACTGCTTCATTGGAAATATAATGGCAAAATTTCCTTCACCCAAAAAAATAATGGTAATATTAGAATTAGAATTTATTAACTGAGAGTCCCCGAGACAGACCAGTAGCGCTTGTGATTTGATAAATATCTCTAGGTAAGGCTTTCAGTAGATCGTAGTTTTTCTATATAATTATGAATTTTGTGTTTGTAGATAGGCCAGGCTTCTGCGTATTTATTTATTTTTTTCTAATATAGCCTATTAAGCTCTGGTATATTTTAAGTTTACTTCATGTTTGTATACGTACATACTTCCAAGAGTTTTATTTTTTAATATTCCTGTGTTATTTCCTGTACCTTGCTTTCTCTCGCCATTCAACTCTCTAGCTTATTCACTGCCTTCATTCACACATTCAACGAATCAACTTTTTTTTTTTTATTTGTATGAGTGTTCAACTGCCATACAAAATATCAATGATGAGTGAAGAATGCTTCTTGTTGATTATTGACTTTCATCATCACATTGATAAGAATCCCCCTATAAACCCTCGTGCCCCTCCCCCCTCCCCATGAAATCTCGCTTCCCCCCTCCCCCTCCAGAGATAATGAATTATTAAACCCCCTCTCCCTTCCACTTATCCTTGTCTTGTTCTCTGCATGCTTGATTGGAATCTCGTCTGTCCCTCATCTACGTGTCATTCGTGTTTTGTGGTCAACAGGACACTGATCACAAACAGATGTTTAACCTTTTTATATGGCTTTTATTTCTATGTCGCCGACAATTACTTTTTCTTTAATTTTTCTTTATATTATGTATTTATTTTGATATTGATGGTTATTGTGTTTTCAGCCTTATTTATTTATTTTATGGGCTTGAACTTTTATTGAGTTTTACTGGGCTTGATTGTATTTTACTTTTATATATATATATATATATATATATATATATATATATATATATATATATATATATACAGTATATATATACATATAAATATAATATATACATGTATATATATATATATATGTATATATAATATACTGTATATATATATATACTATATACTATATATATATATATATATATATATATATATATATATATATATATATGTATGTATATATATATATATATATATATATATATATATATATATATATATATATATATATATATATATATATATATATATATATATATATATATATTGTCTCAACGAAAATGTGTGCAGCACCAACTCGCGTCACACACTTTAACACTTTTCAATAATTTTATGTGTGTTTTCAAATTATTACTTTCTTGAAGAATATGTGCTATTCTATTTATATCCCAGACAGTAGAAGTATCATAACTAAGAGCCTTCTACCTAACAGGTCTTTCTTCTTTTTACATTCCAACACAGAACTAATCTATCATATAAAATACTCTTGAAATTCATCATTTTTATTCTTATTTTAGTGTTAAACATTTTCATAAATTGATAGATTCATCTATATTTTTTTACCATGTAATCCTACCACAGCAATATCACATCTCGTTTCGACTGAATCTTCTACATTTTGAAAGAAAGGTTGCAAAACGAAAAACATGTGGAAGACGGTAAAAGTAACATTGATAAATGAAAAACATCAAATTGGTTCATGTTCCATTGTGTTTTGACAATTTTGATTTTTAATCAGCCAAACCAAAGGCGAAAAAAGAAAGTTCGCGGTAGAGATATTAGTTCCTTTCTGTGACGTAGATGAAATCCCTCTTTGTTGAAAGAGTGAGAAGGTAAATGTGTGTGAATGTTTTTTTTTTTTTTTTTGGTAAGAAATGTAAAAATTTACGTCGGGTTTTTTTCTTTTATTTCTACATATCATCATAATACGAACTTTATCCGGATAATATCCTTTATCTTTCCTGTCGTTATTCCTCTCATTTCCCTTAAAATTCTTTCCTTCCTCCCTTATCAGAAAAGTTCCTATGGTACCCTTAAAGCATGACTTACCTGTATTGAAGTAGAATATGAAAGCTCTTTGATTGTTCGTCTCTTCTTCATTTCCTCCTTTTCTAAGTAATGGTATCTGGTGCAATAGTCGCAATGAAGTTTCATTTGTGTTTAGTAGTTGGCGATGATCAGTGTTGTTGTTATGGTTGTTTGTTGTTATTGTTTGTTGATGCTGCCTTGACGCTGTCACTGTAGATGCTATGCAGCCCGTTGCTCTTGCCGTTTAGCAAAGCATTCTTTGTGTTGACTGGTGCCTTTTATAATATTAGGGGATAGATTTCCAAGTAATGTTTTTTAGTAAACAAAATAGGTGAACGACTATAATGAAGAAATATTTGGATTATTTGTTTCCTCTCCTTTTTTTGTTTAATTATTTATTGTCCTCTCTGTAATGCTTGTTTGTTGTCGGTGTTGATGTAATACTTTTTATATTTTATTTGTTTTAGTATGTAGTTGTCCTGAAATCCTAATGTTGGAGATGTGTTCCTAAATGTTCTCTTTTCATTATTGTGATGAATTATCTTTTTAAGTCCCCTTCCCCCTTCCAATACAGGGTGTCTATGTCCTTCTCGACTACCCCCTGTCTTGGTTGAAGTCCTCTAGTGAAGTCCTGTGTCGGGCGTATGCTTCGTGTATGCCTCCATTTTGTTCATTTGGATCGTGGCCCTTTGCACGATTGGATTGCATAATTTAGTTTCCGTTCTCTGTAATATTTGTCTGTGACTTTTTCTTAGTTTTTGGAGACGTGAAATCTTAGGTAAGGGATATACATATATCCTATTGTTTCTTATACTTTGGCGTTGTAGATACACTGGTATCCATAATGTATTTTAAAAACTTAAGTTTACCTCTATTTTAGTGAAAGAATAAGTCTTTTAAGATAGTGTAAGGCTGTTGTTAAACGTCTTAATGGTTATAGACTTTTTGTTATTAGAATTTCAGACTTGACGCACAGCATTTCTGTCGTATTATAAAACTTACTATAAATACAAAATGTCGTAGTTTGTATCACTATAGCTTTAGATTGTTTTGGTTCTCATGAGCACCTAATAAGAAAACAAATTAACCTGTGAGAGAAAGTTCTTAATGTTGTTGCTGCTGTTTTTTATTTTTGTTGTTGATGGAGCTGTTTTTATTATGACACTAAATCTCAACTTGCCTCTCGTTTTTCTCCCCTCTCTCTCTACCCTCACCGTTCTCTGCCATTTTTTTATCTCCCCTTTCGTCTGACGTTTCTTCTCTCTCTTGACAACCCTCTCTCTGTCGCCCTCTCTCTTTCTTCCTTTCTGTCTCCATTTTTCTGCCTTTTCTAGGATTTGAAGAGACAGGAACGCCACCTACTAGCTCTGGGCGACACAGCCAATGAACTTGATTGTTGCTTTTGCACCGCTAAGGTACCTATGCCTATTCAGTATATATATATACATTTGATTACCAACCATCTTTTTTTATATCCTTCAACTTCTCAATCTACTTTTTTTTTATTGTCGTTACTGTAAGCCATAAATATAAACCAATTTCAAATATGTTGATGTCACATGTACCCTGTTTATTAATATGATTATTATGGTTATCATGTTTATTACTATTAATTTGGTTATCTACTTGATTATCATGTGATCTTTCCCACTTTTTATGTGTCATTCATGTGCCACCCTGCAAAGTTGCAAGCTGGTCTTCGATGTGGTGTGCTTGGTTAAGTGCCACGGAATTCGAGAATTGATACAGAATTTGGGGTTTATCTTTTATTCAATTAAAGAAGAAAAAAAAATTAATTATTAATTTTTCACTAGTTTCCAAAACAATTAATTATTACTGACATTAAATTTCACAATGTTTTGGAATTTCTGTATTCACGCTTTCGAAGATGTAAGTTCATAGAGTGATTATTTTAAATCTAAAGATTCTCAGAAACAGGCAATTATCTGTGGCACTACATTTCAAGTGCCCCACACGGGACCTCTTGTGAAGGGTAGTTCATGTATTATACATTATATACGCAACTAGAAAGCAGTCAAACTCTGCCAACCAATATATGTTTTCATAAAATTTTTATCTTTTTTTTATAATACATATGTTCCTCCTTTCTGTATGTCAAATGTATAGTTTATATCAGAACGTTCCCTTGAAAGCTAGTTGTATGGAATATTGTACGTATGGGGCCACTCCCTGGGTTTGTTTTTTTTTCTTTCTTTTTTTTTTCAATATGTTCATATTCAGTGTTCATTTATTTACAAAAAAAAAAAAAAAAGCTTGTATTTAAGGTTTCTAGAATCTTGTTTTTCTGGTTTTAATCATTACCTATTAATCCTGTAATATTTTATAAGCATTTCAAGATGATTTTTACCCTTTAGTTTCTTACTTCGTCGTGTTTATCATATGCAACTTATTATTTATATATTTTCATGTATTGATCGTGGTTAAATCTAACATCATAATTTGTGAAATTATTTTCCCATATAATATCCATAAAATTGTATTTGGTTTAATTTTAATTTTCACGAATGGTACTCTTTATGTTGGTTCCTTAACGTATACCAGGGAGTGGCGCATGCGCACTAGATGATCCATGCAAAAGATACTCAAAATTTTGCTCTTTCTTCGAAGATGCTCTGAAATCGTTCCCTTACTCTGATTCTTGTTAACGCCTTCAATATGTGTAACTCAACATTTACATACATAACTTGCGTATATATACATTATATACATGTATTTATGTATATATTGCTAGTATGTACACGTGTGCTGGGGTTTATACATATCAGTGCGTTCATTTATAAACTTCTGTGTATTGTACAAGTAGTCTTTTCATCTTTACATATTGTATTAATATTATCACTTTTGCTAGTGCAGTATATTCCATTTTTTAGGTACCTGACTCTGAAATATGAGGTTTCCATTGGACTGTTATCAAATTGAATCCCTTCAAAAAAAGATACTTACATTTTCTCCTTTTTTCTGTATTGCTGTGTAAACTTTCTCATTTCCCCCTGATACGATAAAATAAAAAAGTTAAGAAATTTCTGTATGCTTGAAGGTTAGTCTTGTTTTATGCAAAATGGAGATATCTATGGCAAGGAGGTTATTTTAAGTCTATCGTGAGTATTCAAGTCGTTATTTTTAAATGAATAGATCATTTCTCTCACGCGACTTGAAAGTCATCTGTCTTAAAAAAGAAACTTAGAAGACTGTAATTATGACTAACCTTTGAGAAATCTTGGGAAATCTTCTATGTATTTCATGACGGTCCCAAATTTTTTTTAAAATAAAGTCAAGCAAGGTCCCAAAACTGTTTAATTAAGATTAAAATTACTAGAAGATCTAAACCAAGGCTGTGAATCTCTTTTTGTCTAAAATTGTTAAATATCAGAATCTTAAAAAAAAAGGAATTTGAAATACATGGAAGGTATATTATCTCACCTTGATCACTTATCCATTGCAATTTATTTCCTTGGATTAATCCTTTCCTGTCCTTTCAAATTCTCCATCCCCATTCCTTCATTGTCACGTTTTATTTTCGGTTGAGTTTCGGTGGATTTTTATTTACTGTTTGTTTGTTTGTTTGTTTTTCTTAATGTACATCGTCGCACTGCATATTAGTCTCTTTGACTGATACGTACCACTGCTGTAATTATCATGGCTTTGTGGCTTGTATGGCCTTTCTAGGGTTATCTATCTATATATATATATATATATATATATATATATATATATATATATATATATATATATATATATATATATATATATATATATATATATATATATATATATATATATATATATATATATATATATATATATATATATATAATTGTATGTTTTATATACATATAAACATATATATGTATATATATATTATATATACTGTATATATTTCATGTTTTAAAAATTTTATTGTATTGAAATATGACACACAACTACAGCACTTGCCTCACTAATGAAAGATGCAATTATTGAAACCCTTATCCTAGACTGTTGTGAATAGTCTCACACTTGAATTAAAAGCTTATAAACCGCTGTTAATTGTATCATATATCAATCTGTATGTATATTTATATATAAGCACTTCAAATCTTTTTTTTTTGCATATATGTGAAAATATACTTATATGCTAGATGTACATATTTAAACACACTTATGCAGCTGTTTTTCCGTAGAGCATTATAACGTTTTCATGACAAATCACGTGATCAACGCTATACAGGCTTTTCCATCATCATTGATTTTCGGGGTGAATGGTTATTATAATTATTATTTATCATAATGGTTCAACATCACTTTCCATTGAAGACTGAAGAATTGCTCATCTTCTTTGCAATGCCATTGATAAAGGTAAAAAAAAAAAAATAGTTTATTTTCTTAAATGTCCTTCCAACCAACCAGGCAACTTATTTCAAGTCCCTCTTAGAAGGGAAACGTGGATGGTTCAAGTTTGACCCTCTGGTGAATTAAAAATAAAAATAACCCCCATAACTTCCTTTAAATCTTTTCATCATTCGGGACTATATATTCCTATAAATATAACATTTATGGGTAATGGCATCCTGTGTTTATTATCATCATCATCATTATTCTATGCTTCTCGTATTGTCTCGACTCTTGGAAAGTTGAGAGACCAAGAGGCCATTGTCATCCATAATAGTGCTGCTTCTCTGCCATCTTCATTTTCTTCGTCTTTCTTCTGTCTTTCCCCATAATCCTCCTCCTCCTTTTATTTCCTTTTTCCTTCTCCTGTTCTAGTTCTTTTACCCTCCTCAATACTCCTCCTCTCCCCTCTCCTCTTATTACCACGTTCCTTTTCCATCTCCTTCTCCTTACATTCCTCTATATGGCTCCTTCCTTCTGTTCGCGCTCCGCCACCGCTGCTGCTTCAAACCTCTCCCTCAATTCTTCCCCCTCCCCTTTCTTGCCATGGTTTTTTTCCCCATATCCATTGGCTCCACCTGCTCCCTCCTCCATTAGGACATGGCGGCGCCCCCGGCCTCCAGGGTTCTCGGCATCAACTCGGAGTCTGAAAGCCCAGGTAGCCGCTATCTAGCCACCGACACCCCACTCAGTATGTTTAACAAGGTAGGCCGCTAGTGCTGCACCGAATTCCAACAAGCCCCATGACGGACAAAAAAAAAAAAAAAGAAAAAAAAAAGATAATTAGATCTCACCACCAACCCCCATCCACTAGTACCTCCCACAATCACCACCACCACTACCACTGCAATATTTGTACCCCACCCCATTTCCATTCTGTAACCTAACCATACCCTCCAGTGAACAGTGTGGTGTGTGTGTGTGTTTTTCCCTCTGTTGAACTTTTTTTTTTTATCTCGCCCACCATACATTTATTAGAATTAGAGAAATAGTTTGTGTAAACACGGCTTGATATTACCAGCACCGTGAGTTTGCGTCATTAGGTCCTCTTATCTACAGTCAACTGTACACTCACACACGTGTTGTTTCACCGAAAACCCAATCCTGTGACACTGGTGTTTATCTTTATACAAAATAAACACATGTTTCTTCACCTGTGTTCACGCTGGCTATTGGGTCTGATTGAAACCGAGTATGTTGGACGAACGGGGTTTATAGCCATCATCGAATTACCAGAAGATTTTTTTTATCCTGGAACTCTCTGGATTAAAACCACCTAGATCAGGTGCATTGTGTAAAGACCACCACCGATTTGGGCAGAAGAACGCCCAAAATGACTAGCTCAGGGCCATCCTCGAAAGTTATGTTGAACCACCTGTATCAGACCAATTGGATTAGTTATGGCCACTATTTTGCTCGCTGTTTAATTATTATTAACATTGTTATGATTAACATATGCGTCAGGTCTCCGTAATCTGAGCGGTCACTCGTCAGCGAGATAGTTTTGGGGTTGTCCCCCAAATTAGCCGGGTGACCTGGAAGAGCTGTTCATTGATTGCGGATATCTATAGAAAATTAAAAAGATATGCTTAAAAACATACATCCTTGGCCTTAAGAAGACCTTATGGTTACACTTGGTTTCTCAACAATTATTTCGTGTTCACTTAATATATTACCAAATTTATAGGGAAACAAAATACAAAATTATTTATTTGACAAGCAGCAGATCAGTGTAAAAGTTAGTTTATTCTGAGTTAAACATTCCCTAATTATTCTTGGTGTTTTCCATTTTCCTCCTCTTATTTTTTTTATTTATTTTTTTTTTTTTTTAAATACTTTCACTCGTTTTGGTTGTGGCATTTGTAACATATCACTGCAGAGTGCTCCAACCATGTATAAATTATTGTGAATTTAGTGCTCAGCTTATATGAAAAAAAAAATCACCTTATCACAAACAATTAAACGGCTCAAATTACTTCAGCCGTTTGTAAACATTTGTCTCCTAAAGTTTCCATTATATTATTTCTCATCGCATTATCTGTTACCATTGCAGCTTTCTTGCATATATTAAAATCACCATTAAAACCCTGGTCTTGTGTTCGTAAAAGCCATTGGTCCTAAAACCTAAATGCCATTTTAATATACGTATTTAAAAGCGTCTAATGTGAATTAATGTAGATAATAAAAAGAATATTTTTTTTTAAAAACTCAGTAATGTGAATGGTTGAAAACATTTACTAATCTAAGCTGCATAAAATTTGCCAGTCTCTGTAGCGCAGGTCACTATAAGGAGTTTTTTATTAGAACTACATTGCCTCATCTTGAGAAGGAAGTCTCGTTTAATTTACATAATTTTCAAATAATTATTTGGTCATTTGTCACACAAATTGTATACTTTTTTGCTTCATGGAAAAATAAAGAGGTGCTTCGCAAGGGTTTGTAGTCGTGTATGCGAATTTTGATAGGAATATTGGTTCATAATCTGGTCGTTTGTTCCAGGTGAATCTCTCCATTGTAGGATGTTTTTGCTAACCATTTAAACTGTTCAAATATGATTGGATTAATAGATTTGCGCCAGTTTTCAAGAACGATTTTCCTAATGCTAAGCCCCCCCCCCCCCTACATTATGGATATTCTTGGAGTAATTTTGAGATTTTTTTTTCATTTTTGATAATCCCAAAAGGATTAATAATATATAATCTCCCCTATGGTGTACCTCTCTGCTCAAATAGAATTTTTAAGCCTATAAATATTACAAGATTTTAAGATGTTGGAGAGGTATGTGATACATTTCTTTTAAATAGAATTTCAAAAATATTCTTGTGTATCCTGTATTATAGATTGTGTTTTATTTAGGACGAAAAGCCTGATGACACTGGCTCTTTAATACGGCTCCGCGTTTAGCTTTCGTAGTCTAGCATACGAATGAACAAATCTATATAGTCTTAGTGGTTAATAGTTTTATATTTTCACTCCATAATGATCTTGTTAGGTGTTTGAGCTAGTCCAGATGGACAGATAGTTTGCTTTTTCATTCTAGAGTACTCAACACTAATGAGTTCTTTAATAGAAATATTTTTTTATTCAGTTATACATTTTCTTGTTTAGTTTTTAAATAGTGTCTATTGCCTATGTATACCAGTAATAGGTATATGTGCTGTGCTAATCCATCTTTCGTTTCAAGCGCTCAGGACATCCATAAGTTCACCAAAATTGGGCTTTCAGAGTTATGACACTATGCTTTTGTTGGGATTTTGCGATATTCATTGGAGATGGGTTTCTTTAGCTGTATGAAACTGTTTCAGTGGTTAGATTTTTCATGTGCTAGCCACAAATGGGCCTTAAAGAATAATGTCCCCATTTAGATGATCCAGTGGCTTGTTCTTTCGCAGTTTTGAAGGTCACTCATGAATGGCAGAGGCTAGGGACAGTGACAATGCTCTAGAGACTAACAATATATACATATGATCAGTGCCCAAGTAATGGCTGCTGATGGCTCAACAGGTAGACCTATAGGCCCCCCAAATCCCTCATCCTCAGCACACAAGGATGGTGAGGTTAGAGACACTACTAAAAGCTATCGAGTTTGAGTGGGTCTGGAACACCTGTCCAGCAGATCGCCAGGCAGGGGACGTTTCCAATAGGTTACCACAATCCTAATGAGTCTTCATATGTTTGCAACTCATTGGTTCACTATTGTTTTCCCTCATAATTAGGTATTTGAGTTTGAACCCATCCAATTGGATTATTGTATAACTCCCATTTTATGAATTCAATACAAACAATTAGAACTTTGAACTTGAATTAATTTGAGTGCTAGAGAAGTTATAGCTTTTTTGTATTATTGCAGTTGTCTATGGGATAATACTTTACATGTCATAAATTGAAAGGAAATTTTGTGATGAGTGAACCTATCGTGTTTAATGGAGGTAGTGTTTTATAGTCTATGTAAAGGTCTCCGATTTATCGGCCCAGGGATGTCTTGGAGGTCTGGACGCGGCTGCCAGACCGAAGGGGCAACTCTCTCCGCTGGGCGGAGGGAGCCGGAACCTTCGCGGACTTATGCCTATCTGCTGGGACCTGGAACGACGACTCCTTCCGTCGGTCGAATCTGCTACTGGACGAGTATCTTTCTGGAGAATGGGCTCTAGGGCGCCAACCTGAAGAGCCTGGAACCAACCTGAAGAGCCTGGAACCGCTGCCAACTCCAACAGTCTGCTGCGAGGTATAACAACTCACTCCTCGTCTGGGGAGCCACTTCTCCTCCATTTTCTTCTGGGGGATCCGGAACGTCTTCTCCCGTGGAGAGACCTGGAGCTGGAGCGCGAACGGGAGTGCCTCCTGCGGGACTTCTTTCGATGTCTTCTGTCTTTCCTCTGGAGCAGGAAAAAGCCTCGACTGACGAACCCGATGACTTCTAGGCCCGTTTAGGCGGCCCCGACTCACGCGAAGACGTAAGAGGGTTCCCTCGACGCTCGACCGACGGCGGGGCCTGTAAGAAGACGTCCGGAAACGTAGCAGATGGCGCTGGAGGGGAGCGCAGACGCTCTTCAGTGGGGGACCAGGAACCGAAGCCCTCTTCCATTCTCAGCGGGGACCTGAAGGGCATCTTCGGGGGTACCCACGCGAGGGGGTCTGATGTCGGCGAGTGTTCCTTCTCAGCGGTACCTTCGGCTGCAGAAGTTCCTGAAAAACAAGCCCAAGAGGCTGGAGAAGAATTAGGGACATTTTTCCCCCACATAGGGTCATCAGAGGAGATGTGCCCTGCTTGCACCAGGACTCCGTCCCCCACACACACTCCCTACCCTCCCTCAGGCCCCACACTTGCCTGGAAAGACGCCACAACCCCACTATCTTGCAGATCAGACTCCTGGGGAAGGGCCACGGGCCTCTTCCCCGCAACGGACTTACCTCGTCCCCTACTCTGGGTAGGGGAGGGTGGCAGGGAAGCTTGGTCCTATGACATGCCCGGCAAAGCAAGGGGAGAAGCGATGCTCGGCTTCTTAGGCGACTTCTTCGTCGCCTTCTTCTTTTTGGTGCCGTAACGCACCCACTGCACCTCGTTCCAGGACACGCACTCCGGACACGTGGCGGTAGGGGAACACACTGCCCTTACACGACGAACACAAGGAGTGCGGGTCTACTTCAGGTTTCAATAGAAACTCTCCACACGATTTACCGGCCATAGGCCCAGGACAACGGCGGGGATGCTCCATAATGCAGTAGGAAGCACTACGAGACACAAGAACGCACAGGGAAAGCAAAGGGAAAAGCACAAAGGAACCGCGTGAGACACATAGGGGTTGGGGACACAAAGAGTCACACTGGGATTAAGGAGAGCGGCGAGATGATGTCGCGATGCGACCAGAGAACTTACTGGAGGTCGAGACCTGAGCAAGCATGCTCTCTGACCCAGGGTTAGCCTCAGGGCGCGTATCACTCCGTCTGAGGTTACCCCTCATAGAAAATGGGTATAGGGTAAACTACACAAAACTCTGGTCGGTTGGGAGGAGATCCCAGATACTCCTAAGAAAGTAGTTCGAGGTAAGTACTGTTAGGAAAAATACAAATTACTTAAAATTTGTGATGTTTGTCTGTTCACCACAAATTGGCCTATACATTTTATTATACTAGCCAGTTGGTTGATTGGTTAGTTCTTAGATATGTTCACAGGGATTGATAGAGCTTATTCATTTCATTTTTATCAATGGAATTTAACTCATTAAAAGTTCCAATTTCTTTAATGGCTTTTGTTAACATAGTTAGTAGCAGCCTTGCCTTTCATCTGAAAAGTCTTGAGTTTGATTCAAATGTAAGTTGAACGCTTTTTATTATTGTTATCAATTTTTACTATTGTCCAAACTTTAAAATTTTTCAACTGAAACAGATTTAAGATGCCATTAACTTAAGCTGGAATCACACTAGGTTTTTTTTCGTCACCAGCAAGCCGTTGCTGCCGAAAATGGAAAACCGGGAGCTTGTTGCTCAACAGTCGGGAAGCAAAAAGCGCACAACCACGAGCATGACTTCAGATGTAAACAAACAAGATGGCTGCTGCAGATAGGACGTGCTCTTGCTTAGTAATCTTTGGTTCAACAAGCCTCAAGAGATAATAAAAATCTGTGTTCATCCTGTGCTAGTTGTAGAAGGCAGAACCATCCTCCAACCTCAAACATAGGCTGTCAAAGATACTTTTGGCTTCTCTTCTCCATAGCAGCTCTCGAACCTACAAACGTTTCTGTTGCTCTTCAATTCCCGTAATATTCCGAGAATGCACATTACTGCAACAGTCCAAAAATCTTTTGGTGCCATAATGATGTCAGCTGATCAGTTTTGTTTACACTTTTTCCTAATGCTCCTTGAACCACGAGATCATCTGTGTGACTCTGCATCACTTTCGCTCGTGAGCATCGGCTTCTTGTTGGGCAAAATCTCGAGTAAGAAATTTGTAATGTGATTCCAGCTTTATGGAGTAAGGTACCATAGAATAAAAGTCTTGTGTGTGAAAATTAAGAAGATTGCAGACAAAATAATGAATGAATAAGCAAATTTACTACAGGAAAACTAAGGCAGTGATGCATGGTGCTTCAAAGGTTATCGAGGATCAATATTGATATTATGGAGGAGCATTGTAGTGTCAATGTAAAGAAGGAAATACTTCTAGTACGAAGCAGTGTAGCAACATAACATTTTGGCAGTTGTCGCTATTGATACCGTTTAACCAGTATATGGATGATGGCCAAGACATATGTATTAAACATAATTGTATCTGTTTTTAATAAAAAAAAAAGAAAAAAACGATTTGAGTAATGTGGTGTCAAAGTTAAAGATCCCTGTAAGCTGTTGACATCCATGTATAAGAACTGTGTTTCTGAGATGGTACGTGAAAAGCATTACAGCATGTAGCATTTTATAACATCATCCCTATATATGTAGAATGCTGTAGAAGATTTGTTAGTTTTCTGGCGACATTACAAATCAGGGAAAGTGTTTTTCACTAGGTAACCTAATCTGTCGCCATAATCTAAGTTCAACCTCATACGGCACTGACGACAGTTTACCCTTTTTTAGGTTCTCAAAGCTATATCCCATATTTCAGTGGGCAAATACACCCTGATAAGTTACATCATCTACATACTTTACTAAGTTACTTTTGCAACAAACTGTAACGTTACTAGTAGGAAGTATGAGCAACAATGCTTCAAAACCCTAGTAAGAGGAACAGCAAACAAGATAGGTTTAGGCTTACAATGAACACCTTTAACAAGAATTATGTATTGTAAATCCCTTTGAAGCTTCTACGTGAGCGGTAGGGACAAGGGACGAAGTCATTGCTTTTGTTACAAACTGTCATAAAGCCCAACCTTATTTAAACTTAATCTGTGCCTAAGTCCCCCTTTCATCCAAGTTAGAAACAGGAATGGTCAGACAATGAATGCTGAGGACTCAACACATAGTCTGAAAAGCTTCCCAAACTGCCTCTCCCTAGTTAACAAGAACAGTGATAGTTTGGACACTAATAAAAGCTATGGGGCTGTAAGCAGGCTCAAACTTCTCCCCCACAAATTACCACAGTATAAGCAAATGACCTAATGTATGCAGCCTCCATGCATTATGTTCCGATGATTGGGTATAAAAGCCGAACGATTACCCGGATAAATCACTTCAAATAAGTCATACATAACTCTTTTCTAGGATGTAAGTAGTGCAGAGCTACAAGAGCTTCAGAACTACCTCACTGTTTCCTGTATGCAAAATGACTATAATGAAGCAAATTTATAGCTTCTGGTTATTTTTGTAAAGTATTATAAATCAAGTTTTCAACAACTCTGGAAAACTATTTTGTCGCAAATTTCGTAGAAAGTAGCTCTGTGTGTCCACAGGGTTGTATTATAGTTTCACATGAGTTCAGTTTCACCTTAAGCTTTTGAACCTTGCCAGTTCCATGTTATGTTAAGTCCATATTTTTGTCGCCACAGTATTTTGAATGGACTGAAATTAAAATTGAAGTGTTTAATGATATGACACGATGGTAATTGGTCCATGAAACTCGCTCACCTCACTTGTGGCTAATATTTCTAAAAGCTAGTGAAGTACATTATGTGAAATGTGGGTAGACTTCTGGTACCGGTATTAACTTGGAGTCACTGAATATAGACTGGATTCCAAAGCTAGCCTGTTATGCTGATCGGTAAACCCATACAGATATAAAAGTCTTTTAAAAGCAGTTGGAACATGGAGTTGTCCATTTGCCATAAAAACTCTACTGATTTTTGTGACCTTGTACTCTGTACTTTTCTTGTATTAACCATAGATGGGTCTGAAGTTTGTAATCATATTGGGTTCTTCTTGTGGTGAAGCCTTTCGTATGTTCTCTGGGAATAATTCTATTGAATGTTTGAACCAATCCAAGGAGGTTAAGTGGTTGCTTATTTTAGGCCCGCTTTAACAGAAGTCATCCAGTACCCTACTCTATTCCAGCATCCTTTTTTTTAGATGTTGGTTTAAGGCCTTTTCATGTTAGCAGTTAATATTTGAAGTAATTTTCGGTGGTTGTAGATGTTGGCTACTTCATTATATCTATCCATTTGATGTCCCGTTTCGTCTGACCTTGGACATTAATTTCTCCAAAACTGGAGATTTTTTAAATTATACATTGTCATAAACTTTACTTGATGAATCGCGTCTTGTTCTAGGAATAATTCTATTGAATGTTTGAACCAATCCAAGGGTGTTAAGTAGTTGCTTATTTTAGGTACGCTTCAACAGAAGCCACCTAGTACCCTACTCTATTCCAGCATACTTTTTTGGATGTTGGTTTAAGGCCTTTTCATGTTAACAGTTAATATTTGAAGTAATTTCGGTGGTTGTAGTTGTTGGCTACTTCATTATATTTATCCATTTGATGTCCCGTTTCGTCTGACCTTGGACATTAATTTCTCCAAAACTGGAGACTTTTAGAATCGCACATTGTCATAAACTTTACTTGATGAATTAAGTCTTGTTTTCTGCCTGCGTTGGAGTTTGAGAAATATATAGTTAAACATTGCATGAATTCTTCAGTCACGGAAATAAAAGCGATCCAGAATCATGTCAGGAAACGTTTTGCGGAATGTGTATTCCTAAACCGGACTTTCACCCTTCATTCATCTCTAGCTTTTAAAACTTTTCGACCGACTGCGAGACTTCGAAAGCAATTGCCCGGACTGAAAGACTTACTTTTGTTACTCGAAAAGGGGGAAACGCTGTCACTAAACCGAGCTGTTTTATTTTGTAATTTTCTTCTCTTTTGTTTAATTTGATTTATTTTTACTCATTCGCTCATGAGAAATTGATCTTGAAGAAGATTTTTTGATAATGAGGCGAATTTATAGTTTTAGATCATTACTTTCCAGTGTCCTCGAGAGACGAGACATTTCAATTTTACTGTTCTCATATTTGTAGCACATACTTTGCTCTATGCTTTTTATTTCACTTTTTATAAAAAAGAAAAATCGTTTATTGTAAATTTATAAAACAAAATTATTATACAATCAATCTTATCACTGTAAAGATTATAAATGCACATACCTATTTTCAACTTTTGTATAAAGAATACTCCCCTTTTGCAGGCGTTTGCATTCCAAGAACATGAAGTGTGTGTGTGCGTGTATATATATATATATATATATATATATATATATATATATATATATATATATTATATATATATATATATATATATATATATATATATATGTAATCGAGTTTGATTTCATATTATCGTCCATTTCCTCCTGGAGTTTTGTTTCTTATGTTTTAATCTTTTTATTATTACGCATTTCTGTTATTTTAATTCTTACCTTACATTTGCAGATATTATTTTATAGCTTAATACCTAAATTTAATTTTGTTAGAAAATATAGTTTTTGATGATTTGCTTTTAATTTCAGGCGAACCCTCGGGAGTGGAAAAGGTAGTTAAAAGATATTTCCACATCAGCTTTTCATTCCACTACTAATATTCAACTTGCTTCTTTTGCACGTTTAACATCATGGTCGCTTCTTTCTGTAGAAAAAAAAAAAAGACCTAAAATGATCGTGTCTAAGTTAGTCAACCAATCAGGACGTTTTTACTTTATTTAGATTTAGTTTTCCCGCTAATAACGGCGTGGAGTGTTTTGTTTAATTTATACAAATCTAACAACTTTGCCTGTTTTCACCCTCGTATAATATTACGTGCTTCAGTTCTCGCCACCTGAATTCTATTCTTTCTTAATATGATTCCAAATTCAGGGGATCAGTTTCGAACTTTTATGTGAAATGATTTTGAAGCATTGTCGATATTTTTTTTCCCTCAGCTATAATGTTTTGATTTTATGTTAACTTTGAAATAAGCAGTATTTCCTTGCCTTGGTTTAACTTTCATTACTCATTGTTGGTTCCATAACGTGCATTCATACCATGCTGGGATAATCTGCACGAACTGAAAGTTCACTGATTGGCTGATCATACTTACACAATCTTGAAAGGATTGGTCCAGCACCCTTTAAAACACTCTTATATTCCATACAATCTAGTGGGCAAACTATTGCTCTTCTTAGGTTAAGACAAACTTTGTTTACTGAGATCGGATTACGATAAAAGTAAGAGAATATGTCAGAGCATTTTATCTCTCTTGTAGAGATGGAACGGCCAGGGTGACTTCAAGGCCTAATCTCTTCATCCAAGGGTGTTGGAAATCGTCAGTTTTCATCCCATTTGTTGATTTGATCCAAAGTCTCTCCGTCAAAATCGAAACTTCGCATTTATCCTTAGAAATATGGTACTCTTAATATTGCATATGATATATTGTATAAAATGAGAGATAAAAAAAAAGATAGATATTCATGATCATCGTTGTATGTCCGTTGTGATAGATATTCTCTCGACAGATGTTTATTGACCAAAGGCCCAAGACGATTCCTCGCCTTGTGAAATATACTACATAAAACCAACGCTGATTCTTTGGGATCAGTCAATCTTATTCTTCGTATTTTCAATCTTTTTTTTTTTTTTTTGTCGCCATTTAAGAGAATCCTTTGGTGCTATGATTGAATTCTTTTCAGGTTACAGCCTTTTTCTTACTAAACTATGTGAAAACTTTCACAGGCGCCTCTGCACAAGCCTGTTAAAATTCACGTATTTTTTTTTTTTTTTTTTTTTTTTTTTTACAATGCAATCTGCTTTTTAGAATGACGAAATTCCCTCCTTTTATGTTTGCAATAAACCTCAGTTTTCGTTTTGCTCTTAATAATTGCAAGATTTTTGTTTACGTTGACATTACATGATTGACTGATATTAACAATTGCTTTATATCAATCTTGTCAATCAAAATGCAATATCGATAAATATTGATCCCGTTTTCATAATTTTTTTTTTTTTTCTTAATTTCTCGACCATTAATTCCTTTTGGTTATACCTGTAAAAAAAATCCGTCCTACTGCCCGATTAACTAAGGAAATATTTATTTTCTATTTTTTTACCTTTGTGTAAGCTTGCGGATGTTCTATCAATTTTGAAGTTTATAGTCACATTCTACCGCATAATGAAATACAGAATGTGCATTTTTTTCATTTAATTTATGCTTATCTTTTATCTTTTCTACCATTTCTTCGAAAACGTCTTGACCCACGTTTGTCCTTTTAAATGTTTTTGATCATTTGTCAAACAGCACCTGAAACGTTTTAAAACTTTGGTTGTTATTTCTTTCAATTCAATAGTTGTGGGTTAATAGTAAAACATTGATTGACTACAGCCTTCAATGCCAAAATGATAAAAAAAAGAATTAAGAATACAATCTATGGGCAGTATATTTGCATAAGAAATAACCCTGTTATAGTGACTGTGGTGGTGGTTTTGGTGGTAACGGTGAAGATGGTAATGTAGGTGGTGTTTTTTGGGTTTGAACTGAATGACGAAAGTGACTTGAGGCAGACTGAGGCAGCACGCACCCAAAAAAATAAAAAAATAAAATAAAAAGCCCAATAACTGCATGATATACAAAGGTGCACCCGTCAAAGTTTGTGGCCATGGACATAATATAACACGATATGCTCGCATAACAGTTTTGATCTATTCTTCAACTAACTAACCAGTACACTTTGTTTGTTTTCTTGTCTAATTGCACGTTGAGTGTGCGGGTTTGTCTGTGCACTAACCATTGTTTGTGTCTATTCTCTTTCATTCTTACTTGTCCAGAGGCAACACTGCCACATTAAGGTTGATATTTTATCTAAATTTATCTTTGAACCAATGCGACCAGTTTTAGATCCCTCCGTAAAGACGGACCGCATTTCTGACACGTCACGGCATTCCACCATCCCTCCACCTTCGTCAAACATTTGGCAGTGTTTAATCCCATTCCCCCAATATAACTCCTTTCTATTAGCCCCCACCCCCTCTTTCCCCGTCCCTATGCCTAAAAATTAATACTTGGAAAAATTAAAATTGGATTTGGTGGATTTCCAGCTCGGATTAATAAGTGTTTCAGTTAGTCATTAAATGTCCTCTACCTTGCCCCTCCTTGCTTCCCACCCCTTCTGGCATCCTTTTAAACCCCTCCCCCCTCAGTGTACCCCCAAAACAGTTTCCTTAACATATCCTCCCCGAGTAGGCGTTAAGAAACTGGCTGTGTTTTGTTTAAACAATAATTTTAGAAGCATAAAATTGCCTTTTTTAAGAAAGTTGGTGTGTTTATCCATGGAATTAAATTTCTCTCCGCCATCTTCTTTTCGTCTTCTCTCCGCCATCTTGTCGTTCTTTTCCTCCATTTTATATTCTCGTTTTGTCCCGTTCCTCTCTGCTTCCTCCTCTTTTTATTTTTACTGTTTATTTGCTATTTATAATGTTGTACGGACATATACACATGTGTACGCATATACGTATTTTTCAATGTGTATATACATTTATGTATATATAAGTTCATGTATACACAAATTACATGCCATGCGTGTCCTTTTATATACAGATGTATATGCCATTATGGATCCTTTTTTAATTGTAAGTCACAAGCACTGTCAGCTGTAAGCCTGTGGAAGAGAATCAACAGCGCCTTGAAATCAAAGACATCTTCCTATTGGCTCAAAGGTTGGTAGGACCAACGTAGGCGTCTGTATTCTTCAATTGCATTTGATTCCTTTGGTAAATGATTGATTAAGATTATTTGCGAATATATTTAGTGCATTTATCTTTTAGGGGGGCGAGTTTCTAATTCTTAAATGTTGCATTACATTTGTTGTTTTGATTGTATGTTTTTTTATTTCAAATTTTTATCTTATTGTACAGGACTTTATTTGACTTACTCTAGCCTTTGTTTTTAAGTATTTTGGTTTTTTATGGTACTTAATTTTCTTGATAAATCGAAACCAACTATGACCAAGCTCAGCTTAAATCACTCTAATTAAAAGTTAAGAAACAACATAGTAATTCCTGCAAGCCTTTGAGCCAGGGGATGCCTATTTTTGTGGACGAAAATACTCGTCCTTGATGGATATCTAGATTTCGCATTTCACCTTTCAGAACCTTCCGTTACAGTTGGCAGTGGTACTGTATTGTTGACTGGCAAGCGCTGTTATTTTATTTCATTTATCTGACTCGTGTGCTGCGCTGTTCCATGTCCCGCTATACATTATATCTGGATCAAATGACCGATATCTATCACTGTTGATAGTGTTAATACTATTCCCTTTGCGTTTTCTTCTGTGTGATATTTTTTTGCCTTTTTCCCCTAATATGTGTGGCCATGTTGGTTGCTTATAAGTAGCATCATGTTTCATTGTATCATAATTATAATTAAAGAAATAATTAAGACTTGATTTAAGGCAGTTGCATTGTTTCCTCCCTTAAATTTTAGTGGGAGAATATTAAAGGAGATTCAAATCAGAATGAAAAAGATCATCTGATGGGTTCCTCTTCAAGGTAAGCTCAAAGAATTCCTCAGCTGTTTGGCAAACTCCGGATTGGCAGGTGCATTTTGTTTCCTGTGAGAATTGCACCTGAATGGGGTTACAGTCGGGTATATTTTTTTTTTTTTTTTTTAATTACGGCAGACTCGCACCCATGGAGTTTATATTGATTAGATGTTTAGCCTTATAGAATATCTGACAGGTGCATATGTTTCCTAAAATGCTAGAATCACACCTGTAGGGGGGTCTATAGGGGGTCTCTGAACAGTGGTTACTTTTAAGGAAATTAATCTTGTTGCATGTTGGGCTGTAGGTGATGTTTGAATGTTTCAGATAAATAAATCATGCCTGAAATGTTTCAGATAAGAGTTTGCTTTATTTGGTTCAATTTAGAATTACACCTGTGTGTTTGTTTAGTAAATTGATTTCTGGACTAACGAGTTTGAGGCAATTCCATTTCAGGATATAGATATGATATAGGGCTTTGTTGGGTGACAATTATATTTGAATTTAATTCGTTAATTCATTTTTAGACGTATTAGATTTGTCTTTAGAGATATTTCTTGTTTTTGTTCACACGTGCATATTTTTAGCAACTTTGAATTGCTTATTTTTTTCAAAGGCAGGTACAGATGTAATTTTTCTTTAGACTTGGAATATCTACATTAGAGAGGATTTAGGTTGACATTTATATTGTTATAGAGTAGTTGAATCGGATATTTCGATTAAAAATATTTCCCCATTTTTCTTTAGACGAATCGAATGTTTATTTTATTATTATTATTATCAAATCAGCCGGATTTAACTTTCTCACTACAGATATAAAAATTTTCTTATGACAGTTCAAGCCAGTAGCTGTAGCCCAAGTAGTTTTTTCTGAAGACAGGTTGAATAAATATTCCTAAGAGAGATTTAGTGTTTTTATTTCAAGGAGACTTCAGTTTAGGCATCTGCTCTATTGACAGATTCATTCCGTGATCTCCCATGTTTCGTTGGTTAGGCCAACCAAAATGATGTCTTGAGTCAGCATGATTTATTCTTTTTTGACCAATTGAATTCATGAATATTTTTCTACCGTGTATGAGACAAAACACGAGGATTGGACGGGAAGAATATTATCAAATACCTTGAAATGCATTTAGTGACCTAGTGGCAGGTCGTAGGTAGGAGTGAATGAGTATCACAAGTAATCCTGTATGTTCGTGTAAATACTTAAAATCAAAATTTAGATATCTCTCGTGATGTTGATGTTGATACTCGAAAGTGTCAGTCTGATTTAGTGGTGTCTTTATGTAGTCTTTATTATTTGATGTTTATCTGTACACAATCTTACCCTTCTGCCGCTGTTATTGTGTATATGTTTATTTGTTTCTCTTTTTCTTCTTTACTCCTCGAGTTGTGGATTAATTGTAAATGCATATTGTTTTTGCTTTCCTTTCAGTTTAGAGCAGGATCTCTTAGATCTCTTAACTCAAGTTTCTTTTCGTTTTTTTTTTTCATAATTAATAATATTATAGAAAGAGGGATGATGTTTTTTTATATTTATTTTGGTTTTGTAAGGATTATATAATGATTCTCTCTCTCTCTCTCTCTCTCTCTCTCTCTCTCTCTCTCTCTCTCTCTCTCTCTCTCTCTCTCTCTCTCTCAAACTTCAAAGAATTGGAATATCTAGATAAATCGCTATATCTTTCTTTCTCTCGGTCAACTTCAACAAGATGTAGTGTGTCTATCAATCTCCATCTCTTTTCTCTCTTTCAACTTCGACAGTAAAATGTTTATCGCCATCCTTTGCATCTCTCTCTCTCTCTCTCTCTCTCTCTCTCTCTCTCTCTCTCTCTCTCTCTCTCTCTCTCTCTCTCTCTCTCTCTCTCTCTCTCTCTCTCTCTTATTATTCAGGTAAATTATTGATTGGAGTCTCAGCCAGTATACTCATTCACTCCTCTGCGAATATAGGTTATAATTCATAAAACCTTTCTTTAAAGTAAATAGACGTAGTTAGGGTGTACATATCGGTCTCTGTGCAGTTGCCACTTTAGCGAGGATTTTTTATACAATTTCTGAAATAGCCAGTTCTTGGCGTGTCGTTTTGAAGGATACATATTCATAGATATAACGGAAATTGACAATAAAGTATCAGGAACGTTGAGTACTGCGTGTATTGCTTATGGACTCGTATTGATCCATATGCATGAGATAATGGTTTCAAATAAAAGAAAATTATTTAGTCCTCTGCTGAGCTCTGAAATGTGTAACCGTAATATGAATCAATATCTCTTAGTCTTCGGATGGGATTATTGCCAAGTGTAAAAGCGTCGACTTTTGTATGGATGGAGGTACTTGTGGGAGGAACATGGAAGTATGCCCTTTCCACGATTGGTTCTGAACATTCCGAATGATTGCTGTTTCTGAATTATGGTGAGAGGAGAGTTGAAATGTTTATTAATATTAGACGTGAATGTGCTTCTAAACGCTGTCTGCTGTTTTATTTTAGATGGAAAAGAAGAGATCATGTTTTCTGTTTATTACTTTGTTGTACCATTTTTTAAATGTTCCCTTTGAAATATGTACGACTGTCTGGGCGACGCATGTTTGAAGAGAAAATTGATTATTCGATTACAATATTTGTCATCTACTCTGGTCATTTCTGAAAAGTAGGAATAGAGTTAAGAGTCGCGTAGAACAGGCAGTAGGAAGTGTATATTTCCAAATGAATTCTATTATGTAGCGCCAGTGTGATGCACATAGTTTTTAAAGATTAGCATTTGTAGTCCCCGGTGCGTATCTTGGCCCTCGAGGGCCACATACATTAGGGTCACCGAAGACTGAGCACCGGACCATCTTGCCAATGAATCAATCAAGGGGGGGGGGGGGTGATGTAGACAAAGAGTGTGTTGGGAAGGTGGATAGCTGGTCGGGGAGGGGTAAGAAATTCAGGAGGAGAGGGGGCTTAGCAGACGGCACAGGAGGCAGCAGCCCTTGGTGACAGGTATACCCAATATCTCTTCTAGGAGGAGGGTGTAGAGGAAGCGGCCGGAGAGGAAATCCCACTTCCTTCCAAACCTTCATCGTAACCCATTATTTTTGCTAAGTGAACTTATAATCTGCTCCATTATTTTGCACGCAGGTGAGTTGGTGAGTTATTGGTTTAATTTTTTAGTTTTTAATTTCTTTTTTTATGCTGTTTTCGGTTTTTCTTTTTTTTTATCGATTTCTTTATTCATTATTATTATTTTGGCCTTTACCTTGTTTTGGAAGTTTGAAAATCTCCAGAACTGTTTTATTTTTATTTTTGGATATAAATGATCTTTGCTTTTAATTTGTGTTGCTGCTTTATAAGATGATGTTTTTTAACACCTTGTTTTGAAGTTTTTAATTGTAACCAATAATATCCCCTCTCTCTCTCTCTCTCTCTCTCTCTCTCTCTCTCTCTCTCTCTCTCTCTCTCTCTCTCTCTCTCTCTCTCTCTCTTTATGTGATTGTCTATATATACATATTGATATATGTATATATTCACACTAATTGTTTTGCCTAAAACTCGATCTATTTCTCTTCGGATATTTCGTGTTACAGGACAATACGCTGCTTTGTGTATATGATTATTTTTCTTTTGGGTCCATCGATGAATTGATAAAGAGTATGACCTCAATTTTACATCTTTCATCTTCGCTTGCTTTGGTTGAACCCCCTCCCTCCCCTTCCCCTTTACTGTTTTCTCTTGCCCCCTGTTAACCCCCCCCCCCTTCTTTATTATCGCAGATCTTTTTGAATAAATTTTTTGTAAATCATAATTTTGTTTTAGAATATTTTCTATTCCCCTAAACCAGTCCCTCTAACAAATCTCCCCCCCCCCCTCCCTACCCTCCATTCACGTCAGGCTCCTCCCTCCCACTTAACCACACCCATTCAAGCATGTGCGTGCGTTTGTATGTTAACCGCGAAGTTTTCAATTGGTGTGTTGTTTTTTCTAACACCCCATGTACTTATATGATTCCCTCGTTTTTTTTTTCCTTGTTAAATTTTTTTATTCATGTTACAAACTTACTTTGTTCACCGGTTTTTTCCCCGTTACCCATTGGTTTTCTTGCCTTTTAACCTAACATTAAGTTGGTGTTCTACCATAGTTTGCTGAGCTGAGGAAGAAAAGCTTGGAGTAAAGATAGATAGATGATTTACTGTAGGCTGCCAGTGAGTGTGGTTTTGATGGGCGCTCGTATGTTGTTTTTTTTTTTTTTTTTTAATTTTGTGTGTCTGTTTATTTTTTTTCCTCGTATCTCAGAGTGAGCACCGCACACTGAGTCTGCTGCTGCTGCTGCTCCTCTCTGCTCTTTACCTGCTGAGAAATAAGGATGATTAGGGTTTCATTGTTACCTGGGTCATTCGCTCGGGCTATTTTGATTTGTTGGCAACTGCGGAAGGTGGACAAATATTGCTTGCAAATATCCCATGCATATTTGATTTTATTTTATGGGTGAGAGGTGATTAATCTCAACTTAGCTCAGAGAGACGGGCTATATATATAAACGACGTTCTGTGTCTGTCATGTAGCGTCGCTTATTCTAGTAAATTAAGGACTTAGTCAAGTTTGTAAACTAGTTTCCCAATAGAAGTAAAATAGACAGTGACCTTGCTGAATCATTGATAGGTTATATTTTGTTAATTTAGTGTTTAGTCAAACGTTATATTCTTAAATTTAATAGTTTACGTAGCAAATGATAAGATTATTGATAGTGTAACAGTACAGTAACCATATCACGATTTTCGTGTCTGATACGGGAGTTACAGTAACCTTCTTACGATTAACGTGCCTAGTACGGGTGCTACAGTAACCATGTCACGATGTACGTGTCTGGTACGGGAGCTTCAACTTTCTAGCTCAAATTACCCAACGGATGGTTAGCGTGCAAGGAAGTTATAAACATCATTGACCATAGTACAATAGATAAATCAATAAGTAGGAAGTCAGTGAGGTATTATGGATTGACGTTCTGCCTGATATCGACTTCAGACAGGTGATATGGAAAGAAAGGATGTGTGTATGAGAGAAAGAGCCAAACGTCGTTACCATAATTCCTCAAATAAGTTACGTAGTAGACTATAGATACCTTACTGACATTACAGTAAAATATTTTATCTTGGGTAATGATAATTTTGATGCACAAGAGAGTAGTTGTTAATTTACCTTATAGGTATTAGTGTGGCTACGGTAAAATATTATTGTAGATGTAGTAGCTAATGAAGTTTAGATTTTTTAATTTTTTCAATGCAATATTTTAAGGTAGTTTGTAGTCTTGGCAAGAAAAAAACAACATGAAAGTAAGTGATCGGATTTCACCTTATTTAGTGAACCTTTGAAAATCTGGTATGAATTGAAACATTCCAAAACAAATCTGAAATCCTAAAAAATTAAATTTTCTGCAGGTCGAGCAACTTTCTGAATTTTATTTACAAGCTCATGAAACAGGTGACTCGTCTTTTTACTTATTTTTTTTTCTTTTGTAAAAAGCTGTTGCTACCTTTTTACTTATTTTAAAGTACATCCTGTCTTATTTAAGCTTCCTTGCCTAGCAGCCTTACCTTAGCCTTGAACAGGTGTGTGCGCATTTAGTGTTTCTATACCTGTGCTCATTCCATGTACATTCTGTGTAGTAGTTGGCTGGAACAACACAAGACTTCACCAGCTGTACATGTATCCCCTGGAAAGTAGAAATTCCAGTTCTGTGAAGTCATAATTCCAGGTCTGGAAAGTAGAAACTCCAGTTCTGGAATTGTAAATTGTCTTAGAAGAAATTTAATAGGCAGTGAGACCAATGTACTTACTTTTTGTTTTCATATTCCAATATGCAAAACATAGGAATTAAATATAAAGCACTAAATTTTTGTTCAACAAACTTTTAAAAAAAGAAAAGTATTCTTTATGAGTTTTCTGTTATACGAACTTGACGTTTTGTTTGACAATAAGTTGTATACACTCATCTCTCCCCCCTTTTATTCCTCTTCCTCTTCCTTAATATTTATATCTCCTCCTAATGACTTATCCTCCAGACTTACCCTACCTGAGAAAGAGAGTTTAAGTGCGGTTTTAAGAATAATCGCATTTATCCTCTTCGTTCCGCTCCCTCTCTCCCTTCGTAAATGGATAACTTATCCTTACATATTATGTAGTTGAAACTCAAGATATCACCCCCGTAGGTTTTGTCAGTATTCTAATGGTAAATTTATTGTACCGATTCCCATTGTTATTCATGTTGGGTGTTGTCTAATGGTTAAAACTCTTTAGGTATTTATAACCAATAAGACACTTTCTTTGGAGTATGTTCTTATACCTGTTTGAGCCTTGTCCGTAGCTTTTGTCTATCAAGTTTGAATTTCATATATTGGAGTTAGATCTTAATAGAGCCGTCAAAACACAAGATCAAGAAAAATATATTCCAAGTTACTGATAGCCTCAGACGATGCTCTCACCAGGAAAATGGAACATACTCTTTATGTGCTTGCTCCATCTGCAGTTACCGAAACTATAATCTACTTGATGTCTCTTTTTATCAACTTCCTACAGCTTTACCTTTTGAATTCCCCCTTTCTTTATTATCTTTGGCTCACTCCTTTATCAAAGGAAAACTTTTGTTTCTGCTGCTTCATTCTGATGCTGCTTTCCTGGACATCTTTACAAATTTCTGCTTTCGTTTTTATTTAAATTCCCTACTGACCACTAACAACTGGTTTTTTGTAGATATTAATTATTAATAAGATTTTATTGGTACAATTTTTAAAATTTTCAGTCGTCGACCGAAATTTATATAACTTTCCCCTCGTATATTTCTTACCTAGATTATCATTTACAAATCTGGCATGTCTCACATACTGGAAATATGTTTTAAGAAAAACAAAATTAAACTTATGATTGTGCTAATGTCAAACCTCTTTCAGTGAATGATTGCACTAATAATATTTTATAGCTTCTCTTAATATTAAAACCACCCCGTTGGTATATATATATATATTAGAAACTTTATTACTTTGATCCTTATTAGCCTTTTTCCTTCACCTTAATCCAGGCTATCTCTTTCATGTCCCTTTTTTTCAATGTTTTTTTTTTTTTTAACCCAGATTCCTTTTCTATCTTACTCCTTTTCATTTTGCATATTGGTATGGAGCGTAATTTCTATTCATCTTCTGTACAGTCTTGCATCAATCTCTCTCTCTCTCTCTCTCTCTCTCTCTCTCTCTCTCTCTCTCTCTCTCTCTCTCTCTCTCTCTAACACGTCACTGGGCAGTTAGACAGAACCATGCAGTAACGGCATTCCAGACAAGTCACTTCACGAATACAAGAGCTAATCAAGATCCCCATTTTTTGGAAGGTGCCCTGATGTTATCAACACTCCCTCCTTAGGGTTAACGATATTGACACGAAGTATGACGCAACATTTTGTAAAACTTATTTACGACTCTTGTGTATTGAAATCCAGATTCCTACTTTTTGGTTTCGGTTATGTATTTTAATTCTTGTCTCTACACAATGTACAAAGATGGAAGCATCCACTCTCGGATGAAGATTCGACTTGGTCAAATCGTAGAGAATATTCCCTTTTCCCTGACACAGTAAAAATTGTCCCCCGTCATGGTAATGTAAGGTGATGATTATTGTTTTATTATAAAATTGATAATTCCTTCCATCTTTTTTTCTTTCTATCACTGATATATCTTCGTCTTCTCTCCTCCCCCCAAAACTTCTTATTAATGCCAGCAATGTTTATGTGGTAACAAACTTTCTTCGATCGTCATTATGAATTTTCGCACATGGTTATTTCAAGTTCGCTAAGTTAAATTACACACACTTCAGTCAAATTTCATTTTCTCATTTATTCATTTTATTATTATTAGTATTCATCCACTATTTCACAGCCTCCATCACAAACAGCTGTTTAACCAATGTATTCCAAATGTGTTGTTTCAATAGCGTTAAAATGTCGTATTTTCTTCTCCCTTTGGCTTCTTTAGATTTTCAGTGTTATAAATGTATTCAAAACTCCCTTCCCTCAATAAATGTTATTTTTGAAGCCCTGCTCCCCGTATGGTAATTCACTTTGAATTTCTCTTTTCATTATCGAATGTATTCCCCCAGTCAAATTTATGATGTTATTTGTCTATTTTTCTGTCAATTTCCGACTGACCCTCCCCCCCCCCCCACCTCCCCTCCAGAGCCCATAATCAGCCCTACGTGGGCTGCATTTATTCATTGTTCCCTCCCATAACTAATCATTTAAATGATCCTTGTTCTTCCCCAACAAGGGTGAGGTAAGACTTACCTCTTTTGCATACATATTGATATGACCATTTGAGTATTTTAATGTCAAAACTTTTGAAGATTTGAATATATATCCTTGACAAAATAAAATATGCATATTTGATTGAAATTGAACATAGAATTAACCATTCAATATTTGCCATACAATTTTTCGACTTTTCATTCTGCCTCAAAATCTTTTGCCTTCAAATGATCTTTCCTGTTAAATCTTCAACGTTTCAACTTACACATTATATAACCCTCCCCCCTTTTCAGCATTAGCTTTTCAGACCAGATGTTCACGAGAAATTACCTTCATCCCTTGCGGTATGGGCAATGAAATTCAATTTTACATTTGTGAGTTGTCAGCCGAGGAACAATAGTATCTCTGATTTCGTTTTACAGTACAGTACATTGGTGCATACGTCAGCTTCAGGCTGCATAAACGAACATTGTTCATTATTATATATTTTTCATTTATGTGCCTGTTGTCAACCCTTCGCTAATATTTGTATGGGAGCTCCTAAATTATGATTGATGGTGGAAATAAATGTTTTGAATGTGGAATAGTATAGATGCTCTACTGATGATAGCTTTCATTGCGAAGAATTATAACTTTTTTGCGGTGTTGTCCACGTTTGCCAAAAAAAAAAAAAAAAAATCTTATGAGTTATCTTAGTTAAATTATTGGTTTTTTTTTTTTCAAAGTTATAGTTTTTAAACAAGTATGAGAGAGGTACTTATATAACAATGGTAATACAGATCTCGGATTGTTATGTATTATTTTATGTTTAATTTTTGGAAGCGATGGAAGTCATCCATTGGCTTCAGCAAACTGTAAAATCTGGGTAATTTCCTATGGCCGTTTCATTGACTTATCAACATATTACATGTCATTTCTTGGTGCAATTTTATTTGTTTGGTGTTGTTCACCATCACTCACCACACAAAAGTAATTTTAGATTATTTCCCCGTCACAGAAGTAGTTCAGAACGTTTTGTTTATGTGTTGACAACTTTACACCGTAATAGAATATCGCAAATATATCTTAATTGTTTTCAGCCTCACACTTTACCAAGAATTTACTTTTCTTGTTCGTGTTTCTCGGCACATGTAGTTTCACTATTGTAGATCCTCACCATCACCTACATACAGTTTTAATTTCACCAACGAACAGTCGCAGTTCCACAAACCTCCCCTCCCCACTCTCTTTCACTCTTCTCCCCATGATACAAAAACACCCCTCCCCCATCGCTGTCTTTCTCTTGAAACACATACAAGAACACTTTCCAAACTTGGTTCTGTTGTTGCATTATGATTTTAGTCCATTTTAGGACATTCTCTCTTCCTTTTTTTTGTGATGAACAGAGTGCATTGCATAATCTTTATATATATATTAGCATCTTGAGACTCTCTCTCTCTCTCTCTCTCTCTCTCTCTCTCTCTCTCTCTCTCTCTCTCTCTCTCTTGCTTGTTTTTTTTCCTCTTTTTTCCCAATATCCTCCTCCTCCACCTCCTCCTCCCTTGGCTTCTTTCTTCTCTTCTTCCTCCTGTTCCATCTCCTCCTCCTCCTCCTTGTCTCCTTCTATGCATGCCATTGTTGCCTTCCGCTGTCCATCCCCGCTGCCTGCTGGTGGTGGCGGGGAACGGCATCCCTGTTGACGGTGGTGTGGTTACAGGACTACAAGGAGTTCATAGACGCGGAATGCCTGGTGCCGGCGCCGGTGACGGAGGCGCCCCATCACATAGAGCTTCAACCCCTCAAAACCCAGGATGGCGGTGGTCGTGGCGGAGGGGCATCGGGGGGAGCCGCCCACGACCTTGCCTCCATGGACTCCACTGACACCTTCGCCTCATGCCCAACTCACCCCTTCAACTCCCAGGCCGACCTCACCGACGACCAGCCACAACCGACCAACAACAAAGACTCCAACTTGTACGTGAATCCCCTCGACGCCGACGGTTACCAACCGCCTTCTGCTGCTGCTGCTGCTGCTGCCCCCACCACCGCTGCCTCTGCTGCTGCTACAGCCGTGGCCCCTCGCACTCCGACTCCCAGGTCGTCGCCGCGCCACAGGGCTCTGCATCGGCCGCAGGCCTACACCACCGACTCCTTCGACGACACGCGCAGCACAGACAACCTCCTGGGCAGTAGCCGGTCCTCTCTCCAGGATTCTCCCATGCCCAAACACCGACGAGCGAGATTCCAGGAGGTACGCCCCTTCCACCTACCACCACCTTGCCACGCCCATCTCACGCCCACGTCACGCCCACGACACCCACAATACAGGCAGTCGTCAGCGAGATACACATTGCTGAAATAATCTATAAATACATTGACTCCAGTATACACTTTTTTCAATGATAAAAAGCATCGTTTTTTTCTATAATAGATTTAAAAGAAATCCATTTGCCATGGAGTAATAATACCAGACTAGAGAATATTTTATTTCTCAAAACTCAGCCTTTTATTCAATACTTTGAATATCAAATGACTGATATGTATAACTCTTGAGGTTTGTGTGCGTGAAAAAATATATATATATATTTACAATTTTTTTCTGCCTGTGGCTGTTCCTGGTTATGCTCTTTTATATTCATCCATTTATCCCTTTTTGGGTATTAGATATGACTGACAGTTTGAGATCACCCTTAGCGATTTTATTTTTCTTTGTGCATGGCCTATATATTTATATATATATTTTTGCATGTTTCCTATATATATTTTTATCGGTGACACTCGTTTCTTTTTACCTGGTATGACATGTTCCTTAGTATAGATTATTACATGAGTATTTCATAAACCCAAGAAACCAGATGGTTACACATTTTATCACCGGGAATGATATGTAAAGAAGGGAGATGAAAAGAAGACACAAGATACAACTTAGCATTGTGATGATTCATCAGGGAGATTATAATTTTTTTATATATAATTTTCCAAGATACTTTTAACTGGTATGATCTTTACACGTTGAAAAGGCTACTGTACATTGTAGTGCTGATTGCAGCTTTATATTTTGGCTAGAGTATTGCCTCATTAGTATTTGAAAAAAAGGGCTAAGCTACTTGCTTCTTTTTTGCTGCTTCAACCATGTTGCTTATCATTACGTGGGCAGCATAATCCAATCCATCTCCTCAAAACAGCATCAACTCCTCTTCCCTTCTCCCTCTCCTACCGGAAGTTATGTTGTGCATCTGAGTGGTAAGAAAAAAAACAATATGCCCTTCGTGTCTCCTGCATCGTCCTCTCCTCCCTTCCCTCCTTTTCATCCCCATCGTTTGCCCCCTCAAATGTCAAATCCTTGAGCGTCCCTTCATCTCGCTCCAGCCTCCACCACCTCCTTCCCCTATCCCATTCCCTCCCCTCCCCTTCCCTCCCCCAGGACGGCGGCCTCAAGGTGTGGTGGCGTGGCGACCAGGTCTGTAGTGGTGTTCCCCAAGGCGTTGAACTACCAACCCGCATTTTTTATGTTTTATGATTCGACGGTAGTAGTATATTTATTATTTTGACTGCTCTCCCCCTCCCCCCTTCCGTAAGCCATAATAATCTTCTTTCTGAGTATTGTTATATATAGAAAAGAAAACAAATTCGCCTTTCGCTGTCGCAGTGTTTTGCAACTTTTTTTAACCTCCCTTCTTCCCAAAGCTTTTAACTTTTTAAATGTTTGTGTAGGCTGATTGTCATATATATATTTTACGTCTATGGTCATTGTGGTAAAAGAGAATTTCTTGTAAACTTTTCCCATTGAAGAAGATATTAAAAAAAAAACTTCCACAGACGACTCTCAGGTATTACCAATTGTGTTACTTTTGAAATTCATTGTTTGAATTAATTTTTCTAATTTGTAAATACAATATCCATATGATATTTGTCTATCATTTATGTACATTCATTTCCTTATTTGTATATTTCATCTTGGAAGAGTAAGGAAGCCTTGCTGACTGCTAGTGAAGCTTCGCTTTCCCCCCTCCCCCTTTCCCCCTATCTGTTACCATCCATTCTGTCACATTGTTTATAGTTACGTTACAAAAATTCCAGGAAGAGTCCAGTGCTCTGGAATTGTTGAGGAGGGATACATTTATTTTTCATTCAAAAAGTGGTCCAGAGGAAAAGTTTATTATGTAGATAAATCACGCACTCGTTTGATGTGAAATTGTTCATTTACGGCATTATATCTGAAAGAAATAAACCATCGAAAGAGAGAGAACATTACAGAGATGAAAACAAGAGAGGGAGTAAAGTAGGAAGAGGAGAAAGCCAGAAGAATAATTGTCATAAAACAAAAAAAAACGGAATCCTAGAAATAAACCAGTTTATGAATATCACGGACTAAATGAAACCACAGGCTTGCTTTTTATTCATAAAAACGCATATTTGGAATCAGATGTGTCATAGTGACAATGGTGTCACTGAAACTGAGCAATTGAACCCTCAGGAATCGAGTGGCACCCTGTTGGGAAGACATCAAACCGAGTGAAAGAACGAAAAGAGGTGTTGGTAAACCCTCCATTTCCATTTTGTTTATGGTGAGATTTTGTATTTGTTTTTTAATAAAAGTCGATATTCTTAATGCTAATATTTATTGTGATGATGCAAATGCCATTTTTTATTTTTATATATATGTATGTATACACTGTATGTGTATATAATTTTCTTACGTATACATATATGGATGCTTATAACCATAGATGTATAAATATTCGTACATATGTATACGTATTTTAGGTATATATACACAAGCGTTTTGTGTGTATATAAATATATATGTATAATCGGCATGTCATGCATGTATGCATCTAACTCCCGAACATCTCTTATGCATAAAGAAGCATAAAGTTATGGGAGTCATTATAATGATGACTTTACAGATGAAACCATATGTTTGCATGTGTAAGCAGTATGGAGAGTCCACTTATTATAACAGCGTGTGACTCTCACCTTCCCACCTCCATCCAGCAGAGGTCCATCCTCTAATAAACGAATTAACAAAATGGAGGATTTATTTTCATTTTCTTAATGCCTGCTCTTTCTAGTAATGATGATAATGATCATGTTGAAAATTACCATGTTCCATGAGCACGCAGAGCATGTTCACCTCAAGAGGCATATCTGATGATAAACATGAAAACTAAGAAAAGATAACAATTACAAAAACAGTAAACAATTACCTTTATTGTTACACTGGAAAAGACCATTGTTGACCAAAAAAATCGAAAAATGCTCTATATTTTTTTTTTATCAAACTATTTCGATTTAAAAAAAAAAAAAAAAAGAACCACAAGATCTTTTGAGAAATTGATTTCCTACAATGAGATGATCTGATTTCTGAATGCAGCAAGATTTTGAGAGATTTATTTCTGGAAATTTTAATATTCTGTTCATTCAGTACCTGGCGAGGTTATTTATGCCCTGTTCGCACGTGTAGCTATTTACGTGTATATACAGTACATGTGATCATGTTCATATATATATATATATATTATATATATATATATATATATATATATATATATTATATATATATATATATATATATATATATATATATATATATATATATATATATATATATATATATATATATATATATATATATATATATATATATATATATATATATAAAATGGTACATATACATGTATATATTCGCATATACATACTATGTACGTATACCTGATTGCACAGTAGAACGAAAGGATTTATAAGGGCACCTAGGAAGGGTTCTTTCAGTAGACTATTTTGAAATTTATACCCAGTTATAATTTGACTGTAAGATACTCCAACAACTATTTAATACCTCTTTTGTCCATGGAACTGAAATTAATCAATTTCAAGTTTACTAAAGGAATCATTGCTCTACATTTGAAACCGTCATCACTCTCTGCTGCTGCTGCTTCTGCTGCCAGAACTCGTGTCATTTCATGTGGGTAATGAAGCAAGTATCATTCCTTCTGGTAACATTATCTCCTGAATTCTTCCTCCAGTAATCAACAAGAAAGCCACCTCTTCTGTGACTGAATGAAATTATACTGAAACATGTGTGATATCACCCATTTGAAAAAAAAAAATAATAAATTGCAATACTGAACTCTCACCTTGCAATTTTAAAGATGCAAATATTGCATTTTTAGGCCATTCTATTTTTTTTCATACAGAAATACACACTTGAGCACTTGATCACTTCACTTCTTGTCTTTCTGCACAGCAGATGTAGATGCATTTAGTAATGGTTTATATGCTCATAAAGAAGTTTTAATGAAACGTTAATTGTAACAACGGAAAATTGATATCATGGTGATTTTTTATTCAAGGCTACTGTTCCAGATTTTACTAAAGCTTTTTTGAATAAAAGAAATCAATCTTCACTAATAATATGTATTTTCTTCCTTGACAAATATCTTGGGAAATACAAGATGTATAATTGTTGTTATACATGACCACGGGGCATGTTAATGTTGTTCTGCTCAAAGAATCGAGTAAAAGTGTAATTTTAAGCCAGAAAGCTTTGAAATTCGTAGTTGTTACTGGCTTTTTTTTCTGAAATGGGTACTAATGTAAACCAAAAAGGAAATTATTCCGGGTACATGGTGCATAATACGTGTTTAATACGTCCACTGTTTTGATTAAACTGTTGACCTGATGTAAAACACGTATTGTAGCAAATGTCCTCTGAAAATACTTAATTGACATAAAAATCACATGAAGCCTCATGGTTTTTTTTTTTAATTCACATTAACCATCACATCTGCAGTGCTCAACACTGTTGCACATCTTTTGCATTTTTTTTTTACATCTTCCTACAATGTTTTTTTCTTCTACTTTTTTGCCCACGACTTTTTCCTATCGCCGTTTTTTGTCCAAATCATAATTTTATTTATTTTTTTATTGATTTGACTTTGATGAATTTTCCTTTTTTATTGTGGATAATTATATGATCGGGGCAATGATACGAGAGAAGTGAAAGAACATCAGTTCTACAACTCATTTTGATTCAGGTTGTAAATCCGCTGGTTTTTTTTTTTTGAAAAATATTCTGCCTTAGAACTATAGTTACCCCTTATTTTCTAACTGAACTTTCTCCTTTTATGAAATAGAATATATAGATGCTTTCTGTCACTCCAGCTTCCAATTGACGACGATGCCCAAGGAATTAACATACAATTATGATGGCTGCATGTGTGAATGAGGTGTTTGCCAAAATGTTCTTCCAGTGTGTGATCTGGTGACGTTAAATGTTTTCTTGTACAGCTTTGAATTTCAGTGTGCGCGGTGTCCTTGAATGTGTGATTATATTTGTCCAAATATTTGGTGTTCATTTTGAGACTTCTTATTTGGTAATTAACATGAAATATTCTATTATGATCCAGGCAATATTAGAATATTTCATATGCGTACTTGTGTAGTATTTTGTAAGGAAAAACTAGGTAGATTTTTTTCATTACAATTCTTTGTAATGACATGAAGAAAAATTTTTTTTTTTATTTCTTGTGTTATATGACAGTCGTTCTGCTTATGATTTAAGTTTTCTCAATTTTTATTCACAGATATGTGAAAAATTATCTGTTCTGTTAGTGAAATTGAATACCCTTCAATAAATAATTAGATAATGTTTTCAGTTGCCCCTGGTAAGTAAGTAAAATTTTTAAATTTTCTATTTTTACAGCTTCATTATTTTAAGCAGCCATTTAGTTTTCCTATTTTAAAGTTAAAAATTTTACCAATAAAATAGAAATTGTCCTTGATTAAATAGCATGCAATGTCCCTTAGAATTTCAAAATGTATGGCTCACAGGATTAGCAATGCTTGAAAAGTAACATACGCATATGTTAGTATTATAATATTGCCTTAGATAATTTAAAATAATTGTTGGACTGTTCCATTTATTAAGATAGTTCACGGTGTCGGTAATGTGTTAAAGGAGAGAGAAAGAGGATGCTGTTAATCATGTGTAAAATGACTTATGGTCAGGTGAATGTTGTGTGTGACAGTGATATATTATTTTATCTTAGTATAAGAAGTTAAAAGTGCCAACAGGATGTCAGATGTACTGGATGATGACCTATGATGTTATTTAAAGGGTGGCTGATAAAGAGGATGGTATTTAGAAAGGCGTAAGCAAGAATGGATGTGATGAAACGCGAGAGAGCCCCTTTTGCTTTTTGCGTGTTGGATGTTATGACAGTTGTATCCAAAGGGAGTGTGCAAGGTGATGGTGATGGTAGTGTTAAAGGAGATGAAGGAATTGATGATGATGCTTGATGACGTGGGTGGTGTTTGGTGTTGTGATGTTTGGGCGTGGGATTGCAGGAGAAGCCGAGACCATTCAGCCGACTGCTGGAGTCCGTGGAGAGGGCGCGGGCTGCGAGAGAAGGTTCAGCTGCAGACAAGGCCAACAAGACCAACAACAGAGGTACGCCCACACAGAACTACGCCCCCACACGCCCACACAGCAGTTGCTCTCCAGGGAGGGTCAGGGAGACTGGGGTAGGGCGGGGATGGGTGGGTTGGTGTAGGGAGCAAGAAAAAGCAAGAGGGAGGGTAATGTCTTAGCAGCATGTTACAGTAGAAGAGAAGAGAGTGAGGTGGTAGGAAATCTTCGGGCGGGTGGGTGGGACTTTCCACAGCAGCAGCACGAACCACATCCATGATAATCCCTTTAGACCTTTTTTCACACCTACTAGGACTCTCATGCATGCTTTTATTTATTTTCCTTACACCGTTTCTGTGTGGTTTTTCTTTCCTAAATAATATTTAGTTTGAATGGTGACTAAATAGAGCACACCACAAAAGAGAAGAAAATTTTGTTCTACAGTTAATGTGTTATAAAGAAATTAACTTTTTTGAGAGTATAGTGGTGGTTGTTGTGGTGGGCAGCGTGAGTGTGTGGAATTGGTATCTTCCAGGTCGTAGCGGTAGCAAATCATCGCTAGGCGGGGAATCGCTGGACTCGCGCCGGTCCCACGGCTCTCCTGAGCGTCGCAAATCCATCCTTAAGCACCGCGACCCTGAGACTGAGCAGCTGCTACCCGACCTTACCTTTGACCCTCCACCACCACCAACGCCACCTCTCGGGGACCACGAAAAGCAAGGGCGACCAACCCTAAAGGGCATTGGCCCTAGGGCGGGCGGGAAGCCTCACGCCCTCCCCGTCAAGTTCGTGGGCGTAGACGAGGAGGAGGACAGCAACCGTCCGCGTCGTATCCTGCCCCGTTCCCCCATGCCTCGCCGGCACCCTCAACGGGCACCGCTTGCGGACTTACTGGCAGACTTCGCGGGGCAGGAGAAATCCGTGCGAGACGAAGCTACTCCTGAGAATATCATGAAAGATACGCTTGAACCTAAATTAGCGTCCAGCCTGGACCAGCGTAACGCCAACTTGGTGCTGCACTGTTCTAAGGTGCCTTGTTTGTACAACCAGCCTGCCTCCACCTCGCCTATGTCCATGTCCCCTGACGAGGTGGGCGAGCCGCTGCTTTGCCTATGTGGTGCGCCCATGACCCGTGTGGCCGCCCCTGCTCCTTCCATTATCACACCCACAAATCCTCGCCCTATCACGGAGAATTGCCTACTACTGACTGATGAGCTCAACAACGGCCCAGCGACCCTTCCGGACATTGACGATTTGCTGTTCGCTGACCACACCCCCACTGAAGAGACCAGGCTGCTCGACCGATCCCTGTCCGTGTCACAACACAATTCAGGACTTAATACATAACCTGTAAGTATGGGTGTATGTTGTTTGTAAGTATGTGTGTACATTGTTTGCTCAATTGAATATTTGTGTGAAAAACGAAGGACAAATTCATGTGATGTGGGCTAGATTTTGTTAAATGTGAATGGCTCTTCAGTATGTGAAGAAAAAAAGGTAATTATGGTATTATGATTTTTCTATGTAATTCTGAAATCCTTGAATGATACATTTGATATCTGAAATGTTCCCCTGTATTATTCTTTTTAAAAATTTTAGACTCGGAAAATAACATCAACAGGTAACATGTCGCACCTAATATTCAAATATTTTTTAGGAATGAAATTGAATCAAAACCTATTTTTCTTTTTAATACTCACAAAAAAAAAAAAAAAAAACATTTGTGTTTGTGTGTCCGACTGTTTTAGTGTTATTTATTTGTTATATAAACACACGTATAGTTGTTTGTGTATAATTATATAGGTAATCCATATGAATAGACCATGCTTACTGCCTAATGTCAAATCGTGTATGTCTGTGTATGTCTGAAGTACTGCCATGTTTTCGGGGAAAAAAAACAAGAATTATGAAGGAATGAGTATTATGTGAGATATTTCATTTGAATCGGAAATTAACCGTGTCGCGATCAAAGGCCGAAGCTTGTCAACGTTTTTCTGAACGTTTTCCTGATATAGACAGAAGTACGCGAAGGAAAGCTTCCACGTCCTCTCCGGTCACAGGAGGGATTAGTTGATGAAATATAACGTATGAAACATATAGAGAAAATTTATTGGATTCATTGCGACTGAGGCGTGTAATTTATTAGAAGTATATCCGGCTATAACTAAGACAGTGTGGACAAACTAATTTTTTATCAGTAAACGAAAATTTTATATGTGTATATATATATATATATATATATATATATATATATATATATATATATATATATATATATATATATATATATATACACACACACACACACACACACGAGTTTTTAAGATCTTTTTGAGACTGGAGTTTAATTTATCAAGCTCAAAACGACTTACTGGTTATCTACTAATGTAAATCAGTTGGTCAGTAAAAGTTTGACTAGAGTATCCCACTCAAATAGGAGAGATAACTTGAATTAGGGGACTGCTCTGCTGTTTGGAGAGAAATTTATCACTTTCCCACCCATCGATAACTTAAACAATTTTCTTCATTGTATTCTATACTACTTGGTATATACAGCAAACCCGATTTACAAAAATCAGAATCTCCTGTACATAGGGGAGTTCAAGTCTTGGCTGCTGCTTTAGAATATCCCATTTGGAGAACAGCAGTTAGCCCAACAAGTATCTCACATGTTGCTCTAGGTGTCTCCTATTCCTACCCCCTCTACTCTCCCTTTTCTTGGGCGACTGTGAGGAGCATCATTGTTGGGTGGGGGGGGGGGGGGGATGTGTTGGTTTACTGGGACTCCTTGCTGATGAAAAGGAGGTGGAAAATCCTGCAACACCAGCATCCGTTACGCAATGTGATCTATGTTTCGTGGTTCCTGTCTGTCCATAGTGTTGGAACCATCACATTTGCTGTTTTTTTTTTTCCAGTGTAGGAATCATTCCTCGTTTGCCATGCCTTGGGTAAAGTATTCGGTTAAATTATTTATCCTTTGGATGTTTCTGACCGGAAGAAGTCTGACGTCATTGCCATGAAGTCTCTTTGCAGGTTCGTGATGTATTGTTTTTAATATCGATTGTCATTATATCTGTTATTTATTTATCAACGTTATCCGTTTCTATGAAGGCAGTTCTAATTTTGGCAACATGTTTGTGTAAATTGGAAGACATTTTACCGTGAATATTTTTGCCTGTAGTATCTGTATTATCTCATTACTGGTCAGTATTATGCGCTTTGTCCTTTGGGAATATATGCCAAGTTCATTATCATTAAGTTAGTTTTTGTCGGTAAAACTGGTTCATGTATCAATTTTTAAATGTACTGTTCAGAGTCGACTATTGAATTTAATGCGTCCTCTTTGAAGAATTTCCATCAAAAGTCCACCACTGAAAGATTAGTTCAAATCAGGAGAGCTGAATTCCTTCTTTTGCTCTAACGTAATTCAACTTCCAACCCAATATTTTTTCGGTATATCTCTCCTGGTTTCAATTTCATGAGGATTAGTGTATGGTTTACATTCACAATTGTACTTCTTAATAATAGTCTTTATAGATAGCTTCTCGGATGTGTGTGTTTCTATCAAACTTTAATGTCTTCTTGGAGTTTGTTGGCTTTGACAGAATCTTAGCCTTTATAAAAACAAATAGAACACACTTCGGCTTTGTGTTTGGAAGAAGAAAAGAAATTAAGAATCCGTAATAATTCAATTTATGAAAGGTTTCCCTCAAGAGATAAATAACTTGCAAAGTTATTTGCTCTCGAAAAGTCTTCCGTGAATTGTTTGCTGGGAGACGCCCAAAGCAATTAAAGGAGTCACAGAAGTTGCGTATTGTGCGAGGTAGAATATGGCTTTACTGTGAACAGTGGCCATTTGTCGTCATTTGTTTTGAACTCCGGCCTAACCAATAGCAACGCAGTTCCCTTCCTATTGATCCACCCACGTCCGGACAACTACACGCTGGCTTAAGCTCAAATAAGCGAGTGTTGTGTTTGCGCCGTCACTCTTCCACTTCTTTTTCGGCTATTTTCTCCAATGCATTGCTGCATTAGCAGCTTTTGTCGCATGAATACTTTTATCCAGTTGGAGATAGGTTTTTTTGTAATGAAGTAAATTTGAGATTATTTATAGGCCTCTCCACTTAGAGACAGGTTTCCCTGATAACTAAACAGCGCATGCTCTAATACACCCCACCCCCCTTTCCTCCTCTAAAGGAAGAAGAGGAAAATACGTATTATGTGATGTAATAAGGTAGGACGTTGTTGGGTGGTGTAATATGGCTGGCTTCTTAAGGTCACGGCGTCAAGTATTAGCCATTAGTTATTTTTCCAATGTTCTAAAATATTTGAATTAACACACATCTCTCTCTCTCTCTCTCTCTCTCTCTCTCTCTCTCTCTCTCTCTCTCTCTCTCTCTCTCTCTCTCTCTCTCTCTGAAGTGAGATAAAACAACATCGGATCTGGTTGATATTTTAATGGTAAAACCACCAGTAAAAACTACATATCACCGGTTCTTAATTTTCATTGAACACTCATTGGCTGGCAACCTGCTAAAGCCATAAAGGGGACCCTTCTAAGCACCGCCTTTTCGAATTATGTGTAAACGTAAAAGGCTTTAAAAATTAATAGGAAATTAGTATTTTGTTATGTAACAGAGGCTTACATTTTCAACAAGTGGGCCTTAACAAAGAATCCGTTAAATCCAAGATAATAGAGAGACATGAACTTATTTTTCTTAAGAAAATATATTAGTTTTATTTTTTCAAAGATTCTAGGACATTTTCCCCTTTTTATACCAAAATGCATTTGAGGCTCACAAAAGATGCTTTTGGGAATTTTGTTTCAGTATGGTCACTGATATCCGCATTGGAAAGAGTGATTTGCCGATCCAAGTCATGAGCAAATAATTAAATGACCTTGCATCTCAACTTGTCAATTTCACATCATCATCCTCGTTACCACACGAACAAGTCTTTAGGATATCTGATTTTGTTGAAATTTTGTTCACCAAATCAAATTTTCAGGATGGCTTTCCAAGCTGAGTGGGTTGTCATACAGACATCAGTGTTTATTCAATTCTGGACCATTGGGTTATATGGATCCTCTTAGAATTGCTTGGTTTTATAAATCTCCTGGTCATTCTCAACGTTTCCACTTAACTGAATTTGTAATCATAGGCGTGATGAGTGGTAAATCACTAAAATATCTATTGGAGTACTGGATTTGTAATCTGGAGTTTAATGGGCAACCATTTTTTTTTTATAATTGTTCCACAAACAACTTGTGCTATAAAGTGCATTAGATTGGCATAATTAACTTAGTAGTCAAATCAGTGAGAGAGAGAGAGAGAGAGAGAGAGAGAGAGAGAGAGAGAGAGACGTTAGATACGGATGATTGCCATAAAACGAATAAACATGTATATGATTTGAAGTCTTGTGTTCCCAGGTAACAAATATAGGTGACACTGGTTCTCTACACTTTCGTTATGATAGTTCCAAGAATGTTTTTGTGCTTATTTACAATATTACATTGTTGATATTTGTAATGCTGAAATCCAAGAACTCTCAAGACATAATCGAGAGAGTGCTTCAAATCAGAGCATTTTATTAAAGGTTTTAACACGATTTTGTAATTGTTTTAGGACTGTAACATTAATAAAAATGAATCCATATATCATTCTGGGGATGAATCGTAATTTCCCAGAGGTAGCGAATTTACCATGTTTTGAATTTCGTTATCTGCTATTCGTATATTTCACAGCGCAGCCAAAGTGCCTCGTATACATGTGTATAGCTGTACTGCGAATTTACCATATAGTCTATATATGTGTATTTTTGTATGCATGAGTTACGGAATATTTTAACATTTTGCATCGGTAGTCTATGTTGTTTATTGTAATACTTGTAATTATTTTCCTATTTACGTAATGTATTTGTATACATCGTCAGTTTACCCAAATATAGTCTTTTATAGAAGAGAAATTAATCTTTTGTGTCTTATATATCGTCTTGTGAATGTATGTATATTATATATGATATTTACTTGTATAATGTCTTTAAGAAGGCCGTACTACAACCTTCCTGTGCCACCTTCAGTCATAAAATAACGAATCAAAAAACCTATATCCATCATCCCTTCCTTTCCATCATGATTGGCTGCTGCTTTTCTGGTGACTCAGCTAATGACATTCATATGATAATTTTATTTCAATCTTTTCACCGGCTCTCCCTTAGGGGCATCCTGCTGCACACGCATTTTATGATTTCTCAGCTTGTCATTTTAAGAGCCAGCAAGCTAGTACTCTCATACATTGTGTGTGTTTTGTGTATTTTATTTTTGTGTGAAATTTTGTAACATTCTACGGGACTTGCTCACCACATTTCACTTAAATAACTTTTGCCTTTTGAAGCATAGATAATTTTTAAGCATCTGGTTTGAACATCTGTGATTTAAAGTGGACCTGTGTATTCACTGGTAAATTGTGTAAAACCAGATGATTTTGTTGATTGCTGCAAGTTTTTTAATCATTGTATTTTTGCTACAATATTTTTTACCAGTAATTGTTGAGGTTTGAGTGTACAATTGACACTGTGAAGACAGATGATTTCCAAATTTAAATATGTTTCTAATCTAAATCGATTCACTTTTACACATTAATCATAATGGCATTAGTTTTTATAAGTTTCATGGAAATATTAAGTTAATGGTAAAGGATGTGAAGAAAATAGAAATAGCAAAGGAAAATAGAATTAAAGAAAAGATTTATTCAAAACATGATATTGTTAGATTTTGTGGTTTATGTGATTGGAATTATTGGTGTAGATCATAAATTTTATGCAATCTGGGTGAATATTCAATATGACATAGTTACAAAAAGTAATTCTACTTGTTTGACTTTTTTCTAATTATATTGTCTTTCACGTTCTCATATTTTTCAGCTCGTACATCCCTATTAATGGGGTTAAGGATATGCCTTTAAAAAAATGGGAGAGGATTCTGGAATTTGAAAATATGAGGAGAAGGAACAGCCTGAGAAGACATCGGAGATGGAGTGAAAATTCAACTCCTTTTTAGCTTCTTTTTTTATAGACGAGAAGCCCCTCATGATGTGCTAAGTGGAAAAAAAAGATTATCGGCAGTTCTGAATATTGCAGCTTCCATCATCCAATGAAATTTTGGCATCAGATGTTGTCTTTCATAAGAAGTCATTTAGTGATATCAAACTAACTGCATTTATGAAATTAGCAAGCTTCTACATTTGCTTCAGAAAGAAAAAAAGGCAGAAGCAGAAGTCATTTATCTTAACATATGTAATTACTGTTAATCCGTGTGTGGTAGTGAGATCAGTTATTGTCGGTCTCTTTTTCTCGTCCATTTGGGGTATGTGGTACAAAACATGGCAATAATCTTGTTGCCCTTAGCTATGTAAATCAAACCGTCTTTCTCATCTCAATGGCATCATATTCTTACAGCTTTGAAACTACCAGAGCAAAGGGGGCGGTTTCATGAAAGGGTCACACATTAGCAGCGAGTCCTACAACTGAACAGTATTGATGGTGATGAGATGATTAATAAGTCTCGTGTGTAGCTCTGACCCTCGGCAACTCGGACAGATGAAGGCCACTTTTTAGAGAATGGAACATTTACAACAGAGAAGAGTTGCTTCAATTGAAAATTATGATTTAGCAAAAATGCCTCAGAATTAGGACTTGATATTAATGCTCTCATTAAATTTACTGAATTTAACATATAACAAAATAACCTTAATCCTAAAATTTTCCTGATAAATTGGAGATCTCTGATTGCAGTTGAACTGCCCGTGATGCCGAAGGTCACTGTAGGCTCTAGTGTAAAGTTCTTACTGTAGTTCTGTAGAGGCGACGCCAACGTGATAAAACCTAGGATTTACCAGCTTTGTATGCCTACAAGCCATTCCGCCAGTCAGCCAGCCAGCGCCTAGCCTTCCGTGTCTGTACAACTCCGCTATTTGCACCAACACATAAGAAGTTTAGTCTTTATATGGGACTTATTTTTATCCCCAAAAAGCTCTTTCTGTCATTTTCTTTCTCTCTCTCTCTGTCTCTCTCTCACCCCTGTATGTACATAAAAATACAAAAACTATGCGTCATAAGTCCTTATTTGAAAGGATGATGAATAACGAGCTATCTTCATCCAAAGGAAATAAGCATGACTTATTCAAGTCTCCTGTTTATCAACACATTTTTTTTAATCATGTATGCTTATTCTGCTATTGCAGAGATCTGATCAAAAGCTTCAGAAAAAACGTGTGACCTAGTAGGGAAAGAATGACTGAATCGTTAAAGGATTAAATACATAACATATTTTAGGGTTATGTTTCCTTTTTCCTCTCTGCCCTAAATGATCATCCTTCACACTATTTTTCTTCTTGTTTCTCCACTTTCTCAGGTGCTTTATTTAGAAGTACAGTATGTATGTTGTTTAAGATTTGAATATAAGTAATAAAATCACCAACACAATTTTAGTCATTAATATTTAACTGATGATTAAAGTCTTATTCTTTTATCGCTTAAGACATTGATACTTGCGAGTTATATTTGGTTCTTAGAACCAAAAAGTTGAAATGTGATATAATTGTATGTCGTTAAGCTCAAATCATAAATCCGCCTGTAGGAGTCAAAATAAAGAAAAAGGGCTTATTCCAAATACTCTATTAATTGACCTTTATTACTGTTTAAAAGAATGTGTTCGGGTTACAGTACTTTGTAATTATATTTCTGCATTGAATATTGTGGTAATATCATACATTAGCTTATTATGAGACATATGTTGAGCTGATATTCTTTCATCATGAAAGTGAATTGTAATGTTTACAGAAGTGATATATGAGTATGTTCACAGTATGTTTACATATTTAAAGGGAGTGTCAACTCATAGCAGTTTACGTGTGCAAGAAAGTGTGGTTGTTAAGAAATATGATATATTTATGTACACAGTACATATGTGTGTGCAAATGTTTATACACACAATGTTTCCCCAGGAACCTTTAAAGTGTTCTCCATAAATATCATACTGTGTGTATGTACATACATGTATAATGTGTATGTATATTGCAAGTTTTTTCACATGAATATTTATTTTTTGTCTTTTTCAATCTAAAGTTATTTCTTGAGATTCTTTATGAGTGCCTGAAAACTACTCCTCAAAGTGTTGATAAAGTTGTTGCTGTTTAGTATGTGTGCAAGACTTATAGATTTATGACAAAGTGTATAATTAAATGTATGTTATAAATAACATGGAAGCTGCTTGTAACAGCAAATAGGAAGGAATGATGTTTACATACACAAAACCTCTGTAAATACACACTCATATCTATATACAGTATATATGTGTATATATTTATGTACCACACAGAGAATAGTTTATTTATTCACATATCTAAAAAAAAAATATTCATCACTTTTCATGGATAAGAAAAATAGTAAGAGTTAGTTCTATTCCATATAAGTTTTAATACCTGCAAATATTGTTAGTTGAATTATCTGAAAAAAAAAAAACATTGCATATTTATACAAGTACAGTATCATGTTTGATTATGTAACATTGTAGTACAGATTACATACATACACACAAATGTACAGTACTGTTCCTGCATTCACTTTTCAACATCAAGATTATGCAAAACATTTAATGTAAAAGAGTACTTCAAAACAATGAAACCAGTAAAGGTATGCAGTATCATAAGTATCTATTTTGTTAAACAAGATTGGTAGTTACAAATATGCATTCACATGCTCATGTGAGTACAGTGAATATTTTTTTCATGATAAATAGAGCACCTGAATAATATGGTAATGAAATTTTGATATGGCTAAAGGATAAATTTGGAAATTTACTCATTCATAACTAGGAATTAGTTTTTACTTAGTCTTTTAAGAATTGGATTGTAACTGAAATTTTTCCTGAAAAGATATTGTACTGTTAGAAAGGAATAAGTATCACTATTACAAAACAATACTCTGTATATTCCTAAAAGTATCCTTCTATAATTATTTGAATGGACATCAAAATTTCATAATTTTCAATGATAATGGAATTAATATTTATTAATAGTATTGTATGACATTGTATAGGTGCAGGTATCTTGAGTGTCTGTATATGAGTGAGTCTGTTTATACATTTACATATGTGTGTGAAGTGGAAATTAATTTTACTAATCTTATATTTTGAAGAAGTTCTTAAAATAGCCATGTATAGGTTTCTAGCACCTCTACTGTTCCTGTAAGTCCCACCTTTCAATAGACTTTCTATATATACATATATATATATACTGTATACCTTTGTGTGTTTGTGTCATTGTATTTTCAGAGAGCATTTTGACTATTTACTATACAACTGAGAGTTCTTTAGAAGAAGTGTTCTGTTTTATACTATGGGATCCACTTTTGTAATAATCTCAGGAGGATAGAATTCAAGAAGGATTGAATTGGTTGAATACATTGTTTTTTTACATGAACACCATTATGGGGAACAGTCCATTTTCATTTATTTACAATAGTCAGGAGAGCACCTAACCAACATACAATTTTTGTCAAAATAACCTTTTTAGCAGTATTAGTACCATGTGCATATTTCTGAACGATGTCACTCTTTGATTTTATCCCTGAATCCACCTGTCATATCAAGGAAAAATTAAAGAAGTGACAACTGGGCACTATTTGGAAACTGTTGATCCATAATGCTTAATGTACTGTATAAGCATTTTGACAGTGACATCAACTCTCTTTACTAAGTTTTCCTCTAAATGGACTTTTAGTGGGTTCAGTCAGATAGAAAAATAAATTAGGTGTAAAAACAACCACAAAGTCAAGTTCAAAAGTCTATATGACTTAATGATTGCTACATTTTAGAGAACTCGAGAGTATACACCAAAACACTTCAAAATGATCTTATCGAAATAAAATTTAGTTTGTGCATTTCATGTCAAACATTTTTTTTGCCAAATAAAGTGGTTAAAATCATTATTCAGGTCCATCACACTGTTTTGTACATACACTGATTAGGTATTATGACTATTATAGAAATTTCTTTTCTGCATTAGCTTATAATCAAGAAAGTGGTATGCATGGCTATAGTGAGGGCTATCAGTAGACTTCCAAGTTATTGCTAAAGGTGTCAAGGAAAATATAATTCAGATGAAATGTGATGAAAATGCATCCCGTTTGCTGCCCTTAATATCAATTTGCTCCTCACTTTAAGAGATGTAATCTGTTTGGTAGTGTGTATATATAAATATATACATATGCAATTTTGAGCCAGCCAGTCAATTAGGGTAGAGTGGTGGTAAGTAACCCTTTTTTGGGGCTCTACTCCACATTTACTGCCCATTGCTGAACATTCTTGTACCTCTACATTCTTTCTAAACTTTGTTATATCATGATGTAAAACACATCATCTTTCATGCTCGAATGATGTAAATGTGCATATGCTCAATAAGTTATTGTATATTGTGAAAAGTCCAAGTTCCCATTTACTGTTCATTAAAATCACAGTTGATTTGTATTGTTTTGAAAACTGCCTTGGTGTTGTGGCGTAGTGTAGGACTGACAACATTCGCCTGCTGACACAAATCGATGCTCAACTCGCCATTTGATATTTTTGATCATCTTTTTATAATGCACCATTAGTTAATACTCAACTTTCACACTTATGGTAAGCCACAACATTAATCCCACATCACCAATGTAGGAAATTGAATCCTTGTACTTTATTCATTATATTGCAAACAATGGTTTTGTAACTAAGAAATACCTAAACATATACAGGGATTATCTATTTTCAACATGGGCACATGATCTACTACCATTGCAGTTACCTATGATGCTCATCGTTAAATCTTTGTTGCATGCTGACGATGATAAGGTATCATCTATCGGAGTATGGTTTGTACTTAAAAACAAACAGGCCTAAAACTGTTCCTTATAAACAAGTCAGATGTTAGACAATCTTTTTCACTTCATGTACTTGCCATTCCCCTGATTTATCATCATTCATTTAGTTCATTCATCAACGTCTTTGAAACCATTTACCTATTAACTGAATCACATTGCTTCTCTTCTTTTTGGTGGATACAGTATTTCTGTCAGTAATCAGTGTTATGGGGAGCACCATTAACACACTAAAGCTAAACAACACTGGTGGAAAAGAGAGCTAAGAATTTCACTGAAGCACTTGCTACATTGTGGAGCTACCCCACATTGAAATTATGTTTAGGTAAAGTCTCAGTCATTGGTGTCCTCCTAGCCTAGTCATGTAGTAGGAAAGGGAAAGAACTTGCATATCCATGGCAATATTTGTGAGATATGACTTAAATAAAAGGTTGAGAAATGTTAGTCTTTAGGTTTGGGAACTGAAATTGTAGTAGGCTAATTATGCTTACCTTAGCATCAATAAACATAGAGCCATTCACTGTTTGATAAAATACACAGTTATTGCCTAGCATTTGTAAGTTTATTCTTTTCAGGGATGTTGCTTGTTGCCCAAGAAGTAGGAAATCTTGATGTGTCTTAAGGCTGAAATTTGTTAACCATTGTTTTAAGGGAAGTTAACAGCCAAGATTCATTAAGATTGTTAGAAGCCTATTAACAACATTATTACTAGCCTGACAATGTATTGCACAGTAATGCCATGCCTAGAGTGTGCTAGGAGGAGGCAGGGAACCAATTCAGTAATGACATATTAGGTGCTGTTTATCCCTGAACTCTGTTCTACCTCTTCCTTTGACAAACGGTCACATCTTAACAAATATCATCATTATAGAAGCATTCGGACCAAATTCTGCAACAGCAAATAAGTTGTGTAAGTCAAATGCTTTGGTGTTATATCAGTGCTATTGGTAGATAAATGTACTAAAAGAAGATTGCAGCTAAAATTTTAGAATTTACGATATATATACTCTTGAATGCTCAAAGAATAGCTTGTGTGATGTTCCAGAATTTAGTCCAAAGTGAGCATCGTCTGCAGGCGTGTGTGTCACTACTGAGCACGGACTCTGTACTCTTGACATGCTATACCCATGAATAATGTAAGATCCCAATGGACTTTTGGAAGAATCATGAAATAATCATGTATAAAATATAAGTTAACTAGTTTTCATATACCCTTTTGACGTAATGAGATTTTTTTTTCTGTATAACCTACGAAAAAAATTCCAGTGAGTGCTTTTTTATATTTAAGTGTACAGGTATTTAAGTATTGATAGGTTTTACAATGATGTTACTTTGTGCTCTTAAACAACTCCCCCCCCCCCCTCTCAACCATATTCTTTTTATCAAGTTATTGATGTTTAATTTATACATGTAAATATTACAAACCTTTATCAGGTTATGGTACTATTTCCATAAAGTATAACATTTTTTTTAAGAGCTACTATTTTTTTTTTCTTTAGTATTTTCACAATCACAAATGGCTGTGTTTGATGAAGGAATTTTAATACTGTGACCTCAGAAATAATTTATACATTTTTTATTGCATTGTCTGTGAGTGTTAATCAACTTACCATGCTTTAGATGCAAGCTAACTCCATCACTCATTCAGAAAGGTATGACCTAGCAGGGTGTATATACAGGCTGTAAGGTCAGTTCTAGGCCTCTACAAAGTTAAAATAATTGCTATACAAATGGTGATAACAAAGATTACAGGATCATTTATGGAATGTATTTAGGTTTCAGTTCCCATTTTGTTTCCTTATCGTGGGTGAAACACATTACCAAAATCCCAAGCATATATCAAATGACATGATTAGCTAGAGAAAAAATATCAAGTTTGCAAGCATAGAAGTACAGTACAGTATTTTCAAGTTTTTATTGTCTCATATTGATAGCTTCTTTCCTATGTGTCCATTGCTTTTCCATAGAGATGTATTATAAGAAATAATAGAATATGATCTCAATTTTTGGATCAAGAAATTTTTCAACTATCATTCTTTTTCGCATTGGTATTTATTAGTTATCACCGAGGCATTAATACTTCCAAGTTAATGCAGCTCTTGCTCTTCAATGTGACTTTCCACATTATAAAGCTTTAGCTGCCCATGAAGAGCAAACACTGATAATCTTGACCAAAAGATTCCATTTCTTCCTTTTATAAATTTTGTTGTCATCCTGTTTGCATTAGTTATTGACCTTTTTATATATTATCTTTGTCTTTATCAGAATTCATCATTTTACAGATGTGATTGAGAGTGACTAAAGTACTGATGTTGGTTTGTACTACGTCTACCTAGAAAAACATCAAGTGGAGAGTAATGACCAAATCATTGATGAAAGCATTTAATTTAGAATTTAAGCTTCATTTAATTGCCAGAGGAAACCTTTTTTAAGGAATTTTTCTTAGGTTTGTATCCTTTTATTATTTGCCTTTTGGTATGACTTTTCCTATATATACCATTCCTTAAGTACAGAATCAATCCTAATGTACCAGGGTGGTAACATTATTTTATGAAACTTTAGAAATTCTGTGTATATTAGATTTTTATAAATATTTAAATTTGATTTACAATCATAAAAATCCAGGTACCAATACAAAGTTGTTGGTTTTAATACAGTTGGCCATAGATTTACTAATGTGAGTGTTGATTTTAATATTTAGCAAACAGACAAGATTAGCATTAATATATTCATAAAAACCTCATCAGTCATACGAATGCCCTTATCTCAGTTATCTGTGATTCCCAAACACATGTTCATATGTTCACAAAAGAAGATTACTCTTTTATGTTATCAGGGCTACCTAAATCCTCAGGATTGTATTTATGAATTTAGGCTATATGGCCAGGTGATGGGTCCTGGGAGTCCATTCAATGCCTAGTTGGAAAAGAGGAGGAAAACCATGCATTTGGAGTATGAAGGATTGAAATTGGAAAAGAGGTAAATTAGAAATAAATTAAGCAAGCGTAGCTAGAGGTTGAAGGAAAGCTGCAAACACCCTTTAGTCTTTGCAGTGTTTTTTTTTTTTTGGCCCCTAACTGCACTTACTTCATTACTATCCAACCTCTTAACTTTTACTTCCCCCCCACTTACTCTTGGTCACTGACTATCCTCATAGACCCCAATGATGGGTTACATAGACCAAATTCATAAATCCTATCCAATTTTGTGCATACTATATATATGTGATTTACTTTACCAGTAAATCAACTTGTTGATTTGTAATCCCACTTTGGTTTTATTTTTATTTCCCATCATCAACAATTGGTTATGATGTGCCGGGTACAATTACTGATTGCTTCATTACAAACCCATTACTTTACTTCAGCTTAATTTACAGCAAGTCACCTCCTGACACATCTGAGTAAGTCCCGCTTCTTGTGTACTGTCTCGGAGCATTCATTAAAGTCCCTGAGTGCCTTGGGTGGTGAAGACTGGTCATTTTCTGGGTGTTTGCTGTATGAGTAACTCTTATACAGTAGTCTTAGTCCCTTTAAATGTCTTCAATTAAATTTCATTAGAATCTTTTATGAATCATGAAACCTTTAATTCTTTGCATTTTTTTTTCATATCAAATGGTGGTAAAATTACTTGAATTTTCCTTGCTTACCTCAGTGTCCATTTGTAGACTGAACACCTTCAAAAGTGTTTGTACCTACTAAGCAGTTATTTAAAGTACAGCATGTTGTATAATCTGGAATATTTTGGTGATGTTTTTATGTTATTGTATCACCTAATGAATTCTTGCAAATTCATTAGTGAGATTACTACAGTATTGTTGATTATTTTAATGCTGGTACTGGAGCTGAGGCTACATGGATGGTAGTATGCTCTTGACTACCATCTTTTTAATTGATCAGCGAACGTTTGAGGAAGTTTTTTTCTGCCTACTCCTGGTACAGTACTAGATTGGTCTAGCATCCTCCTCAACCTTCAAGTACAGTGGATTAACTTTCGGTTTTTTATTGTTTTTCTAAGTACTATATTAACTCTGTTGTTATATTGTTTACAGTCAAATTTGCTGTTTTCAAGTTTTTTTTTATGCCAGTTTGACAAGTGTTTAGGTTTAGTACATTATCTCCTCTTCACTTCTTTCGAATGATGTCACATGGTCATAAATTTATTAGCCAACCTAGGTCCAGATCTCTGTGGTAAAGTTTTATGCTAAACATATTTACAGTTATCACTGTACAGTATACACATCCTGCCTACAATGTTGTGTCAGCATGGGAGTGTTTAGGTTAAAGTATTTTGTTACCTCTTTACCTTTGTGTTTTAGGTTTTTGCACAAGAGCGTCAGGCGGAATTATTAATAATAAAACTTAACCTTTCATTTGATGTGACTGGGTTCTATTCTATTATGAAGTAACTGCTTTAATTGGACTTTGTAATTTACCTCGTAGGCTAACATTTCATTACATAAGTATTTAGATACCAATCCCAGTGGAGTTAATCAAGGGTTGAAATAATTGTATGCCTTGATCCTATAGCTAGCACATAACGGGTTATTTGGGAGGAATTAAGCCAAGAGAAGGATATGATTAGTAACTGAATATCCCACTTATTCATTGGTCGTTTTTTCTACATTTTCATTTTATATACAGTATGCTAATTGTAATAACATGGTAGGGGCAGAAATGGCCTCATCCCTCCCTAAGGCAGAGTTTTTCTTACATACCAGGGGTAAACCTTTTGTTCTCCTCTTGTGACTAGGGCCTCCTCCCATAATCATTCTTTGATAAATGTTGGGAGATAGCTTGTCATTCTGTATTGGCATTCCTACTCACCGACTATTAAAATTTGACTTTCAACAAGTATGGTATGTCGTTAGGGAAAGAGACTTACTCCTGGCCTAGTTTTGGCTTCCCTTCCTACTCTTCAAGGTGTCGGAGAGTTCGATTATCTAATGATAGTTAGGGGAAGGGCCTTAGCTTTTTATGGTTATTTTGATGGAGTTAAGTCATCTAGTCTTATTTCTTTCATGTTCACATGTAATGCCAAGTAGTTGTATGATACCTTGGGGATGGAGGAAGATAACCCTCCTTCCTAACTGGGATTGTTCATAATTATTTTCCTTTAGGAATTTTCTATTACAGCTGAGTGAAATCAAAGTTGAGTGTAACCAAGATGGGTGCAGTAATCTTACCACCCCATGATGGTGCCATGCCTGCTGCCATTATCATAGTGGGTGTTGTGTCTCTTGGGGAAGGGCTTGGAATCCTGTAAATTGCCTTATCTGTCTACAATGGATTCATGCTATTTTCTCTATTCTATATGGGTGAAAGTTTTTTATAAGATCTCATGGTCTTCAGAGTATTTGCCCAGTAAGGAACTCGGAGATCTCATCTGCCCATCAGCATTGGATTTGGCAGTTAGGAGTTTTGGTAAATGGTTTGTGGTGAACCAGGTCCCAAATCAAGTAGAAGAGCTCGAGTCAAAGGTTGATTTAGACCCCAAGGAGGAGACTGGTCTACCTCAGGGGCCCTTGGAGGAGACTTTTAGTAAGCTAGCTAGTTCAGAGCTAACTCAAGCTTCCGCTAGGCAGGCTATCGTTCCTTTGGGGATCGGTCAGCTTGTCTCAAATATAGCCTAAATAGTTGAGGCATGAATCCACTCCCTCTATGGTGGCCCTCTTCAAAGTCCTTCCATTCCCATAAGCTTCCCGATCTACCCTCGCCCCTGCCTGAGGACTCTGCTTTACAGGGACCTGTGGGTTATCAGGCGTAGGAGAAATCTCCAGTGAGTGTCTATTCTCCTGACCTAAGTCGAGAAGTATTGGACGGAGCAATGTAAACTGTGGATGTTGAAGACGAAGACCTAGCGAGAAACGGATTGGGCACAGGATGTGCTTTCTGGCATGAATTACATATTTTTTGCTGTAGAGGCTTGGATATTCCCTTCGAAGATATGGAATTTGAGAACTATGCTACATTTCCTTAATCTTGATGGCATTCAAAGGAACTATCCCCTAGAATTTCCTCCCAACGTACTCCCCAGGAGGTTTTACAAGTCTGCTCTTAATAATCTAGCAGAAGCAGTCTCAGATCCTGGGGGATGTTTCTCAATCACAGTCTTGTTGATTCATCGAATATTATGGCGACCATTCCAGGCAAGAAGACTCCCTTTGCTGGCCATAATGGTAAAATGGATTTGGGGTTTATGATTGATATATTGCCAAAAGAATGCATCCTTTAGGTGTCTACCAATAAGAATTAGAGGGATTCACTGAACTTACGGGTTTCATAAGGTCTTCCTCCCAAAGAAATCTGAGATTTACGTGGTCATATCACAATTGGGATATGGTTTTTCATTTATCCCAGAGTATCTTAGGACAACAGAGTTTGGTGCCCAGCAGACTTAATCTAGTCTGGTGTTAGTCCTGTCTTCTCTGGAATTGGGTGCTGTTGCGTATCTCGGATTACCAGTGCAGCTCTGGCAAAGTTGTTGCGCAGGCCTGATCGTGTAGATTTTACAGAACTTTGTCAATGGGAAATTTGAAATAAGAGGCCACATTTTGGCTCATTTTGATATAGAGTAGGTAGAACTGAAAGAGTTCCTCTACAACAACCCTCTTTGTGAATATCTTTATATTCCACAATTATTAGTGGATAAAGTTAGGTTGATGCCCATACAGATAGTACTTCACTTCAACAGAAGTGGAAGGAAAGATTTGGTCCCTCATAAGAAAGGGGAGAACTTTCAATTATAAGACACTGACTTTTAAACAGTACCAGCAACATTTCACAAGACAAGCCACAAAGAGCTAAGCATCACACCCTCAAATCAAACTACCCTAGTCAGCAAACAAGTTCACTCAAAAGGATAGAACCCCAACCCTCTCGGACAGAGTCCCAATCCCAGGGTGCTAAGGCATTCTTCAGAGAAAAAGATCACTTGGAGGACATAGAGCTGAGGGAAATGTACTGGTTCATTTCAACAATAAATGTCCAGAGGTCGGGGTTCATTTCTGATTTCAAGAGCTGCTTCTCAGTGGGGATAAGAGGATAATCTCAAAAGATATGGGTTGGTGGTGGACCTCCAAGTTGCCCCCACAACATTTTCTGACAGGCAAAAACCTAAGTTAACTTCTTTGTCAGCAGATGCCGTGCAGATATGAGAGAGCTATGCCTTGCATATACAAATCAAGTCCTGCTACCTTTTCAGGACCTAGGATTCTTGATGAGTAAGAAAATCAAGATTAGCTCCAGAAAGGATATTCCAGTGACTAAACCTGCAAAGGAACATATCAAAAATCACATTAGAGCTCCCAAAGACTTCTTGGAAAAGAATAATTCACAAGGTCAATTGCGTTCTCTGGAGTCGTTTCTCCTCTAGGTCCCTACTGAAGATCATCTTGGGCCTCCTTCAGTTCACTTCAATAGTTGACCTAGTTCTAAAGACCAGATTGAAAGACCTCAACTTGGTGTGGAGGAAAGCAGCTCGGAGGGGATGTCGAGACAAGCTATCTCAGTTGTTCGGTTGCTTCAAATGAACCCTGACCTTGGACCTCACCGAGATTCCTCTCCATGTCTGTCCTGTTGGTCCCTCCCCCAGTATCCATGATCCTTCATACAGATGTATCCAAGTTGAAATGGAGCGTTGTGTGTTTCAGAAATGGTTCCTGCAATTTGCAGTGTTAGACATAAATGTATTGTTACCGATGGCAGTTTTTTTGACGCTGAAGCAGCTCAGTCTGGGAAGGAACTCCTGTATAAAAATTTTCAGACAACCAGGCAGTAGTCTGCTGTCTCATGATGGTTCAAGAACTCTCAATTCAGTGATTATCCTAATTATTAAACTTCGAGAGGACTTATTCCTCTTTCCAATTCACCTTTTGAGCTCCATTCAGGGCTTCTTCCAGGAGATCCTCAAGATTATACCAGATCTCCTAGCGGACTTGTCCGTAACAGAAGAGAATCACAACTTCAGCTTTACTTAGCTCCCAGTGTGGAAATGTGGATCCCCAGTCAGTGGCAAGAGATCCCTTAAACTTGGATAGAACAAAAGGTCTTCAATTTATCTGCTTCTTCCAACAATCATAACTTCAAAGGTTTTGAATTTTTGGGGACAGCGTTGCTGGTGGCGCTACTACTCATGGTTTCTACTGCTACAGCATCTAAGGCCGAAGTCACACCCTCTTTGATTAGTAAGGATAAAATCAGAATATCTCCGCTTCCTTCTTTCTGACCCAGAACATCCATAATTACAGAAGAATTTTCAACATACAATGTTATATATCTGATGAGATGTAAGAGGCCTTCCTCAACCAGACAATACCAGTCTGTATGGAAAGCATACAGGATAGGTCCCCATGCCAAATAACCTCGGATTAATTGATTTTCTTTCTAGTCCACCTCTTTGAATGGTCAACTCCTTCATTGCCCTGGTCTCTTGATAGGGTGCTTTTTACTAAATTAGGTAATTCTATTGTTTCCCTCATGACGGGCACTCTGATTTGCCCGTAATTCTTTCGCTTTGAAACAGTGTTGCCAGATTAAACAGTCCAAGGCAGACAGTAGGCCCAGGCAGGCGAACGTATGACTTTGGGCCAGACGCCGGGCAGAGGGCAGAGTATAGTCAGAGTTGTGTCGAACATTAATAGTCAGGCACCCATCCAATGGCTCAACAACGGGCACTTCAATAGTTTGCCCATTGTTTCCTCGTCTAAGATGTCACCTACGCTCGTAATCGTCACCCATTTGATAAATTTGGTAACAGTGTCTGCCCGCCATTCATTTGCCCCTCGTGTGGAAGGGCCTTAATAGAACTTTATGCAATTGGATTCACATGCATTCTCCCCACTAAGGTAAGAGACATGTTTAGTGTTAGCATGCTTCCCACTCCTTTCCTCTGGGACATACATGCTCCTGAGGCAAGCATGAAGTAACCTACCTGTCCTCACTAGACAACCAACCCCCATACTCAAACTGTGAGAGGTTGGGAAGATGCGAGTTACCACGCATTTGCTACAGACACACCTCGCCATTGCGGCCAGTAATTGAAAAGTTCGCTTTTTCACAAATATGTATGTGTTAGCGAGAATCGCGTCTCTCAAAAAACACATGGCAGCAAACACACACCTTCACAAAGATGAGTGTGTCAGCAAGCAACCTGTCTCTACCATACACATGGCAACAAGCATACACCTGAGCATGTGCATGGTTTGACTCGCCTGTTTCCACCAGACCACCTCTTCTTCTTGAACCTGTGGTGGTAGAGAGCTTAAACCCTTGGTGCTCATTCTGCTAAGGGATTTGAACTCTCATCCTAGTGCATATTTTCCCGTTTTCCTCTTTTTCTTTCCCTACCTTGTGTTGCAACAGTAATTCTATTATTTTCGGCTCTGGATGTTGCTGCAGGTATACTTCCATGTTGAGCAACTATTATATATAAGTATGGTATAGAAGTATCTCCCCCATCCTTCTTAGAGGGGAAGGATGGGTAGAATGCTAGACACATTATGCCCAATTGGCCATACATCATGACATCATATCCGTTCAAGGATTTACTGTACTTTTTTATTCCTCGGCCGCCTGTCATCGGACAGAAACCTAGCCTTACATGAGAATCTTTCTCAGATGTGTGGAGGTCGTAGGAATCAACACTTCGCACCCCTATCAAGTCTGAGTGTAATGATATACCAAGATTTAAACCAGCAAATATGGTTAAAGAAGCTTCATCTCCCATAAGGATAAGTCTCCTGTTAAAGGCCAAGGGTTTGCATTCGTGTAGGAACAAATTACAAATTTTGAAAGATTTTTATTTTTCCTAACTACAGGTGTATATAAACCTAGACCTTTAAGTTTCACTTCCTCTCTCAACCACACAGAAGGCCCAAGAATAAGGTCAAAGAGGTTTCCCTGCCGCCCGCTAGTAACTACTAACAGTTTGTTATAGGTTTTGACAGCAGAGTTCTAGCTAAGCTGAAAACATACTCCTATTAAAGGACTCAGGTTTGCAAAGCCACAGTAATCTGGATTTTTTTTTTCATGTGATTGCTCTTGCACACTTATTTTCAAGAAAAAACATAATTTGTTATTTATTGGAGGGGATTAATGGCAATTTTATGTACTGTAATGCAAACCAAATTGCAATATCAATTTTAATGACATTATATGGTAATAAGTTGGCCGTAAAGAAAATTTTGCCTACCTCCGAGCCGACGACGTGATCTTTTGGAACCATCCTTAAGAGACATAAAACATATGTCTTGATATTACTAAAACTTCCCAGTCTTCAGACTGCATTTGGTCATATTTAGTTCAGATTTGTTTAACCAGGCTAAAAATAATGTAACACACACCAGCTGTACCAAAACAAGAAAAAAAAGAGATTGAGGCAATACTACCATGCGTGGATTAGCTGTGGTTTAACCTAGGCTCTTCTGATAGCATTAAAGAGTCCTCATGAAACACAAAACCAACCTAAAACCTGGAATTGCGTGTTGATGGGTTCTGGGTTTTGGTAGCAAACACAGGCACTAAACCACCATCTTCCAACCTTCAGCATGGGTTATTACACAAGAAATCTGTGTAGCTCGACTACTGTATTCATTGGTGCTAAGACAAGCTAAAAGTCTTCAGTCAGATCTCTGTCTGACAACCTCCTTAAAGGCTCTTACTGAGTACAGTATACATAAGAGCCTTGATGAAATGAGTTGTATCCCATTCTGGAGACCTTAGGTCCTTGGTTGGGCAAGACTGCTCAAAGCTCCCAACTAAAATAGACAACTCCCAGGAGAAGGAAAACTAATCTCAAGGCAAAGTGGTAGTCTTTTACACCTACAGCAAATGGGATATATCAGATATACCCCAGGTAGATATCTGCAAAGGATCATCATAAATATCCAAACATATGTAGTCCTTTGCAATAAGCCTTTCAGATTGGTGGTACTGTACCTCTGAAGGCGCAGCTGACAGAGAAGTGTGTTCCATAGTAGGACTCTCAGGACTAGAAGCACATATAGATTAGAATACCATTTGGCCTGTAGCCATCTAGGAACAACCAGGGTTATCTTGAACCCTACGATGATCAGCATTATGTTAATCAGCCACCAAATCAGGCTGAACGGAGGAAAAGCATGAGCGTCCAGATGATCCCATGGGTTTAGGAAAGGTGTCCTCGAACATTACCCATGGGTCTGGAATTAGGGGAACAAAACACTGATATTCCTGGTTAACCACATAGCAAACAAATCAATTCCCAGTGATCCCCATAGTGCAAGATACCTCTCTGCTATGCAAGGATGTAAGAACCACTGACTGCAACTTGCCCCTGGCAAATTAGTTTGTCTGCAAGTACATTCTTCTTGCCTGAAATGTATCTGGCTGACAGCTCTATGGCTAGGTACAGTACACTATTTAGATATGCATCTGCTTTGTCAACTAGCAAAGGGAGAAAAACTGTGCCCCCTTGCTTGTTGATGTAAACTACTATGGTGGTGTTGTCACTCATTAAAACTACCGAGTGCCTATTTAAGGATTCTTGGAATGCTTTATGAGGTAGAAAAATGCATGCATTGCCAGAATTATTTGTAGATGCTTTTCTTTTACTGACCACACACTTGAAGCAAGCAGATTGCCCAGGGTTCCACCCCACCTATCCTTCAATGCATCGAGAACAGTTGCATGTCTGAAGGTGGGAGGAGTCGAGTGGGACTCCCTTGGTAAGGTTTTCCTCATGCATCTACCAGGTAAGATCTGCCAATACTTCCAATTCCACTGGGACAGGAGGGTCTGGGGTATCCTTGGAAGCCAACTAGTGATCCTACAAACACCACCACCACTAAGTGGATCTCTGGTGGAGGCACCCCATGTGAAACAGCTTCCCCAGTGAGGAATGTGGCCAAGACCACTCTACCTTGAACATAAATGATTGTGCTACCTCTCTGAGCTTGCCGATGTGATCGTCTGATGGAAAAATTCTCGCTGCTTCCAAGTCTTATCAGCAAGTGCAAATACTTCAACTTCTGTTTTGTTTAGATTTGACTTCTCTCAATTTACCACATTCCTCAGATTAAAAGAGAAAAGGCAGTTTTGATCCTGTAGTAACTGTCTCTCTGAAGCAGCTAGAATCAACCTATCATCAAGATACATCAACAGATGTATTCCGTGGAGTGGGCCCAAGCTGCCACCAGTGTGGACATCCAAGTAAACAGAGGGTCTTGAACTGCAACGTTTGGGTACTCCATTTCACCCATAGATACTTCCTGCTGGAGGGGTGGACAGGGATCTGGAAGTATGCGTCCTTGAGGTCTATTGACATCATGAAGTTTCCTTCCCTCAAGGCTGCTAGGACCGACTTCGGAGTGTCCATCTTGAAGTCGGTTTTGCACATGAACTTGTTGAGGGCTGAGAGGTCTATGACTGGTCTCCAGCCCCCTGTCGCTTTCTCCACCAGGAAGAGTCTGCTGTAGAACCCTGGGCCTGGGTTCTTGACTGGCTCCATTGCCCCTTTCGCTAGCATAGCAGAGACTTCTTCTTGTAGGGCTGTCCTTCTCAGGGGTCTTTCGGTGCCAACCATTCCGCCTGTAGATCTGGTATCAGAGGTGGGGGTTCCGCCAGGAACGGCAATCTGTATCCTTCCTTCAGGACCGTCACGGTCCACGGATCCGACCTGTGGTCCCGCCATGCTTGCCAAGAATTTCTGAGGCATCCCCCCACCTGAGGCTTCGACAGGAGTAGGGGGCCTCCCTCCCTATCTCCTTCGGGAGGCACGGCCCGAATGCCGTCTTCTGGAGGCCGAATAGGAGCCTGAATGTTGATTGTGTGGTTGAAGATCCCCTACGGGAGGGTTGTGAAGGCTGCTGCCAGGACGTAGTAGGAGCGTCTCTCCTGGGTTGGCTAGGTGAGGCGCGAGGAGGAAGAGGGACGTCCGAAGGTGGTCTCCTATGGGTGGATCTTCTTGCTGGAGGAGGTCTCGGTTCCCCCACATCCTTTAGCTTTTTCACCCTCTCCATCTCTTCCTCTACTTCCTTGAGGGGGAAGACAGTCTCGCCCCACAGTGGAAGACTCCTCAGGGACCTCGCCTCTCTGTCGGGGAGCCGCCTTACCAGTTTGCTGAGTACAGTGTCCCTTTTCCTCAGTATCCAGTTGGCGGTTTGCGTAAACGACTGATAGGACAGGAACTTCAGGGCCTTACCCACCCGAGCTAATCAGCTCTTTCAGCAGGGCCTGATTTTCTGGAACCGCTAGGTCGTGCGAGGATTGGAACGCTACCAGAGCCGCAGCCCACCAATCCAGCCAGGATGACACATGCACCCGGTCCCTGGACAACTCCTCCATCATGGTGACTGCTGGTTCTGCTGCGCAGGGTCCCGCGCGGTGTCCTTCCGGGAGGTAGAACCGCGACTGAATTTTCAGGCCCTGGAGAAGTCTAGAGGCGCTCTGGTACTTGGGGGTCTCCGCATGGTTAGCCACTACCTTGCTCAAATGTGCCAATCCCAGCTTCACGTCTCTAGCCACCGGGAGAGCTAGTGAGGGCTTCTGTTGAACGGGTGCATCCACCATCCTGTTGAGGCTCGAGAGCCAGAACTCGTCAGACGAGGGCTCCGGTTCATCCAGCCTATGGTGCCGTCAGATGAGGCCTATGACTCTACGGTATGCAGAAACCTCTGCTGGAGAGCCTTCTTCCCCATCCTCTCTCTTGTCCGTGGGGATTCCTAGTTCTCATGACGAAGGACCTCCGACAGGGGGGAGCCGTACCAGGAGGTGGCATCCTCTTGGAGTGGTCCAATTCCCTCGCTACAGGCCGTAGGACGGGCATCGCCACTGGGACGTAGGTCTCCGTCTTTGATTTCTCCCTTCTTCTGGAGGACCAGGGGTCCGCGGGCTTGCCCGTCGAGGAAAAGAACCTCTCCCGTTCTGGACGTCTCCTTGGAGATCTTGAAGGGGGGACGCGGCTGCCAGACGGAAGGGGCGACTCTCCCCGCTGGGCGAGTGGAGTCGGAACCTTCGTGGACCTATGCCTGTCCCTCGTCGTCTGATGAGACGAGATCCTCCGTCGGTCAAATCTGCTCCCGTCGATGAAACCTACTGGTGAGCGGGGTCTAGAGAGCCATCCCGAGGTGCCCGCGACGACTGCCGCCCCCAGGAGTTAGCTACGTGGGATGGAAACCCGCACCCATTCTTCCTCCGGTGAAAGACTTCTCCTGAACTTCCTCCTGGGGGACCTTGGACGTCTATCCACGTGGTGGGGTCTTGAACTCGATCGCGAACGTGAACGTCTCCTTGCGAGACCTATCCCGTCACCTTCTATGGTCTCTCGGGGCTCCTTCATCTGACGAGTAGGAGTAGGCCTCAACCGAGGAAGCCGAAGACCTGTAGGGCCATGGAGGGTCCGAAAGTAGACGGGTCGTTGTTGGTTCTTCATGGGGCCCGGCCGATGACGCAGGCACCATAAAAACCGCTGGGAACGACGCTGACAGTGTTGGAGGGGAGCGGGGGAGCTCCTCGTTGGGGAACCAGGCCTCAAACTCCTCTTCCATTCTTTGGGGTGATCTGAAGGGCGTCTTGGGAGGCGCCCACACGAGGGCGTCTGATGGTGGCGAGTCGTCCTTTTCGGCGGCTGACGCGCCTGAAAAGCCCGCCCAAGAGGTGGGAGAAGAAACTGCTGCCGTTTTTCCCACATAGGATCGTCCGAAGATACGGGGCCTGCTTTGTCCAGGGCCCTGTCCCCCGAAAACACACCCGCCCCTCCCTGAGGCCCCCCACTTGCCTGGAGAGACGACACAATACCACTGTCTGGTAATTCAGACTCCTGGGGAAGGGCCACCGGCCACTTCCCCGCAACAGACTTACCTCGACCCCTACTCAGGGTAGGGGAAGAAGGCAGAGAAGCTCTATCCGACGGGACGCCGGGCGAAGTGAGAGGCGAAGAGACGTTGGGCTTCCTAGGAGACCGTCGAGAGGCTTTCTTCTTTTTCGTGCCGTAACGCACCCACTGCACTTCATAACAGGACTCGCACTCCGGACACATGGCTGTAGGGGAACACACACTGCCCCTACACGACGAACACAAGGAGTGCGGGTCAACTTGGGGTTTTGAGAGAAAAGCGCCACACGATTTGCCGGCCATAGGCCCAGGGCAAGAACGGGGCTGCTCCATAACGCACTAGCAATATACTGCGAGACACAGGAACACAGAGGGAAAGGAAGGGAAGCACACAAATGGACCATGTGGGAGACAAAGGGATCGGAGACACAAAGGGTCGCACTGGGTTAAGAGAGAGCGTCGGCGTGTTATCGCCGACGCGACCAGACACTTACTGAGGAGCGAGACCTGAGAAAGCACGCTTTCTGACCCCGGGTCGTCTCTGGACGCGTATCACTCCGCCAGAGACTACCCCACATAGAGAACGGGAATAGGGTAAACTACACAAAATTCTGGTCGGATGGGAGGAGATCCCAGATACTCCTAAGAAAGTAGTTCGAGGTAAGTGCTCCGTGTTGGAACAAACTAAGAATTCACGAGTTCGGGTAACTGACAACAGGGAAGACGCCAGTCTTCCTGGCCGACTCCTTTGAAAGATTGTGGGAGCAAACCATGAAGCCTAAGAATCCTAGCCATAGACCGAGCCACAAGCAGCCGGCATGGCGTACCTCAAGCTCTCTCTATGTTCAGGAAGTTAACTGCCAAGAGGGAGGCCTTCAGAGAGGAGAGGGTTTGAGTCTGGACACCCTTCGTTAGGGACTCTACCGAAGGGTCAAGGGACATGGTTGAATGGGGTTCCCCTTCGATCTTGTAATACTTCTTTTGTAGAACAAAAGGAAGTGGAAGGGACCAAGAGAAGGAACCTGCCTTCAAGGAACAAGAAGTTCCAGCTATCTGAGCCATACTGTCAAACCCTTGGACCAGGGCAGCGCTGCACTGGACCTGGAAGGCTCTTGGATCTCGAATATTTTGTCGAGAACCATATCCTTTCCTTCCTGGATGGTGGAATTAGGAGTAGACAGCCTGTTGATGGCCCTTATACAGGCAAGGACCTGCCAAAAGGTATGCTCCAACTCACGTCTCTCTTGCTCAGAGTGATAGTTCGGACTGGCCGCCTTTGGAAGATTCTCATCCTCGGAATCTAAGTTTTCGTCTTTGTGTCTCGGCCATTCGAGCTTCCCGTGCCGCAGCATTCTTGGGTTTCGTCTTGGTGTCCTTCGATTCCCTATGCACAGGATGTTCCACTGCGGTCTTAGGAGGGGAAGCATGCAAGGTTTTCAAGGCACTTAACAAAGCCTTGGCAATAGGAGCTGAAGGCTCCTTCTTTGGAGGAGGTACAGAAACCAGACGTTGGTCTGGAGGCACTACCTCAATGCTTTGAGGGTTGAATGAATGGATTGTAATCTCCCCAGGCAAGCCTATGTCCCTACTAGTCCTATAGCGGATGATGTCGGCGTGAGGTGGTGTTACGCCTCTCATGCTCCTTTTCTGTCTCTTAGTGATGACCTCCATTACCTTCACTGGAGTAAAGGGTAATTTGCCCATATAAGAGCCAGAGGCATTAGGACCTTCAGCATGCAGTCGGGGTGGAGGTGATCTGCGTACTTTGTCTGCTATCAACCTCCTAGGGTCGAGGGTTCCAAGGTGATCCTAGGAGTTGCCTTGACTGGAACAGTCGGAGGTTTCGGCGGTGGAGGAGCCACGTCCAGAGACTTCAGCAGGGTGGAGATGAACGTAGTTACCCATGGAGGAAGTTCTGATCCTCTAGGTAAACCCTGAAATTCCCTAGGTGAGTGTCCTTTTGGGGAACTCTAGGAGGAGCTCCAGTCGACGGAGGTGATAACCTCTGAGGCAGAGGAACATGTTCCTTTGGATGCGAAGGAAGGTCTGGACTAATAGGTATGTTAGCGAACTTATTAGGAGGCTCTTTGAAACTCTTTGGAAGGGTGTCAGTCTTCCGCTGGAGGCGGAAGAAGCTGAGGGTCGAGGCGGAGTTGTTGGTACCGTACTTGCTCGCGGTTCCGAAACATCTGCTCAAGAATTGCTTGCGGAAACCGCCAATTTGCTGGGGAAATCACATCTGCTCGTAAATTGCTCGCGGAAATCGCTTATTTGCTTGGGAAATCACAAGATTCACGGGTAAAATCGCGAGTTTCACGCATCAATGGACGCGATTCATGAGCAGAAGTGCTCGCAACGGGAGCATGGAGCCACACAGGAAGAGGAAGGTCTACCACTTTCCTGCTGCCTCAGAGAAGCACCTACGACTGACGAAGTCAGCAGAGGAAGCCTCCGAGTAGGAACTACTCATGTTGGAGAAAGTGTCACAACAAGACGCGTTTCCAAGCGTTGTGTAGGCCAACGCTTCACCAAGACTCCTCAGGCAGTGAAAGGCACTGAAGGTTTAGCTGGACGCCTATCTTAGGAATGGTCATTCTCATCATCAGGTCTGGTCTGAGGTAGTTTGAAGGGCTGGTTGAGGGGCTACGTGCTGATGGACTGCGCGTGCACCTACCTCTACCTCTAGACAAGTTATAGACCTTGATCGCAAACGAGCGGTTCATGATCGTGAACAGGAGCATCTAGCTCTCGTTCAAGAACGGCGTGAACTTTGCGAATGCCTATCTCGCGCACATGAGCGTCGACCTCGCTAACGTGAACGTCGTTCTCGTGAATGTTACCCTTGCAAGCGTAAACGCCGCCCTCGGGAATGGAAGCTTTGACCTCGCGAGCACAAGCCGTTCTCGTGATCTAGATCGCACAGATCTAGAACGCGAGCATCTGGACCTAGGGCTAGACTTTGCTCGTGATCGTGTAGAACCCGACCACGAGACCTGTCTTCGTGAAGAGGAACGCCCACAAGGAGAGCATTGAGACCTTTTGTCTCGAGAGTGCATGGCTCTATAATGTCTAGCTCTCATTCGAGAATGGCGTGAACGTCGTGAATGCCTATCTCGCGCACGTAACCATTGGCCTCGCGAACGTGAATGTTACCCTCGCAAGAGTAAACGCTGCCCTCGAGAACGGAAGCTTTGTCCTCACGAGCAAGAGAGCCGTTCTTGTGATCTAGATCGCACAGATCTAGAATGCGAGCGTCTGGACCTAGGTCTATACTTTGCTCATGATCGTGTAAAACACGACCCGTGAAGAGGAATGCCTCCGAGGAGAGTTTTAAGACCTGTGGTCTCTTGAGCGCAAGGCTCTATAGCGTGAGTGCCTTCTAAAAGAAGAGGGCTCGGATCCCGATAACATACGATCCGTCAGATCTTCCGATTGTCGCGAACGGTGATCAGGGGAAAAAGTGTCCCGAAGAACTAGGCGATGGTGATGCTTGTCCTTTAGCACTGCTGGTGATAGGAGTGCTGGTCCACGGAAAATCTACACCTGTAACCTGCAGGTTCCTGTGGGGAGAAACAAAGGGTTGAAGGTTAGGGGACGACGAGCTCCCAGGATGGAGAGAGGGTTCGTCGTCAGCAGGAGGCTGTTGGAGAGGCGAACGCGAGCGATCACTTTGTCCAAGCGTGGAAGAGCCAGGAGAGCGCGAAAGATGGACCTCGCACAGTTCCAGAGCATGAGATGTCGACGGCTCTGAGAAGCGTCCTTCCTGGCACCATGCTGAAGGCGCAGCAGCTCCTTCGAAGGGGATCCGAAAATCCCTAAGGACAACCACACCTGCAACAAATCTGAAAGGGAGAATGGCTCTCCAGCAACTGGAGGTTAAGTTGTTCCTCTAGGGGAAACAACCCCCAATACTCTGGGGTTGCCAAGGAATTAGTCGGTCTGTGCTCTTACTCGATCGTCCCTCGGAAGAGCGCAAGCAAGGAGCTTAGATATGGATTTAGGGGTGCGAGAAGGAGCTTAGATAGGGATTTGGGGGTGCGTGAAAATGAGGAACGTGCTTTCCTTGCCCCTGAGTGAGAAAGATCGCGCTTCACCTTCTTCCTGCGCCCCCCAAATTTCTCCTGGGAGGCAGGCCACTCCCTACACTCTGCGTAAGGCAAACCCTGCTGGCAGCAATGCCCTCTCCACGAAGGGCACAGGGTGCGGGTCGGTCTCCAACAAAGACATGAAAGTACCGCACGCAGCACCATCGCGTCCTGGACAGGTTTGCATGAAGGCGATCATAAAGAGAACACATACACCTGAAAATGAAAAAGCAAAATCAAGTCCAATGGCATTTAGGGAGAGAGAGGACACTTCCCGATCCCTACCGAGCCAAAAGAAAAAGTGACGTCTCTCACTGCTGTGAGAGTATATATAGAGGCTGCTGGGTTCTCCCACAGCCTACCCACTCAAGCAGTTAGGCAGGGTTGCCACCTTGCAATTAGTCTAATGGGCACCTTCCAGCTACATTGAAAGATAATCCACATAAATAACGGAAGGTTGTTAGTGCATACAAACATATACCAAGGCACTTCCCCAATTTTGGGGGGTAGCTGATATAAAAAAAATGAAACAAAAAAGGGGACCTCTCCTCTCTACGTTCCTCCCAGCCTGACAAGGGACTCGACCGAGTTCAGCTGGTACTGCTAGGGTGCCACAAATTATGGGAATAAATTTTAAAAATAATTAACAAAGCAAAACCTGCCACATTTTCCAGCGGAGGAACAAGCATACTCTGACGCCTGAAATCCAAGTGAGGTTACAGTGAGCTACAAGGTAAAAGTTCTAACTGCTACATTCCCACCTTCAATGTTATCCATCTCTTAAAAGAAAATGACGAAGGTTTATATTTGTGTTGGAGCAATTGTGAATTTGGTTAGGAGAATAAGGAGTTCTAAAGCTTCTTTGGTACCATCTAGGGCATTGCCAAGGATGACATCGGTGAAGACTTAGCCCCCCTTCTTCCTCCTCAAAGCATTAGCCTGCCAGTGAATGGGAGGTCACAATCTGCACTCTGCACATAGGGAAGACTATGAACAGTCATGCCCACTACAAGAAGCACAGAGACAGTACGAGTCTACTGCATGTCTTGCCATGAACCGGTTGCAGGCTCACCCCTATTTATGAAATTGAGTTAACACCCATTATGACTCCAAACCACAATCATCCACTTTCTATAAGAAAAAAGAAAATAAAACCTTACTCGTTGCAGCCAAGGGACGAAAGGTTTGTATACACACATTAAGAGAGAGAGACTAAGTAGTAAAAATTACTAGTAACATTGGGACACTAAACAGTAAAAATTACTAGGTAGAGAACTAATGAAAAATCATTAAGTCCTGAAATTGTGTTGCCTTAATTGTTAAGAAATTCCCACTCTACAAAATTTTCATTTTATAAATACCAAGATTCCCAAAATGATTAGTTAAGCATCAATATTTGATTTTTGTATTATATACAAGGGAATTTTATAAGGAGGTCCCCTGCCACTGGAATTTTATAAGATGATTACCTTTTACTTTCTTAAACTTTCATTTACAGATGTATAGTCTTGCTTTTAATTTTACTGGTACAATTAAATGTTTTACAGTAAACAATGGAAGCACCTTTTTACAAGTTCGTCCCATTTACTTGCCACACCAGAAAATCTTGGTAAATAAGGCTTCAAGTGCACATAGTAACATCTTTTGAGTAGGATATGTACTTGGTAATAAACATGGCCTTCAAAAATTAGCAATATAAATTACATGGGTTTTCTAAAAGCCTTATTTTACAACCTAGTTAATCAAATTACATTTTTAATAGTAAAATATTGGTCACACAAAAAGAAAAAGTTCTCTTACTTTTATTCTGCTCAATATTGTGAAGTACAAACCTTGATTTTCATAAGTAATATATCAAGGTTAATTACCAGCAACTTCCATGAATTTCTTAGAGCTAAATATTCATATACTGTACTGTATATAACCATCAAATCGTTTCATTAGATTAAAACATAAAAATTCCAGTTTGTTCGTAATGACAGTGATTTAAAGATAAAAATACTGGTCAGATGCACTGTTTCCTCAAAGTATTTGACATTCATGTTAGTGATTATATGTTAATGCTTGATAAATGAAAATGTTAAGCATGATTCAAAAGAGATCAATATATATTAAGAAACAAAACAAAAGCCCAATGAATTACTTGAGCATCTGTCTTAACTAGTTATTAGTATTAGAAAATATATAAAATGAAATTCAAATAGCTTAATTTGTACCCAATGAAGTTGTTTTTCTTCTGGTCACCCAAAGGTATTAAGACTAATTTTACCTTGTTAAAAACAAACATGTTATCAAGTAAATAAGACAATCTCGAGGAGATATCTGCATGGAAGGAAGTACAAAAACCTAAAAATTACTACTTTTCACCTCAATAGTGATTGACAGTTTAGTCTGGCATGAAAGGAGTGCATGTATATAAATATGATATCCATGGTGAATTTTATCACAAATGGAGAGGTCAGTTATTTACTTACTCATATTATGTGGACCATTGGAGTGCTACATTAATGTTTAAGAGTTATGTTTTACAGTATTACCAAGAAGACACTTTACAACTACTATGAAAAGTACTGTGGTTAAGGCACTTTCTACGATGGACTTTTTACTTTTTATCACAGTTAACCAATGAAAGATGAAATGCTATCAATCACAGCCTCACATGTATAAATACACGGATATAAAATGTAACCAAAGAAAAGATTGAATATCACAGGTGCCATCACCATTACACAAAATGATAACATTACACTTTAAGCATATAATCATCATTTCTATCGTGTTTATTAGTCATGTGCCATGAAAGCAGATTTGTTAACTTCACTCCTTTCTAATTGTCTAAGTCAAATCTATATGTCCAAGTAACTTATTACACTAAATAATTTCATCTAACCTTTCCTCTTGCATTTTAATTAGTTTTGCAGTTTTTTCCCTCCCTATATCTTGTATAACTTAATATATTTTGCAAAATGTACTATTACATACATATACTGTATATCTAACTTTATAGAAGAGTTCACAAAATCTGGCAGAAAAACTACAGAACAGCCTTTGATTTCCTGTGATGAATTCTTAACAGGAAGGGCTAAAAGAGATTTAATACAGACAATAAAGCAAACATTATTGCCTACAATCATTTCAGACATTCTGCTTATTCAGACTTGTCAAGCAAAGACACCTGCTCAAAGATTAAGAAGTTTTCAGTCCTAACTTGAGTTAATACAATAACAGCTATATAACTCCTCCCTTCACAGAAGAGCATAGCTAAGTAAACCATGTACCTAAAAAAATACTCATGGGGCTTGGGTTGCAACTTCAATTAAATTCCACTAAACATTACAAGTAATGATTGAATAAATATCAGACATGCTTTGAAAAAAAACTTACCCTATGAATTGACTTACTAACACTGATAATGGGAAAACACAAATAGCAAAGTCTTTCCATTGCACAGATTCTAAAGTCTAAGTTGTATCATTACAAGAAAGCAAAAGATTCTAATTAAAAACAAGTTATTTTTAAAAAATGGTCATGAACAAATATACAATGTTTTGTAAAGGAAATAAATTAAAACTATTATATCCTTACCACCAATATCATTTGGAGATATTCCCTAAGGGCAATTTCTGTTAGGTCAGTAAAGAAGATTGCAGTTAACAAGCTAAAAGTTATAAAAAAAATTACCATTATGACATTCAGCAAACTGGATAAAAGAATGAAAGTGTTAATTAAGAGGACAAAATGGACCAATGTAAGGAAAAGAGGCCTCTTCGAAGGTTAACCACCATTTAAGGATATTTTAAACATTAGATCTACCTGTTAAAACCAACATAAAAAGGCATCTGTAAAGCAATGCATTTTAACTGTAAAAACACAAATTTGTCTAGTAAGAACTAAAACTGTACAAGTAAAACTAGTACTGTCAGCAGTATTTTACCTCGTCATATGAAAATGCTAAGGGGAGCACAGAACCAACCACGAAGTTATCATTTTTATACAATGAAGAGGCATCAAGTTGCAGATTGTAAAATCTATTTAAATTATCTGAATAAATTTTTCTATCATAAAAATCTATACTTCACACCTCAGGGTGAAAGGTTCAAATAGTCTTTCATCAATATGAAACTCAAACAATGCCAAAAACAAAATTACCAATATTAAATTTTTATTTTTATAATCATACAACGATGCAAAAAAGGCATTTATCTAGAATTATTTCACTAGAAAATCTATAATCCTTCCAAAACTACTACCCACTGGTATATCGTCTCACGTTCAAACTACAATAAATTATTTCTTTACCCATGGAACTATGATACTACCTTCAGCTAAATATTCTTCTAAGTACTACTACCAAAGTTATAGCTATGAGTAGTTTAACTAGATCACTGACCTATAGTGTAAGTGTAATGGAAGACCATTTGCCAATACCATGGAATTTGATTTGGAAGCAAAATGGAAAACATGAAACTAAACGAAGGAATATTTACCTTTCTCCCACAGGGGAATTTTAATATTATAAATTGTGATTACAGTACATGCAATCTAATTAGCCCTTGGTATAGGTTTATGGAATATGTGACAAAGCCGATACATAACTGATCAGGTTAGCCAAATTCTAACAAGAATTACTTGTACAAAGAGGAGAGAATTCCACACAGACTATTAATACTTACACACACATACACTTGACTTTCTCAAAGAAAACTGTGTGTAACAACCATATTATCAAATGGTAGTTTAACCAGAATGTTGAGTCAAAATATTTTTCTCATGCACAGTAAAAATATAGGTGCCAACTAAAACTTTAAAACTCATGATAAAATATCTTCATAAGCAAATAAATAAATCATGGATGGGAATAAGAGGATAGAGGACAACTACAAATTAGATAGCACAGTAGGAATTCAATCTCACTAGACATACCTGTGCTCAAACTGATCATGCTTAAAGCCTTCGGTTTAAACATTTCCTGAGCTACTTATTGGAAACCAAAAGAAATTTCATTTGCCCGAGTAAAAAATATTTCAAGATATGAGTGATGAGACTAAATTTTGAAAATAAGATACCTTTAATACATTACAGAAGGCTGAAGAAAATATATGAAAAATAGCCAATTAAAAATTTCAGAATCTTTTTCCATTATTGAGGAATTAAATTTTGAATGGAAAACACTATCACAGAAATTACTAATATTTTTAACATCATGAGAATAAACTGTATATACTTAATACTTTTGATTTGTACACTGTAATAGCATTAAAGCATGTACTTGCTTTAATCCCTTACACTCTAAAACTACTAGCTACATATCTTCTTGGTCAACAAACTACTTTCCTGCTACAGCAAATATTCATAATATACATATATATAAATAAATCTAAACATATTTGGCATCATTCTACATGGTTTTGGTAATTCATATTGGAGTGACTTTGTGTTTTCCTGTCATTTACTCTAGAAATAGCATAAAAGTTAGAACCATCAGTGCCAAAGATACTTGGGAGCCGGTCTTTCTGGAAAGAAGCTGAACTACAAATTGTGCTGTTGCTGGTAAAAGTAGTCATACTGAAATTTGTACTCTGCATACTTCCCGTTTGATAACCTGATTCTTGTGACTTTGCTTCATGGCACACACTTATCTGAAAGTAAAGATGTTTATTTTCATCACAATGCATAATATTCATATGGTAGAAAAAAACCCTACACTGACATAATCAAAGTAGGTAAGTGGAGCAGAAAAAATTATAGCATCATGAAATATAGGTAAAATAAAATAAACATTAAAAAGCAGTGCCAAACTTCATTTACAAAACCCTGAACATACTGAAATTCCCTAATGGCTTACAAATACTGTAATTTATACTACTGTTAAGGAATAAATAATTGTTTTATAGAAACCATGACTGAACATCAATTAAAAAAAAATGCAACAAAAATGTCATTAAAAATACCAGGAAGTTAAGAAATAAGGATTATCATACATAATATTAAACAGTTTTGGGAACTATGATCTCTACAACAGGGTCTGTAGAATTGGAATTTAATAAAAGATTGAAAAAAGCAAATCAGACAATGGCAAGGTTAAGTAAAATCTAGAAATCAAATCGCCTGAAATTACATAGAAAAATCAGGCTATATATCAGTTTAGTGAGATTGGTGTTACTGTATGGACATGCATCATATGACAATGAAACAATCTCCAATAGATTTAGTAGATTTGAGAACAAAGCCCTCAGAAGGATAGTGAGAGCTAAATGGCATGACACGATTAGAAATGAAACTATAAGAGAGATTACTCTGGTGCCATATGTGGATGAGATCATGGTGATGGGGAGATGGTTTGGTCATGCTCTTTGCACTCCCCAAAAGAGATTAGTTCACCAAACATATAATTGGGCCCCACAAGGCACTAGAAGAGTTGGAGGACTCAGGTCTACATGGCTGAGGGCTATGAAGCAGTTAGATGGATATGCGAGAAATATTTAGCAAAAGGTAAGGAGGTGTACGTTGCGTTAATGGATCTGATCGAGTTGATAAGGAAGCGATGTGGATGTGATGAGGTTATATGGAATAGGTGGAAAGTTGTTGCAAGCAGTGAAAAGTTTCTACAAAGGTAGTAAAGCGTGTTTTAGGATAGGTAATGAAGTGAGCGATTGATTTCCAGTGAGAGTGGGGCTGAGACAGGGACGTGTGATGCCACCATGGTTGTTTAACTTGTATGTTGATGGAGTGGCGAGAGAGGTGAATGTTCGAGTGCTTGGACGAGGATTGAAACTGGTAGACGAGAATGATCATGAAAGGGAGGTAAATCAGTTGTTATTTGCGGATGATACTGTACTAATTGCAGACGCGGAAGAGAAGCTTGGCCGATTAGTGACAGAATTTGGAAGTGTGTGAGAGAAGGAAGTTGAGTTAATGTGGGTAAGAGTAAGGTTATGAGAAGGGAAGGTGGTGCGAGGTTGGATGTCATGTTGAATGGAGAGTTACTTGAGGAGGTGGATCAGTTTAAGTAATTGGGGTCTGTTGTTGCAGCAAATGGAGGAGTGGAAGCAGATGTATGTCAGTGAGTGAATGAAGGATGCAAAGTGTTGGGGGCAGTGAAGGGAGCGGTAGAGAATAGAGGGTTGGGCATGAGTGTGAAGTGAGTTCTGTACGAGAAAGTGATTGTACCAACTGTGATGTATGGATCGGAGTTATGGGGAATGAAAGTGACGGAGAGACAGAAATTGAATGTGTTTGAGATGAAATGTCTAAGGAGTATGGCTGGTGTATTTCGAATAGATAGGGTTAGGAACTTAGTAGTGAGGGTGAGAACGGGTGTAAGAAATGAGTTAGCAGGTAAAGTGGATATGAATGTGTTGAGGTGGTTTGGCCATGACGAGAGAATGGGAAATGGCTGTCTGCTAAAGAAAATGATAAATGCAAGAGTTGATGGGAGAAGTACAAGAGGAAGGCCAAGTTTTGGGTGGATGGATGGAGTAAAGAAAGCCTTGGGTGATAAGAGGAGAGAGGCAAGAGAGCGTGCTAGAAATAGGAATGAATGGCGAGCGATTGTGAAGCAGTTCGGGTAGGCTCTGCCGCTTCCTCCGGTCGGCTTGGATGACCGCGGAGATAGCAGCAGTAGGGGATTCAGCGTTATGAAACTTCATCTGTGGTGGATAATGGGGGAGGGTGAGCTGTGGCACCCTAGCAGTACCAGCCGAACTCGGTTGAATCCCTTGTCAGGCTGGGAGGAACGTAGAGGGGGAAAAGTCCCCTTTTTTTCATTTGTTTGATGTTGGCTACTCCACAAAATTGGGGGAAGTGCCTTGGTAAATGATGTATGTATACATTCCCTACCTCTTCTAGAACCTCCCTGTACTTCTAAGATTGCATTCTGTTTTATTCTTAATCCTATAAATCAGTACTCTACCATACTCTTTTCCAACCACATTCAACAAACCAATACCCCTTGAATTACAACACTCATGCACATCTCCCTTACCCTTACATAGTGGTACAAAACATGCACAAGCCCAATCCACTGGTACCATTGACAACATAAAACACAAATTAATCTCCCAACCATTCATGTACAGTCCGACACCGTTATCAACGATACCATTAAAATTATTGAAGGCTAAGGAAAGAGAAAGTTAAAAGATTGCTGAGAATGTAACCATAACTCGATGTTTACACTTTGTCAGCCGATGTTTATAAATGAAAGTCAGCATTTTAATGTAAATTACTCTCATTTTAACTAATTCAATTTTAAAGCACCGGTAATAATACAATAATACCAGCAATAAAAATAAAATAAGGATGCATGGAGTTTAATGCAGGTAAAGATTCCTAGCATAAGCTGGGTTAGATTAGCCTAAGCCTACGGTAGGTCTCAAACTTTACCTAAGAAGTATAAGGCTCAGGGTGATTTTTTTTTTTGCCAAATTTTGGAGAAAAAAGTGCCATCCTATAGGCCGTCAAATACGGTACTTGGCTATTTACCATAATTTTTCATCTTTACTTTTCCTGTTTCTTTTTGCTATTGAGGCCTTTCATTATGTAGCATTTTGCTTTTCCAGCTAGGGTTGCAGCTTGGCTAATAATAATACTGACATGTATTCAGAAAGTCTAACGAATCAAGTATAATAATAATAATCTCTAGTCTGGTTTGAAAGCGCCACATCGAACTCGTGTCTGGGCTTTGAGATTGTGGGACGATAAGAGTCAATACATACTGTATATTAGCGGTTTGTGCCCGAGGAGGTTCATCCAATTCATCTAAACGACAGCTGAGGGTCATAATCTTAATAAAGTGCAAGGCTTCTAAGCTTGGCATCGGGACTCAAGCGGGGTATATCAGCTAGTATGTGGCCGATCATGTTCATTAATATGTTTGCTATTACCCTGAGAGAAAAGGTTGCTATCAATTTAAGCCAAGGCTTTGTCATTCCATGTCCTAGCCGGAAGTTTATAAAATTCCTGGGGGGGGGGGGCATGATAGTAATGGGGTTAAGTTCTACCACCTGCTGTGTTGATCTTAAACAAGCTTATAGGGTTTTGGTAAAGACATGTTGAGATTCAGCATTACTAAGTTGCAGAGGAATACTTCACGCGTTGGGATGTTTACAGCTACGTCATTGTGTAGATACAGCGGCATGGACAGAATTTTTATTCTTAACATTCAGTCTGGCCGACTTGATAATAAAAACTTCTGGGTAAAGCAGAATTTGTTATACTCTACTTCACAAAGTTATTAGGCTTAGAAGGAGACATAGAACAGCTAGGCATTGCAAAGTCTTGAGGGGGTGGACACAGCCGAAGCGGTCCGACTACCCTCGTAATAAGAGATTTATGTCATTAAAATTCTGATACGTTCTGGGAACTCATGAGAATATCTCTGCTGAAGACCCCTGGGCATACGAGGCAGGCCTTTCTCGTCATCTTGAGCTGGAGACTGGTAATACGAGTCTTTCAATAAGGCTGCTTCAGTACGGGGGTGGGAGGGTATGTTAGGCTCTACTCTAAGGTTCCGACGGGAATGCGGAGATGCTTTCAAACCTCTAATTGGAGATACCTCCCAGAGCAGAAAGATCTAACTGTATAACCTGAAATAAATGTATCTCCACTCAACACACTTGTAGGAGGGGGAAGGAGATCTAGGCAAAACAAAATAATCAGGAACTGATTTCATGTAAATATTGTCCTCTGTGTGAAGAAATTTCATCACGCACTGAGATGGCGGCACGTGTAGTGAGGTCATCCTGAGTAGAACAGCTTTGTCTGATTGAATAATAAGCCTGGCTTAATTATGAAAACCTGCATTGTCTGCTTTTTTCCTACTCGATTTCCCAACTCTAATAGGCCTGGATGGAGAGGACAAATTAAAGAAATGCGTGGATTTAGTAAATTTTGGGGTGTGGACACAACTGAAGTGGTCCGACCACCCTTATCATAAGCCGTTAGAGAGTTCTTTGTTCTTAAGACTTTTGAAGAGAAGACCTAAGCTTAAGACCCCTATAAATATGACACAAACCTTATTCGTGAGAACGTGTTGGAGATTGCAAAAATTCGTCTTCCAACAAGGTAACTTCATGATCAAAAAGAAAAGCTATCTCAACCCTAGAGTCCTGCCAACAGGAATGTAAGTGTTCTTTCCACACTTGAATGTTTTTTCTTTGTAATTATGTTTAATTACTGAGACCTGGCTCAGGGCAAGAATCTTTAACAAGTGCCGGCTCAAGGTCTCGCTGTGTATAGTCGACACTATTCAGATTACTATGGGTGTTGTCTATTGTAATAAAAGTTTCGGGAATTCATGACACAAAATACTAAAAGGAAGTTCTCGCTACATAGAAGGAGATTCGTCTCTATCTCCTGTAGGAAGGAGACGCAGTAAAGTAAAAATCGCATCAAGTTTCCTGCTACACGAAAAGTATCTCTCCCATTAGGAGGAAATCCACTCCCTACAGTATTTACATGGTGATTCCCTTGAACATCTCGTCTAGGCAAGAGGGACAAAAAAAGGACAAAAAGAGCGTGTGTATGTCTGCCCAACTCATAAGCATGCCACAATGGTCGCTATCGCGTCCTGGGCAAGAATTTAAATACCAAGATTTACAAGACAAAGAACTCACTCGTAACTCACAGATAATGAATAGTAACTCAAGTGACTGTACATAAAGAAAAAACACAAGTCAAGAGCCCTGAACACTAAAAGGGTATGCGAGATGAATGCTAAAGGCTCGATCATAGAGAGGAAGTGACGGCACTACCTCTTCGTTTCTTGCTCCCTGCGCATGCACTATGGTTGCCCAACAACGAGGCACAGTGCAATCATCCATTTTTTTTTTATTGTCCGATTGTAGAAAACATGACTAGCACTTATCCATATAAATGACTCGGAAGTTTATAAATTCAAAGCGCACACAAAGTGCCTGCTCTAATGCCATAGCTTTTTCTTCTTTATACAATACTCTTTCAAAGACTGCATTTAATATATGCAATATTTCCTATTTCATTCTACTCTACCTACAGTTTTTACATAAGTATGTAAGTCATGGTATTATAAATTCATAGTTCTCTCAGGCACAATATATAAATAATAACCAATTTGTATAGATATTCATACTTACCTCAAAGGAATGTTGTAAGTCTGTATCCATATCACAGACAGAAGAAAATTCTTGAATGTCAGTAAAATTCTTGACATTGGTCATTGGATAACCAAGTTTTGCTGTTCCCACTGATGATACACCTTCATCCAAAGTAATTTCTTCTTCTGTGGTACTCCGTACTGCAAATGGTGGCAAGACACAAACAATATGAAAGAAAATTTTCATTTTAATCCAGGTACAATAAAAAATAGGAAATAAAAACTAAAAGTAAGGGAGCATACATTATGAAATAAAAATTATAATTATTGAGTGAAACACAAAACAGGAAGTACAGCAATAATTTTGATAATTTTATGCAGAAAGTGAAAATTAGAAATGGCATATCATTCACCTGTGAGGTGCAGCTGTCAGCATGACACTGCACTCACACTATGAAATTGAAAGAGGTTGGACAGTAAGATGGAAGAAGGGAAGCATGAGTCTGGCTAAAGAAGGTGCAGCTTAAGTGCACCCCCTACATTGACACACTTTAAGGTTACCCTCTGTCAATGGACTTGACACGTAAATCCCTCAACAAATCGCTTGGTGAAGAAATTTACCGTTCACAAATGCCATTAACATTACACTTGATCCTTGTTTTACCTAATAGGGGGGAAGGGTGCCCAATATAACCGATTGTCTGATTGGAAAAGCAGAGATTAACAACAATAATAATAATACAGGTAACAATAATAATTATAATTTTTATTATCAAAAGTTGAGAATCCCTTATCTGAAATTGTTTTAGATTTGAGCTTTTTTGTGATTTTGGAGTACTGTATCCCTATAATGACAGGTTTAAAAATCTTTTATCATTCTGGTGATAATTGCATGATATTCTTATTGATTTGATCACCAAGTTTGAAGTAGGTTTGTATACAAAGGACATTATTACATGTACTATATTTGCAATAAATTTTATGAAGCTGTAATCTCCTTCAAATTTTGTAGACAAAAACGATGACTACATAAATATTGTTTTCCTCTATCAATTTCAAAAAGCCATACATTATTCTCATTTCATGATCTGATAGGAGGGTTTAGATATAATCAATGATCATTTCCAATGCTAATGTACGCCATTTTTAAACCTATGGACATCAGCAAAATGTCAAACAGTGACTAGCAGCACCTGGGTGAGAAAAAGGGGTTAGGGGAGAGATTAACAAATGGCATGGAAAACACCAAAAATTACTTATATCTCACTGATCCATTTACTTGATTATAAGATATAATCAGCAAGTAAAATTGCTGAAAGCACAATTTTTTTTTTTTATATCCATCTTCCTCGCATATTTCATTCAGTAATCTATAGCATACAGCATTCCTTTTCTAGTATGTTCAGAAAGAGCTTCTATTTCTCTTCAATATAATATTTAACTAACTGGTTAGTAATAACACCGAATTGACAGAAACGACGAATACAAACAAATACGGTCAACCCGCGCTTTACGCGAATTTATACTTCGTGATTTCACTTATATGCTGCACAGGAAACCGCAATACCTATTAAATAAAAATAAAATATTTGCGATAAAAAAACTATTTAAAATACCCTGCACTCTTTTGCACAGGGCTTGCTTTGTGCCACTTTCCTCTCTCCCTACCCAGCTCATCTCAGTTTTCGCTGTACACTGAACATCCATTTACTGTGGTAAAAAATTACAGCTTTATTCTAAACAAACTGGATTTTGATTAAACTAGTGTTTCATGTAAAAGTCTCAAATAATAATACATGTAATATTCACATTTTAGTATAGTATTCGTAAATAAAAACATGGCAAATTATAATCTTTTCCATTGTTTACATTTATGCTTTCCAAATCAGCTGATTAAGGAATGCTAGTAAAGGATATTTCCTATTTCCTAAAAGAAACAATTATTACTTGATCTATCATTTTCCAATTAGCAAACTAATTTTAATAGTTTTATTATAAATACTGTACTTCTCTCATACAGTATTTTATTTACTGTTGAGTTGAATTGAAAGTTAACCAGTTTCATTCATGTTGCTAAAGCATGATAATTTATAGTTTTTAGCTCTGTGGTGCTTGATTATGAAGCTTAGAAAATTATTTATATCGTGTTATAACAAAACAATATTCTCGGTTTTCAGACACTTTGTAATGTTATCTTCTAAATTCAGCATTTACATATAATTACGCGATTTGCACATTCATAGGTTCCCACTAAATTTCATTTTTGTTTCCTCCAGTTTCAGACATAGCTTTCCCCGATTCCACAAAGGATAACGGCTAAGAATAGTTTGTTTTTTCGCCTTGATTTACAGCTTATTAGTTTAAATTTGGAAGTATATTTTCTTGATCTTTTCTCGATAGTGAATAAGGGTATAATGTAAAAATGTCAGTCTTATGCTACTTCTGTTTACTATCGTATGATGATTGAAATACAAGCAAAACAGCTGATTTCTAATTCGGTTGTTCATAACAAAACAGGTGTTTTTTGTTCGGTTGTTATTGTGACTTACGCAATGATTATACCGTTACTAACGATACTTTTATCATTATCTTTTAATTTTCTAACCAATTGAAGTAGAAGACAGTACACATATTAATATTGTACCAGGTTACTGTAGATGCCGTACAGTACTGCGCAAGAGACGACGCATCAGGAATTGCGATTTGCTCCGTGCTTCAAGTCGCTGCGTAGTATAGCATATGTACACTTAGGTAATCTTAAATTGTATACACATTGTACAAAACAGTATTACACTACAGTGTGTTTATTAACTACGTACAGTACCGTACTCTACAATACTGTACAGTACATAAATGTAGGCTAAAAATGCGGTGAGTTGTCAAAGTAGTTGAGTCGTCTAAACAAAAACAGCGAACACTTACAGTATAGTTAAGCTATACTGTAGTGATATTAATGTACATATATTACAGTAATATACACTACAGCATTTGTAAGTGTTATACAGTATAGTACTACTAGATAGGAACAACAGTGTTTTGGTATAATTGTATGATGACTACTTGGTAAAATTATAGTTTCGGTCAGCGCAAAGACAAAATACTGTAGTGTTATGTACTGTACTGTAGCCCCAGCATGTCCAGTACGCAGTGTACACGTGTGCACATGAACTTTACATTCATTGATTTAATTACAAAATATTTAAACTGTGATAGAAACCAAGTAAAATCATTATTAGGCGGTGCTTAGTGTGTTAATTATCAAAGCGTATGTAATGGGCAGTGAGTGGTTAGGTTAGGAGTTATACCACCCTAGGGCATCAAAGATACGTAAATTTGCACTTTTCGCGCCTGTCTCTGTTACCTAACCCTAGCGAAGAGTGGGGCCTGACTGTATATGCCAGTAACTTCAATGGCAACTACCTAAAACAAAGACATAAGCAATCTTGTAGATGTTCATTTAGATCAATTTCAATTATAAACCACAATGTTATAAATAGTAAAATAAACCTAAATCACAATTTGTGAAAGAAAAATGGCAATTATGGTAAAATTAAAAACGTATCAAAGTTAACTTGGCTATATTAGTCTTTTAAGATTTTTGGAAATCAATCTATTCTGAAGTGGTTTAATTCTTTCATTCTACTTTGTTTCGAGTATTGTTCTCCTGCCTGGTCTTCAGCTGCTGATTCTCAACTAAATTTTTTGGATAGGAACTTAAGGTCTATTAAATTTCTTATTCCTGATCCAGATATCAATTTCTGGCACCGTCATTCAATTAGTTTATTATGCATATTGCATTAGATTTTTATAATTCCGACCATCCTTTACATTCAGATCTTCCCAGACAGTTCCACCCTGTTCGTAATACTTGGCATGCAGTTAATTCTAATGGTCAGGCGTTCTCCATCATGAGGCTCAATATTATACAGTACTCGAAGTTTTATTCCAGCATGACCAAGTTGTGGAATGATCTTCCTAATCAGGTAGTTGAATCGGTAGAATTTCAAAAGTTCAAACTTGCAGCAAATGTTTTTATATTGAACAAACTCATATAAGTCTTTTTATAGTTTATATATGAAATATCTGTTTTAAAAGGCCCAGCCGATATGCCAACATATGGGGGTATAGGACGAATCACAAAATCCTGATAAAATTAACTAAGCTTCGTATGGGAATGGAGAATGCGTTTACAAAATATTTTGCCAAAATTCCTCTTACTTTCATAGTTAAAGGGTAATTAGTAAAGGTAACTCAATAAACCAAAAACATTGAGCCCTACAAGAAAATGCAGTATTTCTTCTGTTATTGTAAATTTTGATAATCATTACATCTTAATATAAATCAAATTGTGAGCAATGACCTCTGTAAAGATTTTATGAGTCGCAAGACAGAATGTTTTATGATTATACCCTTCAGTGCTTGTACAAACATCAGGGAGAGTACACGTTTGAGTTTGACCTCAGACATTCACTTGGTTTTACGCCTGTTTTTCTTGGTTTCAGCAAGAATTTCATCATGCCAAAGAGGAAAAGACAATTTCAACATCTCGCTAACATAAGAAGAAAATTCGCTCAAATATGAGTTCAGAAGTCGGTAATACCGGCAATATTAGCAGAGCTAGTGAAGGAGAGAAGTGTTGTGGATGAAGGAGCGACCAGGAGCCTAAAGAAGCAAGATAATGTGTACAGTGAACCCTCGCTACTTCGCGGTTCGACCATCGCGGATTCACCACTTCGCGGATTTTTTCCATAACCCATATATATACAGTAATATATATATATATATATATATATATATATATATATATATATATATATATATATATATGTATGCATGTATTTATGTATATATGTAGGTATGTATGTGTATACATATAAATATATATATATATATATATACACACACACACATATATATATATATATATATATATATATATATATATATATATATATATATATATATATATATATATATATATATATATATATATATATATCTAAAGTAGGAAGATGTGATGTAGTTCTAAGGGAAAAGTATGGGAAATATGTCTGGGTAATAAGCAAAGCTCTACCTCCAGTTTGTTTCTAGGCCTACATTATGATCAGAGATAAATGTAAACAAAACATTGGTTGCCATTTTTTATCGTGCTTTTTAGCATGTTTAGGAAATGCATGATATAAAATCACCTTTAATATTTGTGCCTGTTTTAGTTTAGGGTACTGTAGTACATGCATTAAGTGTTCTGTACATTAAAGGGTAGTTTGTTAACAGTACTACGTACAAGGGAAGGTTTTAAAAGTCTGAATATACATGTTGAATAAATAGGTAAATATGGTGTCACTACTTCGCGGATTTTCACCTATCGCGGCCGCGACTGGAACCTATCTACCGCGATAAACGAGGGTTCACTGTAAAGGGATCTTCATTTATGATTAAATTATGATAAATAACATTGTTTTGGTTTATTAACCCTTTTACCCCCAGGCTATTTGGAAATTTCCAACCCTTAACCCCCAAGGGGTTATTTTTTTCCCAGCACATTTTGTAGTATATTTTTTTAAAATTGTTCTAACAGCCTTAATTTTTGTCATAGAGAGGTCAGGTTGGTCTCATTCTCTTGGAAAATGCCTGAATTTTCTCAAAAAATTATCAAAAATATGAAAAAAAAAATTTTTATAGCATTTTTTTTGCGATGACGTACCGGTACGTCCATGGGGGTAAAGGGATGGCTTTAGTGAAACATACCAGTACGTCCTTTGGGGGTAAAAGGGTTAACATAAAAAAAGGAACATAAAATTCATAATACTCATGAATTATTAATACTGTCTTTGTAAAAATACAAAGAAAAACTTTGAACCCGAATCTCAAAACTATACTTATTGACCCTCAAATTCTATCTTCTCCCTTAGTTTTAAAGATATAGCATTAAAATTTGGTATATAACTTAGAAAGACATTTTAAAACAATAAAATAGAGCCATTGTTTCCAATTTTTTTTTCATATTTTTTTCCTAGTTTTTTCCCTGATTTATAGGGTTTATCTTACCATAATGAAAAAATTTATATTTAGCAAAAATAAAAAGACTTGGAAAAAACTATTTAATTGGAAGTCTACATTAAGTCTGTATAAGGTAATAATCCCAAGTCTTAATATCAAGTATCAAGGGAGGAGATAGAATTTGAAAAGCACTCATTTTCTGGATAAATCGCCCTGGCGTCGCAAAACCAAAGCTCAGAGGCCAAAATCCTATGCAGTTTAGAGATGTCCTATATCACCTTATTAAGTGGTATGAATGTCAAAGTCCTGTCCTTGAAAAAAAGCATTGGCCAGCCTGCCACCTTAATGTTGTTAATGTTTTTAAAATATTTAATTTTGATTGTTTATTATATCTATCTACTTGAGGAGGTGGATCAGTTCAAGTACTTGGGGTCTGTTGTTGCAGCAAATGGTGGAGTGGAAACAGATGTATGTCAGAGAGTGAATGAAGGATGCAAAGTGTTGGGGGCAGTTAAAGGAGTAGTAAAAAATAGAGGGTTGGGCATGAATGTAAAGAGTTCTGTATGAGAAAGTGATTGTACCAACTGTTATGTATGGATCGGAGTTGTGGGGAATGAAAGTGACGGAGAGACAGAAATTGAATGTGTTTTGAGATGAAGTGTCTAAGGAGTATGGCTGGTGTATCTCGAGTAGATAGGGTTAGGAACGAAGTAGTGTGGGTGAGAACGGGTGTAAGAAATGAGTCAGCGGCTAGAGTGGATATGAATGTGTTTGAGGTGGTTTGGCCATGTTGAGAGAATGGAAAATGGCTGTCTGCTAAAGGTGATGAATGCAAGAGTTAATGGGAGAAGTACAAGAGGAAGGCAAAGGTTTGGGTGGATGGATGGAGTGAAGAAAGCTCTGGGTGATAGGAAGATAGATGTGAGAGAGGCAAGAGAGCGTGCTAGAAATAGGAATGAATGGCGATCGATTGTGACGCAGTTCCGGTAGGCACTGCTGCTTCCTTCGGTGCCTTGGATGACCGCAGAGGTAGCAGCAGCAGGGGATTCAGCGTTACGAAGCTTCATCTGTGGTGGATAACGGGGGAGGGTGGGCTGTGGTACCCTAGCAGTACCAGCCGAACTCGGTTGAGTCCCTTGTCAGGCTGGGAGGAACATAAAGAGGAGGGGTCCCCTTTTTTGTTTCATCTGTTTGATGTCGGCTACCCCCCAAAATTGGGGGGAGGGCCTTAGTATATGTATGTATGTATGTATTATTTTTAATATTGTTTATTTACTTCCTTTCCTCACTGGGCTATTCTTCCTTGTTGGAGCCTTTGGGGTTATAGCATCTTGCTTTTCTAGCTAGGGTTGTAACTTAGCTAGTAATAATAATAATAATAATAATAATAAAGTAAACATGTCCATGAGGATTAAAATTTCGGTTACTATAGAACTAAATAATGAAAAAATTTTGGCAAACAATCTTTTTACAACTTAAGACATTTATGCTGCAATTCAGTTACATTGTACTGACTAATCCAAGAAAATTGTTGAAAGGTGTTATATGATCTTATGCTGATATAAAACGAAAAGTGATATTTTTTCCATTATCTTATGATGAAAACAGATTCTTGATATTAATATGGTTTTGCACAGATGCACTCACATTTTGAATACTGTGTACAGAGAATGAATAAAGATATCAATAAATCTTCTTTGGCAAGCCCCCCCCCCCCAAAAAAAAAAAAAAAAACTTACTGATATACACTACATTTATATGGCAGAGTACCAAATGGTAACACTGGAAAGGCCTACGTTACTTTACATGAAGCAATGCCAAATTAAGAAAACTGAATGTTAACCAGTTCAAGAGAAATATGCTAAGACTAAATAAATATGTTATTTTCATTAGTAAAATAAATTTTTGAATATACTTACCCGATAATCATGTAGCTGTCAACTCCGTTGCCCGACAGAAATCTACGGACGGGATACGCCAGCGATCGCTATACAAGAGGGGGGTGTACTCACCAGCGCCATCTGTGGTCAGGTACTGCAGTACTTCTTGTCAACACCACCTCAATTTTTCCTCGGTCCACTGGTTCTCTATGGGGAGGAAGGGTGGGTCAATTAAATCATGATTATCGGGTAAGTATATTCAAAAATTTATTTTACTAATGAAAATAACATTTTTCAATATTAATCTTACCCGATAATCATGTAGCTGATTCACACCCAGGGGGGTGGGTGAAAACCAGTGTACATGTTAATCAAGAAGCTAAGTATCCCGTATTTCATATTATCAGTTATTCAAAATAACAAATGAAATTATAAGTACCTGGTAAGGAAGTCGACTTGAACCATTACTCTGCCTTTAATAAGTACGTCTTCCTTACTGAGCGCAGCGGTCCTCTTAGGAGGCTGAACAACTCTAAGGTGCTGAAGTATAAAGGGCTGCAACCCATACTAAAGGACCTCAACACAACCTCTAACCTAGGCGCTTCTCAAGAAAGAATTGACCACCCGCCAAATCAACAAGGATGCGGAAGGCTTCTTAGCCCACCGTAACAACCCAAAACAACAATAAAAGCATTCAAGAGAAAGGTTAAAAAAGGTTATGGGATTAAGGGAATGTAGTGGTTGAGCCCTCACCTACTACTGCACTCGCTGCTACGAATGGTCCCAGGGTGTAGCAGTTCTCGTAAAGAGACTGGACATCTTTGAGATAGAATGATGCAAACACTGACTTGCTCCTCCAATAGGTTGCATCCATAATACTCTGCAGAGAACGGTTCTGTTTGAAGGCCACTGAAGTAGCCACAGCTCTCACTTCGTGTGTCCTTACCTTCAGCAAAGCAAGGTCTTCATCCTTCATGTGAGAATGAGCTTCTCTAATCAGAAGCCTTATGTAATAAGAAACTGCGTTCTTGGACATAGGCATCGAAGGTTTCTTAATGGCACACCATAAGGCCTCTGATTGCCCTCGTATAGGCTTTGACCTTTTAAGATAGTACTTTAGAGCTCTGACAGGGCAAAGAACTCTCTCTAGTTCGTTACCCACCATGTTGGAAAGGCTAGGAATTTCGAACGATCTAGGCCAAGGACGTGAAGGAAGTTCATTTTTTGCCAAAAAACCAAGCTGTAAGGAACATGTAGCTGTTTCAGATGTGAATCCTATGTTCCTGCTGAAGGCGTGAACCTCACTAACTCTTTTGGCTGTTGCAAGGCAGACGAGGAAAAGAGTTTTGAGAGTAAGGTCTTTGAAAGAGGCTGACTGGAGAGGTTCAAATCTAGGTGACATAAGGAACGTTAGGACTACGTCTAGATTCCAGCCTGGAGTGGACAAGCGACGTTCTTTAGAGGTCTCAAAAGACCTAAGGATGTCCTGTAGATCTTTGTTGGAGGAAAGATCCAAGCCTCTGTGGCGGAAAACTGCTGCCAACATACTTCTGTACCCCTTGATCGTAGGAGCCGAAAGAGATCTAACATTCCTAAGATGTAACAGGAAGTCAGCAACTTGGGTTACAGAGGTACTGGTAGAGGAAACTGCATTGGCTCTGCACCAGCTTCGGAAGACTTCCCACTTGGATTGATAGACTCTGCGAGTGGATATCCTCCTTGCTCTGGCAATCGCTCTGGCTGCCTCCTTCGAAAAGCCTCTAGCTCTAGAGAGTCTTTCGATAGTCTGAAGGCAGTCAGACGAAGAGCGTGGAGGCTTGGGTGTACCTTGTTTACGTGAGGTTGACGTAGAAGGTCCACTCTTAGAGGGAGAGTCCTGGGAACGTCGACCAGCCATTGCAGTACCTCTGTGAACCATTCTCTTGCAGGCCAAAGGGGAGCAACCAGCGTCAGCCGTGTCCCTTCGTGAGAGACGAACTTCTGAAGAACCCTGTTGATGATCTTGAACGGCGGGAATGCATAAAGGTCGAGGTGGGACCAATCCAGCAGAAAAGCATCCACGTGAACTGCTGCCGGGTCTGGGATCGGGGAACAGTACAATGGGAGCCTCTTGGTCATCGAGGTAGCGAACAGATCTATCGTTGGCTGACCCCACAAGGCCCAAAGCCTGTTGCACACGTTCTTGTGAAGGGTCCATTCTGTGGGGATGACTTGACCCTTCCTGCTGAGGCGACCTGCCGAGACATTCATATTGCCCTGAATGAATCTCGTTACCAGCGTGAGCTTTCGACTTCTTGACCAAATGAGGAGGTCCCTTGCTATCTCGAACAGCTTCCTCGAATGAGTCCCTCCCTGCTTGGAGATGTACGCCAAGGCTGTGGTGTTGTCGGAGTTCACCTCCACCACCTTGTTTAGCAGGAGGGACTTGAAGTTCATTAAGGCCAGATGTACTGCCAACAACTCCTTGCAATTGATGTGAAGCGTTTCCTGTTCCTTGTTCCATGTCCCCGAGCATTCCTGTCCGTCCAAGGTCGCGCCCCAGCCCGAGTCTGATGCGTCCGAGTAGAGATGAAGATCGGGGGTCTGAACAGCTAAAGAGAGACCCTCCTTGAGAAGGATGTTGCTCTTCCACCACATTAGAGTAGTCCTCATCTCTTTGGTAACAGGAATAGAGACCGCCTCGAGCGTCATATCCTTGTCCCAGTGAGCTGCTAGATGGTACTGAAGGGGGCGGAGGTGGAGTCTCCCTAACTCGGTGAACAGGGCTAACGATGACAGAGTCCCTGTTAGACTCATCCACTGTCTCACCGAGCATCTGTTCTTCTTCAGCATGCTCAGGATGCACTCTAGGGCTTGGTTGATTCTTGGGGCCGACGGAAAAGCCCGAAAAGCCTGACTCTGAATCTCCATTCCCAGGTAAACGATGGTTTGGGAAGGAACAAGCTGGGACTTCTCTAAATTGACCAATAGACCCAGTTCCTTGGTCAAATCCAAAGTCCATCTGAGACTCTCCAGACAGCGACGACTTGTGGGGGCTCTTAAAAGCCAGTCGTCTAAATAAAGGGAGGCTCTGATGTCCGCCAAGTGGAGGAATTTCGCAATATTCCTCATCAGTCGCGTAAACACCAGAGGTGCCGTGCTTAGGCCAAAACACAGGGCTTGGAATTGGTACACAACCTCTCCAAAGACGAATCTCAGAAAAGGTTGGGAGTCTGGATGGATGGGAACGTGAAAGTAGGCGTCTTTCAGATCCAACAAGACCATCCAGTCCTCCTGCCTGACCGCTGCTAGGACCGACTTCGTCGTCTCCATAGTGAACGTCTGCTTGGTGACATAAGCATTGAGCGCACTGACGTCCAGCACCGGTCTCCAACCTCCTGTCTTCTTGGCCACCAGGAAGAGACGGTTGTAAAAGCCCGGGGATTGATGATCCCGGACTATCACCACTGCCTCCTTCTGTAACAGGAGCGACACCTCTTGATGTAACGCTAGCCTCTTGTCCTTTTCCTTGTAGTTGGGAGAGAGGTTGATGGGAGAAGTGGTCAGAGGGGGATTGCGGCAGAACGGAATTCTGTAACCCTCCCTTAGCCACTTGACAGACTGAGTGTCTGCACCTCTTCTTTCCCAGGCTTGCCAGAAGGTCTTGAGTCTGGCTCCTACAGCTGTCTGGAGAGGAGGAGAGTCAATGCTTGCTTTTCGTGGACTTGGCACCTTTCTTGGACCTGCCCCTGTGACCGTCTGGGCGGGTACTTCCTCGGCTGGGGGCTCTGCCACGAAAGGGCGGAATAAATCTGGTAGCAGGTGTATCAGCCACTGGGGTGCGGTAAGTTCTCGGTACTGAAGGTACAACCTTAGCCTTACGTGCTGAAGAGGCCACGAGGTCATGCGTATCCTTCTGTATAAGAGCCGCAGCCATCTCTTTGATTAGATCCTCAGGAAACAGGAACTTGGAGAGAGGAGCAAACAGTAACTGTGACCTCTGGCAAGAGGTGATACCAGTAGAAAGGAAGGAGCAAAGTTGTTCCCTTTTCTTGAGGACTCCCGAGACAAAAATAGAAGCAAGTTCGCCAGAACCATCGCGAATTGCTTTGTCCATACAGGACATGATCAGCATGGCCGAGTCTTTGTCAGAAGGGGCAGTCTTCTTGCTCAAGGCCCCCAGGCACCAGTCGAGGAAATTAAAAATTTCAAAGGCGCGAAAGACTCCCTTCAAGAAGTGGTCCAGATCAGAAAAGGTCCAGCAGACCTTAGAGCGTCTCATAGCCGACCTACGGGGAGAGTCAACCAAACTTGAGAAGTCAGCCTGGGCAGAGGCAGGGATCGCCAAGCCTGGTTCCTCTCCCGTGGCATACCAGACGCCCGACTTAGAAGTCAGCTTAGGAGGAGGAAACATAAAAGACGTCCTTCGCAGTTGCTGCTTGGACTGCAACCAATCCCCTAAAATTCTCAAAGCTCTCTTTGATGATCTAGCGAAGACAAGCTTAGTGTAGGCAGACTTAATAGGCTGCATGCCTAGAGAAAACTCGGATGGAGGAGAACGAGGGGTAGCAGAAACAAAGTGTTCAGGATATAACTCTCTGAACAGCGTCAGGACCTTACGAAAGTCAATGGAGGGTGGCAACGACTTGGGTTCCTCCACATCAGTGGGATGAAGGAGGATCTGCGGGGGTCTGAGGAGCAAGTGAGGTGAGAAGCGAATGCTGTAAGGCATGAGGCTCATGCTGCATAGACTGCGGTTCATGTTGAATGGGAAGAGGCTCATGCTGCGAAGAATGCGGTTGCTGCATGCGTTGAGGTGGCTGCCTCATAGCATGAGGTTCCTGCCTCAAGAGTTGCACCTGCCTCAAGGGTTGAGGAGGTGGCTGCGCAGAGAGAGGCTCTTGCCTCAAGAGTTGAGGTTCTTGCCTCAAGAGTTGAGGTTCTTGCCTCAAGAGTTGAGGTTCTTGCCTCAAGAGTTGAGGTTCTTGCCTCAAGAGTTGAGGTGCTTGCCTCGAGAGTCGAGGTTCTCGCCTCAAGAGTTGAGGTTCTTTCCTCAAGAGTTGAGGTGGCTGCCGCAAGAGTTGAGGTTGCTGCCTCAAGGATGGTGGAGGTTGCCGCAACGCAAGAGGTTGCTGCCTCGAGGATGGAGGAGGTTGTCGCAACGCATGAGGCTCCTGCCTCAAGGGTAGAGGAGGTTGCTGCAAAGCATAAGGCTCCTGCCTCAAGTGTTGAGGAGGTTGCCGCATAGCAAGAGGCTCCTGCCTCAAGGAAAGTGGAGGTTGCTGCACAGCGCTGGTATCTGGCAACTCCCAATGCGGCAGCTAACGCATGGAGGCAGGTTGAGGAACCTCAACATCATACGTCTGGCAGTGCGCAGAGGTGGAGGAGCGCTCGCAGGAGGAGGTGCGCTAACCTTCTCTGCCTGAAACTCCTGCATCAACACCGCAAGCTGCGACTGCATAGTCTGCAGCATAGCCAACTTGGGATCAACAGAAGTTGGGGCAGAGGCCTGTTGAGGCATCGCTTTACCTCTCTTAGGAGGCGTGCAGCCATCAGATGACTGCGGCGAGTCCGAACTAGCCCAGTGGCTACATCTGGGCTGTTGGACTCGCTCGGTCTGGACCCTACGCTTAAGAGGCCTTGAGACCTGGGTCCAGCGTTTCCTCCCGGAAACTTCTTCCGCAGACGAGGAAATTAAGGGCTCAATCGTCTGAGAGTGGAAGTGACGATCTCTATAAGATACGCCCGCAACCACTGAGGATACTACTGTGCGCCGATCAAGGCCTGCCGAACCCTTTTGCCCTTCGACATTGCTTCTCCCCTGGGCTTGGGAGCTTGCAAGAGGTCCCGGACTGGGAGGACGACTGGCACGCACAGAAGTATCCTCATGCGCAACACTGACACTGACACTAGGCACAGCACTGGCACTACCACTTCCCACTGCACTTTTCACTTAAAGTTCCTTGACATCTGCCAAGAGAAATTTGTGGTCACTCACTACAGACTCCACCTTATCACCTAAAGCCTGAATGGCACGTAACACATCCGACATATCAGGCTGAGCACTAGTAATAGGTTCGGGGGTCACCACTACAGGGGAAGGAAAAGGTTGAGGATCATGGGGGGAGGAATAAACCAAAGAGCGAGAAGAACTCCTCCTAACTCTCTCCCTCTCTAACTTAGCCGTATACTTGAGGAATTCATTAAAATCGAATTCTGAAAGCCCGGCACATTCCTCACATCGATCTTCCAACTGACAGGATTTTCCCCTACAGTCGGAACAAACGGTGTGAGGATCAACCGAGGCCTTCGGAAGACGCCTATTACAAGTCCTAACACTACATCGTCTTTGTCTAGGAGCTTGAGAATGGTCGGACATCTTGAATTAGAGAACAGTCAAGGGGGGTTTCCAAATTAAAGCAAAGATCGTTATACCATTAATCAAAATCAATCCAAAAGCTATCTAAGCTAAGGGAAAAGCTTCCTGTATAGCGAAAGCTAAATTTCAGAGCAATACTTCACCAAAACCGTGAACAAAGACTCCAAAATCAAGAGCGTATCCATGTAGGTCTTGCCGGCGGCACGACAGAGGAAAAAATTGAGGTGGTGTTGACAAGAAGTACTGCAGTACCTGACCACAGATGGCGCTGGTGAGTACACCCCCCTCTTGTATAGCGATCGCTGGCGTATCCCGTCCGTAGATTTCTGTCGGGCAACGGAGTTGACAGCTACATGATTATCGGGTAAGATTAATATTGAAAAAAAATAGAATTTATAACTAGAACAACTTTTAAATAAGTTGTCAAACCCGAAGCTAAATGTTTAAAGTTTCCAGCTTTTTTTTCATGTCGTAGCCTATTGCCATCTTCATCTCGTTAGGTAACCCTGCATTGCATAAACCACCAGAAATAACATATACATCAATATTCTTTGAGCAGAGTTGTAAATGAACTCAAAATTAGTTTATTAACTTACTGTAGCTTCTATTTGCAGCTGATCAATAATCTTTAATGGTTGGGGGTTTAGGCCTTATTGTTTGGTTAAATTAAAGGAAAGAAAGCAATAGCCAAATTACCTGGAAATTTTTAAACCTCGACAAAGCCATATGTCAAAAATATTGTGATTTTGATCTATCACCACAATTATTTCCGGATTAAAGTAGCTGCCCGATCATCCATTGCCAAGTTTTTTAGATATTAAGGTGTAAATTGTTTAAGGGAGTTGTTTTGGGTATTCATTATATTTATTCTCTCTGTCTCATACCCAGGGGAAGTATTGTGATTCGGTTAATCATTGTGATGAATGTGATGACTTTACTGTTCCTCTTATGGGAAATTATGTTCACAGTTTTAAATAAAATTAAGTTCCAAACATAAAATAAAACTAGCTTTCACTTCAGTGGAAAATTCAGAAGACTAGAATACCTATAGTTAATGACAGTGAGGATAGTGATGATAATGTCACTCAAGCCAATAATGAGCTTTCAAGCTTCAATAGTAATGAGCTTCATAATACAGTACTGTATCTTATTAACTTTGTCTTCTTTTGTTCAATCTATGAAGGATAGCTTGTCTTAGGGTAAAGGTAAAATTTGAAGCCTAACATGCCTAGTTTCAAACACTAGCCTAACTCTTCAAGCTTTGCCAAGTAGTTTTAGTACAGCAGGTAGCAAGGGTTCACACAGTGGACAGAGCATGACAGTGTCAATAGTCTCCCTTAGAGCCTCACACTCTAAAATTACTTCAGATTCTTCTACTGCAAAAAATACCACAATTACATTCATAAATTGAAAAATATACTGCAAGAACAAATTATTGTTACACTTGACCTACTTATTAATGGAACTAGGAAAATTATATGTATACCTTCCATATCAACACTTAAAACTGTCGACTGGGAAACATCTCCCCTTGTAAACTGACAGTCCTCTCCATAATGACCTTGAGACTTCACTTGGTCTCCTTGACTTTGGACGGAAATCGAACGACAAAGAATTGGAGACAGAGGCGGAGAATATGAAACTGTCTTACAATCTCGAATAGGACTTGAAGAGAAGTGTGCCTGAAAATAGAAAATTTCATTACTTTCAACCGATAATCATTCCACTTTAAGTGGCATAACTCACCCCCATTAAAACAATGTTATTTTGAGGTTACTTAAAACTCCTACCACCTTTTTTTTCTCTCAAATTTTTTTCATTAAAAAATCCTTTGAAAAGAATTTAATTCCGTAAAAGTTGTACATTGGAAATTATTTTAGTGTTTTCTTGAATTTTTTTAATATGTATTATTTTATCAATGCAAAGTGAAGGTGACTATTTTTCATATACTGTACAGAAGTTTTTTGGTTTTGCAAAAAAGTGAATTTACAGATTGTAAGCTATAAAATTCCTTATCCTTTCCTGTTTGAATGACAAAAATATCGGTCAATATTAGAAAAAAAAAATTGTGCCAAATTTTCTCCGACAATAGCCCGTTCAGAGAAATCAGGCTTCAAAGTCTTTTTGTAGAGATTAATTGAATAGACATTAAAATGCATAAATATGGGCTATTATTATAATTATTACTAGCTACACTACAACTCTAGTTGGAAAATCGGAATGTTATAAGCATAAAGGGCTCCAACAGGGGAAAATAGCTCAGTGAGGACATGAAATAAGGAAATAAATAATCTATATGAGAAGTAATGAACAATTAGAATAAAATAATTTAAGAAGAGTAACAACACTAAAAGAGATATTTCATATATAAACTATAAAAATAGACTTATGTTAGCATGTTCAACATCAAAATATTTGCTGACAGTCTGAACTTTTGAAGCTCAGCCAATTCAACTACCTGATTAGGAAGATTATTCCACAACTTGGTCATAGCTGGAATAAAACTTCTAGACTACCGTGTAGTATTGAGCCTCACGATGGAGAAGGCCTGACTATCAGAATTAACTGCATACCTAGTATTAAAAAACAGGATGGCATTGCCCAGGAAGGTCTGAATGTAAAGGATGGTCAAAATCATGAAAAATCTTATGCAACATGCATAATGAACTAACTGAACAATGGTGCTAAAGATTAATATCTAGATCAGGAATAAGAAATTTAACAGACCGTAAGTTCATGTCCAACAAATTAAGATAAGAATTAGCAGCTGAAGACCACAAAGGAGAAAAATACTCGAAACGTGATAGAATGAAAGAATTAAAACTTCAGAATAGATTGATCACCAAAAATCTTATAAGACTCTCAATAAGCCAATTTTTTTGTCCAATTGAAGAAGAGACGGATGGACCTAATGTGTTTCTCAAAAGTAAACTATCTGTCGAGAATTACACCTAAAATTTTAAAAGTCATACAAAGTTAAAGAAACATTATCAATGCCGAGACTGGATGTTGAGGAGCCACTGTCCTCAACTTGCTTACAACCACCCTTTGAGTTTTGTTAGGATTCAACTTCATGCCCATAATTTGTACCATACGCTAATTTTAGCTAGATCTCTATTAAGAGATTCAGCAAACCCATGATCTACATTCAGGAGATGGAATTGATGCAAAGAGAGTAGCATCATCTGCATATGCAACAAGCTTGTTTTCTAGGCCAACCCACATGTCTTGCGTATATAGTATGAAAAGTAATGAGACAAGAACACTACCTTGAGGAACACCAGATATCTCATTCCTAGACTCACTATGGTGCCCATCAACCACAACTCTTTGCAATCTATTACTTAAAAATTCAATAATGATGCTAAGAAAATACCCATCCATTCCAAACCGAGTTTAAAAACAAATGTCTGAGTTTGAAAACAAGGGTCTCATGATTAACACGGTCAAAGGCAGCACTAAAATCAAGGACAATTATATGAACTTCCTGACCACAATCGAGGGATTTTTGTACCCCATTGAAGATTGTAAGAAGGGCATCCCATTCTTCAAGGCCGTTATGAAAGCCAAATTGCAAACGGAGGAACAGATGATTACCTTCAGCAAACCTATTTAGATGTTTTGTCAAAAGACATTAAAAAACTTTAAATAACAAGGGAGTTATGGAAATTGGGTGGTAATCAGCAGGACTTGAGCTACCACAAACCCATTTACATAATGGAGTAACATTACCAATCCTCCAACAAGTGCTAAATGAACCTCTTCTTGCTAATTTACACAAAATAACAGATAACTTTGGGGCTAAGAAATCTGCATTCTTTATAAAAAAAAACAAAGGAAAAATGCCAATTGGATCTACAACTCCATAAGCATCAAGGCCCATCAAGAGCACTTTAATTTCACAAGATCAAAAAGCTAAACTAGTAAGTTTAGCCCCAGGAAAAGAAAAGAGGAAAATCCAGTTTCCCACTACTTTGCTTACTCTCAAACATTTTTAGTGGCAATTTTCCTCACCACTGGGGATCACAAACTTAGAACCTTTCAGGTATGGATTTATGAATCTGGGCCTTAAGGACTGGCACTGAGACCTGGAAGGCCATTCAGCACCCAAGTGCAACTAGGGTAAAACCTGCAGTTGCAAAATTAAGTTAAATCACAGAGTTTGGAAAGAAAGACAGAAGAAAGTAAGCTGGAACGGAGGCATAGGAGAAGCCTAATATGTGAATGCAGCTAGGGGTCTGGAAAAAAAACTGCAAAGACCTTTAAGTAATGGCACTGACAACATTACTTCCTAACAGGGGTTCTCATGCATGCTTATACCTCTAACCCTAGGAGAAACGGAGATTCCAAACTCATTTAGGATATATCACTCCGTTCTGGCTTAACACCTCCAAGTTCAAATTTTATTTAATTTTTTTGCATTAAATGTATTTTTCTTGCTTTACTGCTGGTTTTGGTCACATTTTAAATCTAAATAACTTGAACTCGACCCCTCAAACACAACGGCTAAATAGATGTGCAGACATTCAAAAGAGGTCAACAAAAGATAGGTGCACCACAATCAAAATGTTACCAACAAAGCTGCAATTAGCAACCATATCAGTAAAAAAATTATAATTATAATTTTATGTTGAATTTTGCCAACTGTAGAAAGATGTGAACAACTGCAGAATGGTGTGCACAGTCCTTACTATTGGGGCCCTAATTAAATATGGAAAGAAAATATTACTCATAGAAACAAAAAACTCTCTTAAATCTTAGGTGCCCAAATTACTGTTACAATATGACAAATTCGTAGATAATTTGTATTTTTCCTAACTATACGTATCTTAGCTATTTAATTGGGGTATTACTTTCGGCGTAGCTGAAATGACGAGCCATTAATTTCTAACGAGGGTTTACTACTCACACCGCTAGTTAGCGGGGGTAGGGGAGGGTAGCTTGCTACCCCCCCCCCCCCCTCTCACACACTTGTGCTTGAGCTCACTTTGCTTGGAGGTAGGACTTCAAGGGGGATAGGGCTGGCAGGCAAGTTTGGTTAAATAGCTAAGGTTTGTATGGTTAGGAAAAATACAAATTATCTATGAATTTATCATTTGTTCCGTTACTGGAATACAAACCACGCTACAATAGGGGTGACTCACCCATTAGGAAGGGTGGGCGTCCCAGCCAGTCCGGCTTTTGGCTTTGCCCGGGGGCTCCTTATTTGAGTGTGTAAGCACCCAAGAAATAAGGAGTCCCTGCACCTCGCTAAAACTTTGCTACGCAAGGTCTGCAGCCTACGCAAGCTGTGTGTGAAGGTATGAAGAAGTGTGACTTGTCCTAGAAAGTTGTTCTGAAGTTCTTTAGATGGAAACTTGTAGACTAGGACTTTCCCAATACCACCCCGTCAGGGTATGGGGACGTAACAGTATTAATCTTATTACTAGGAACACAAGGGAGCATGGTTTACCTGCAGTGGTTTGAGGTCAGCTATGCAGAGAACCCAGGATGCTGCTTTCCCCAAGAGAGGGGATGATGAAGAAAAGAATAAGGGCCACTCAAACCTTTTCATTCATGCAGACTAAAACTGGGTAACAATGCCCTCAACCTTCTGCTACTTGTCCAATAAGGAGCTTGAGGTTTTAAACCAGCTGTTGTGCAGCCACCACATGACCGATAGCGAACGTATCGAGTCTCCTGTGGGTCACGTCTTGCAGGTAGTGGGATGTGAATGTTGTTTGATGTTTCCACACCCCAGCTTGAAGAACCTGCGTCACTGAAAAATTTCTTTAGAAGGCCAGGGACGTAGCTATGCCCCTGACATCATGTGCTCTGGGGCGACGTGACGGAGGAGGGTCTGGATTCAGAGCCAGGTCAATGACCCTGCAAATCCATGCAGAGATGGTGTTCTTGGTGACCCTCCTCTTAGTCATCCCTGTGCTGATGAATAGTGCTGGCACACGAGGGCGGGCTGCAGCTTTTCTTTTGAGGTACAGCTTCAAGCTCCTTACTGGGCATAGTAGAAATGGTCTGGGTCATCTGTTACAGTACGGAGACTAGAAATCCGGAAGGAGTCGAATCGAGGATCCGCTACTCCTGGATTCTGAGTCTTAGCAATAAACTCAGGGATGAAGCTGAACGTTACCTCCCCCCATCCCCTTGAATGGGCGATGTCATACGAGAGACCATGAAGTTCGCAGACTCGCTTGGCTGAGGCCAAAGCTAGCAGGAATACCGTCTTCCAGGTTAGGTGGCGATCTGATGCCTGGCGTAATGGTTCATAGGGAGGCCTCTTAAGAGACCTGAGAACTCGAACCACGTCCCATGGGGGAGGTCTCGCTTCCGACTGAGGGCAGGTAAGTTCATAACTACGTATGAGTAGAGAAAGTTCTAGCGATGAGGAAATGTCCATTCCTTTCAGCCTGAAGGCTAGACTTAAGGCTGAGCAATAGCCTTTCACTGCCAAGACTGAAAGGCGCATTTCTTCACGCAAATACACGAGGAACTCCGCTATTGTTGGAATAGTGGCATCGAGTGGAGAGATACCCCTTCCACGACACCAACCACAGAAGACTTTCCACTTTGCCTGGTAGACTGCTGCCGAAGACTTTCGCAGGTGTCCAGACGTCCTGATCGCAACTTGTTGCAAAAATCCTCTCTCAGAGAGGAGATGCTGGATAGTCTCCAGGCGTGAAGCCGTAGTGAACCTACGGCTTTGTGGAAGATGTTGGCATGTGGTTGTTTGAGTAGATTGTGTCGTGGAGGGAGTTCTCTTGGTGGCTCCGTTAGGAGTTGCAGAAGGTCTGGGAACCATTCCACGTGATGCCATAGCGGAGCTATGAGGGTCATTGAAAGATTGACTGAAGTTCTGGTCTTGTTGAGTACCCTCCTCATCAGACAGAACGGGGGAAAGGCGTAAACGTCTATGTTGTCCCACCGTTGTTGGAAAGCATCTTGCCAGAGAGCCTTGGGGTCTGGGACTGGGGAACAGTACAGCGGGAGCCTGAAGTTCAGGGCCGTTGCGAAGAGGTCCACAGTCGGAGAACTCCACAAAGTCAGGACTTTGTTGGCTACTAGATGATCCAAAGACAACTCGGTACTCACTATCTGAGACGCTCTGCTCAGGTTGTCGGCGAGCACATTCCTTTTGCCCGGAATGAAGCGTGCCGATAGTGGTATCGAGTGGATTTCGGACTATCTCAGTATCTCTACTGCTAGATGGGATAGTTGCTGCCAAAATGTACCTCCTTGTTTGTTGATGTAGGCTACTACTGTGGTGTTGTCGCTCATCACCACCACAGAGTGACTTGCCAGGTACTGTTGGAACTGTTGAAGGGCCAGAAAGACGGCCTTCATCTCTAGGAGATTTATGTGGAGGTACTTTTCTGACTCTGACCAGAGGCCTGAGGTCGTGTGGTGCAGCACGTGGGCCCCCACCCTTTTTTTGAAGCGTCCGAAAACAGCATCAAATCCGGGGGGAGGACGAGAAGATTCACTAATTTTCGTAGGTTCTCGTCTGCCACCCAACACTGGAGATCCGTCAGTTCCGCAGGTCCCATGGGGATCTGGATGTCCGGGGAGTCGTACGCTTGATTCCACCGGGACTTGAGTCGCCACTGGAGGGATCTCATCCTGAGGCAACCATTGGGAACTAAACGGGCCAACGATGAAAGGTGACCGAGGAGACGTAACCACGATTGGGCTGGAAGTTCTTCTCGTCTGAGAAAAGGTCTTACGACCCTTCTCAGCCTTGCTATCCTGTCATCTGATGGGAAGGCTTTGTGGAGATTGGTGTCTACAATCATGCCTAGGTATACCAGTCTTTGAGTGGGAAGCAGTGAAGACTTCTTGAGATTTACCATGATCCCCAGATCTTGGCAAAGTCTCAGAAGTTTGTCTCGGTGTTGAATAAAGGTTGACACCGAGTCTGCTAGGATTAACCAGTGGTCCAGATAACGGAGGAGACGGATGCCAATCCTGTGTGCCCATGATGAAACTAGGGTGAACACTCTGGTGAAGACTTGTGGTGCTGTGGAGAGACCGAAGCACAGCACCTTGAACTGGTACTTTCTGTTGTCTAGGCTGAATCTTAAGTACTTCCTTGAAGACGGATGGACTGGGATCTGGAAGTACTCGTCATTTAGGTCCAGTGTGCACATGAAGTCTTGCGGTCTTACTGCTAGTCTGACCGTGTCCGCCGTCTCCATGCTGAACGGAATTTGTTTGACAAATTTGTTCAGAGCTGAGAGGTCGATGACTGGTCTCCAGACACCTTCTTTACAAGAAAGAGTCGACTGAAGAAGCCTGGAGATCCGTCGAGGACCTCTTGGAGAGCGCCCTTCTTCAACGGGGTCTGGACTTCTGCCCGAAGGGCTTGGCCCCCTTGCCGATCCCATGGCAAGGGAGTTCAATGACACTGGATTCGTCATCAGGAGAGGTAGAGATGTTATGAACGGGACGCGATGTCCTAGACTGATCACGGAGATTGTCCAGGAATCGGCCCCGAGTTGCTTCCACCTGTTTGAGCAACTTTGTAGGCATCCCCCCACTGGTTGACAGGCAGGGGGACTGCCTATCCTAGCGTCTGCAGCCACGGCTGCTCCCTCTAGGATTCTTGCCTCCCATGGAGGACTTTTTGCCTTTCCTTTCTTTGACAGGAAAGGGCTTAGACACCAAGGTCTTCGCTGCTGTTGTCGTCTTAGTGGTCTTGACTGGACGGGACTGCTGTGGTGCTGGAGGCTTATAGGGCTTGGATGTTAAAGCCCTATGAAGAAGGGAGTCTTGATGAGACTTCCTACACCTCTCAGTGGCATGTTCCACATCCTTAGGCTCGAACAAGATGGATCCCTCTAGAGAGGAATGTCAGAGCCTATTGATCTCGGTGCTAGGGACCTTCTGATGGAATCTCTCAGTTACTGCATCCCGACATTTCAGAATGGTATTTGCCCACAAGTTCGAGACTTGGTGGGCCAGAAACTCGATCGTGCGAGTACCTGAGAGAAGGAAGGTTTCCATAGCTTTCCTTGTACGTTCTTTGGAGAAATCCTCAGAATGTACCAGGATACCTAAGATCCCTAGCCAGATATCCAGCCACGAAGTGGCTTGCATAGCACACTTTGCAACTTTCTCCTGGTAGAGGATCTCGGCTGCCAAGAACGAGACCTGCCGGTTGGAGTCTCTCTCAAGAGGGACTCCCCTGGTAAGCTCTTCCAGTGAGTGGTGAAGAGGAAGAGCTAAACAAGGCTCCTCAAGGATCTCGAAGTACCTCCTCTGCTGTAGGCGAGGAGGTGGGAGGAGCTTGTTGGTGGTACTGTAACGGTTGGAGGAGGACATCTCGGAGAGCTGTAGAGAGATCTTGTCCCTGGTACTCTTAACCCCTTGAGACCAGGGCAGTGCTGCACTGGTCTTGGAGGGTTTCTGAGTACCAAAGACACGGTCCGAGACCGTGTCCTTGCCCTCTCGAGGAGGGATCTCTGGGTCGGAAAACCCGTTGAGAGCCCTCAGAGTCAGAACTTGACAAAACGCATGCTCTGACTCTTGCTGGTCTCCTCCTGTTGTAGGACTTGCAGCGAAGTCTCCTTCTGTCCCCAAAGGCTCTTCTTGGGGAGAGTCGTGGACATTCCTTGAGTGGCTAGCTGGCTCCATCCTAGTCCTAGTAGAGGACTTTGGCAATGTTTAGGAGTCCTTAGATTCCTTCCTGGGAAGGATGTAGGACTCCAACATTGACGAGGGTGGCATGTTCCTTTCAATCCCCGACTGAGTAAACACCTCGACGCGAGGAGAGGTTTCCCCCATTGGCGCGATGGGGGAAAGTCTCTCTTCACGTGATTCCCCTGGGGATGGGAAATCTTCGTCCGAAAGGGAAGGAGAGGCAGTCTGGGGGAAAGAAGGAACCTGCCTCGAAGGTCTGCGTGGAGTCAGTTTCGCCCTTGGGGAAGTTACCGCGTCTGGAACTCCTCTTTTTCACTTCAAAGGGGTAGAAATAGCAATGGATCTGTGCCCTAATTCAGAGAAGACAGGCTTGAAAGCCTGCGTTACGGCTCTGATCAGTGCACTGAACCAGGGCTGTTGGCTGACATGCGCTGTCAGACATACCCTTTGAAGGGACAGGAATTAAAGGATCCCTGGGAGGAGTCCTCATCATTGGTGGGTTCGCCTGTGATGGCTTTGGGATCCTGGACCCCTCTAGATGCTTCCCTTCTCCCACAATGCGCGGTGGCATGCGCTTGCGGGGAGGGGAATGAGGCGATGGCAACCTTGCCGTGCGTAGTTAAGCAGTCTCGCGCGCGGGAGGAAAATTGACGTTCACGCCAGGGAGAATAATGGGCCTTGCACGCGGGAAACTGCTGGTGCGCGAGCGTGCGTGCGGGAGACTGTTAGCGCGTACGTGCGCAGGATCAATGCGTTGAGTGTGCGGGCTAGAGTTCGTGCGTACCTGTACCAGCCGTACGGGGCGCGCGTGCAGGAGAAAGATCCCTAGCGGGCGGGCGCGCAGTTGAAACATGTGAGGCGCGTGGGCGTGCGATAGAACGTTAGCGCGAATCCGTTGGAGAGGATAGGCAAGCGCGCGCGTATCCTCACGGATGAGTGCGGGAGAAGGCTGGTGCGAAGGCGAGCGCTGGCGCGATGGTACTAGTTGGCACATGGGAGAAGCCAGCTTTGTTGACTTCCCAGCAGCACCCAGATCAGTAGATCGTTGGTGCGCAGTAGTTAGCTGTTGGGCGCATTTGCGCGCGGGCAGGAGACTGATGGCACATGGAAGAGCGCTGGCACGCAGGAGATCACTGGCGAGCAGGAGGTTGATGGCGTGCAGGAGAGCGCTGGCGCGCAGGTGAGAGTTGGCGCAGGCGCGTAGGGGAATGTTTGCGCTTAGGCTCAGGCAAGACCTGGCGTGCATGAGGGCGTGCATAGCGCGTGATGGAGCTATGCTCCTGTTGGGACGTATGCGCGTGTTGGCGCATACGCCGTTGATCCCCTGTGTTAGGGTTTAGAGATGGGGCCTGACGAGCTACTAAAGACCGCTCGTCAGGTTTCGTTGGCGCGCCTTAGCATGCTCAGGTGAAGCCTTGTTAGGCCTATGTAAAAAAGGTGACGGCAGGTCGGCAGGTCTGGCGGGTGGAAGGTCGACGTGTCCTTTAAAAGGACGACCTTCCACTGAAGGAGATCGCAAACGATCTGCAGAAAGGTTCAGGACCAGTGCAGGAACAGTGATAGGTGATTGATCTCGAGGCTCCTCTGCGGTAGACTGCAACGAAGATGATGAACCAAAGAGGTGCCTCCTCACCACAGGTGAGGGAAGGCCTCTTTGGCGAAGGGGAAGGCGAGCCTTCCGACGAATGCACCCTCTGGGGGCCGTTGGGTCAGCAAGCTGACCTTCTGCAGTCCTCCGAAGAGGAGTCTCTGTAAGTGAACTTCCCCGAGGGGAAGAAAAACCAGCCGGAGAGAATGACGATGGACTTAGTTTCTCCCTCGTAGGTTGAACAGAGACGTGAGAAACTAAGCCGTCAGCTACCGTAGGGTTTGAAGAGGCAGAGGTGATGGTGATACCGCATTGGATACCTCTGACACCACAACGTCGACAAGAGAGAGTGAGGATCAACCTCTGCCGATGACGGCGATTGCTTGACAGCGGCACCCAATCGGATGTAGTTAAGCAAAACCTCCTTGGAGGGCGAACCCGTAAGCCCCAAGGAGGACCAAAGGTGAAAAGGGGGGGTTAGTGACATATCCTCCCTAGGGAGAGATGGAGCTGCTTCACTAGGGGAAGCAACGTCATCTCTCGAGCCCCAAGGTTGGTAAACAGTACATTGGTCTACGCTACCACTCGACGGTCTCTCGAAAAAGACCGACAGAGTGGGAGCTTCGGAGGAGGTTTGGGCAACGGAAGAAGAGGCCTTGGGTTTTTCTCCTTTTAAAGAAACCTTCGAAGAAGAAATATCCCGTTTGGAATTCTTCTTCCGTCGTCGCGAAAACCTCTCCCACTGGAAGGTAGACCACTCCCTACACCTGTTGTTGCTATCACATCGTTGGCCCCTACAAGAAGGACAAAGGGCGTGAGGATCAGTCTCGACCGCCGACATGAATGTTCCACAGGGGCGGTCGGGAAACCCAGGGCAGGTGCGCATAATCGCAGAGGCCAACTTCACAAACAGAACTATAAAAAGAAAAAGGCAAAAGCATTAAATGGCTGCCAAATGACGGCGAGGATGAGAGCTAAAACACGTCCAACTACCATCCGAGCCGAGAGCAAAGTGAGCTCAAGCACAGGTGTGTGAGAGGGGGGGTGGCAAGCTACCCTCCCCTACCCCCGCTAACTAGCGGTGTGGGTAGTTAACCCTCGTTACAAATTAATGGCTCATCATTTCAGCTACGCCGAAAGTAATATCGCTATTAAATAGCGTGGTTTGTATTCCAGTTACGGAACAAACTAAAGTTTTTATTAATCCTTATTTTATGGAATATAGGAGTTATTACCATTTCCTAAATGAATATTTTAATTTCCAATAAATGGAATCAAACAATTAGCTTCACATGAATCTACTAAGGGAACAATAGAAAAAATTTATTTAACTACTATAAATAAAGCCCTTATAAGAAAAATATAGTATCAAAAAAGACAAAAATGTAACTTACTGAATTGCTAGAGGGGCTATTCTCTGCTTTGGATGCTGGAGATTTCTTTTGAACTGTATTACCATTTTCTTGATTTTCCATTTCTTGTCCTTTAGAATTAGACCCATGAACAAGTACTGGCTCTTGGGTGTTACTTTGACTGGCCTCAACCAACACAACTTCTCCATGAAATACTTTTGAAACCGATGCAGGACTAGACTTTGGCACAAAAGTTTTACTTTTAGGACTACACGTTCCTAAAGCATTATGACTAATAACACTAGATCCTGAGATTTTCTCAGAAGAATTGCTCACAACTTCTTCTGATTTATCACAAACCATATTTACATTATCAAAATCCCGCAACTCAAAAGTACTTCTGTCATCTCCTTTAGAATTATATGTCTGAATTTCACAACCAGTATTTGAGATCCCATCTACACTTGGACTATCCACATTTGATGGAACAGAGAGAGAGATTCTGCATTTAGGATGAGCTATTTCAGCTCCACTTGGTATTGTTAACATGCACTCAGAACTTTCACAGTTTGTATTTTGCTGAATTGGAGATAAATCAGTTGACGAGAGACACCTACGTTGAAATGTTGAACATATCTGACCTTCAATAGGAGACAAGTCTAGCGAATGCATGGGTTCTGATTCATATTGTGGAGAAGAAAAACCATCATACTTTCTTGGAAGGACTGAAGCTCTGATCAAATCCTTTTCAGTCACCTGTTCACTTGGAAAAGGTGGAGTTGAAGGGAGATGACGTCTCTGACTAGGATCAATTAAATTGTTAAATGATGGCTGAAATATTTCAGCACACCACTGTAAGCCTTTAGTATCCTCAGCATTGAATTCCCGGTTGATATCATCATCATCATGTAGAGGGAGGGGTGCAACAGGTGATGAAGATGCACTACTCTCTGAACTTGCAGTACCACGCGGACTGCACATCCTAAAAATTAGAGTACTTTAAGAAAATACTGTACTATAGCAAGTTTTAGAAAAGGTTATAAGATGCTGTGAGGTAGTGACAGTAAAATCACCATATAAGAACAGCTAGTTAAGAGGATGTGATGGGAGGATATATTTTGCGAGGAAGAACTAGGGAAAACAGTTCAGCAATTCACTCTAAGTCAAAGAATAACACTGCTAAAGGAGAGAAGTTGAAAACATAAAAGTATGGAGACCCAGGAATTCTATGATTACCATGTGATATGAAGTGTAAACATCATAAAAACAATCATTGCTCTCATTAAAAATAAGCTAATTTGATAAGATTCAGATAGATAAATAAAAAGTTGAAAGAAAAATGGAATTTTAATAAAAAAAAAAATTGTCTTTCTATATTCACCTGATACTGTATTCATATAGTTTCTCTCTGGGAGCTCAGAATTATCAATATTTACCCCTGAAATAAAAAATACCCTATTTTCTTTTCTTCCAATAGGCTCATACCTCTAACAACGTAATAAGACAATCTAACAGTTAATGGTAAGAAGCAAATCTGTGGGGTGCCAGTCTCTCTGTCTCTTCAGTCTTTCAAGTCAAAACTATTCCTTATATTGTCACCACACATGAGTGGGAAGCAGGACAGGCACGTATTTGAACATCAGGTGAGTATATAAATAAGTTTCATTATTAAAATTGTTTATTTCTCTGAACCTCCCCTGAAGTTCATATTGCTGACTCCCACACACTGATGGAGGTGGGACACCAGTGATAGAAAAATCAACGATATTATAGCTTTAACTAAGTTCAAATAGGACAGATTCTAGATTCACCTGTTTATTATTATTATTATTACTATTATTATTATTATTATTACTTGCTAAGCCACAACACTAGTTAGAAAAGCAGGATGCTATAAGCCCAAGGCCTCACAAAACTCACACAAAATACATTTGCAATAAATTACACCACATTTTATTTAGATAAAATCCTTTAGAAATAAGAGACTGATTATCTTAAAATGAAAACTTATCCTAAATCTATATCTAAATTATAAAGTAATACCTCTTTATATCGGTTCAACATACGTCAGTTTCTACTGTACGTCGCTCATCCTTACGCATAGAATTAAAAGATAAAATCCACTTTACATTGGTTTCTACTTCACACAATAATGATTAAGTGCTGGAATGTACAGAACTGTACTTCCCTTGAAGCTTATTGATGTATGTCTCTTTCTTTCATAAAATAAAAGCAGGCTTCAAGTACTTCTCCATGTTCAATACATGTATAATGAACGTAAGTCACTTCGTAGCGTGAAAATCTGACCTAAGTCAGAAATCAACTTATGTCCGGACACATGGAACCAACTAATGACAAGTAATGCTGTTACTGTAACCCCAAAATCAAACAATAACCTATAATTTATAAAAAGTAAGAGAAAACTATTAACTACTTGGGCTTAAAATGTTAACAGATTACATTGCCAGCTGCCAATACAGGACCAGGACCCCAACAATCTTGAGAAGTAAACCACGATTCTTCAAGGTAATGTTTAACGAAAATCAATTTGGTATGCCATGAGTTGCCGTTAAAACCACTTCCAAAGAAAGACGACAATCACATAACAAAGAATGGCTTTCAACTTGACAGGGTTGAATATTATTTCCTCGCTTTATTCCATAATATTATGAACTTACTTTCATTAGACTTAGATCCAATTCTTTGTTAGCTTCAGCTACCAAGCCTTCAATAAAAAATTACATGGCATTTCTGGTCAGAGGATGAGTAGGACCCTAATCCAACAAAGTTAAATAGGTACACTACCTATACTACCCTTGCATTTGTTTAAATAATACTGAAGATCTTTTACCAAAGGAATTTATCTTCTGATGTAATGACCTCATTCATTTCTAAGATGAGATGTGAAAAATCTGTGGCTTGCAGTTAATTTATGTATTTAGTGGAGGCCAACACCAATAGGAATTTATTTAAACAGTGAGATCTTTAATAGAAAGATTTTCTGATGGTTCAATTTTAAAATATTAAACTGTAAAACCACATCCAAATTCCATCAGACATATGCATTGGTTGCAGATCCAAAGGAGGACATATTCAGAACACTAAAATTTAAACAATCTGGATGAGGAGTAGTAAGTCGGATCAATGCAAAACAGTGACAAAAAAAAACAAAAATATTCTAGCGGCCCACAAATTCCACTCTTTCAATTAACTGCTAGACTGTCTCATTACTTTACTAGAGGCATGGGCCCACTGAAAGGAAAGAAAATTAAAATCTTATTTTATTTTAAAGTAAATGTCAATAATTCCAAGCCTCTGGAAAGAAGCAATATGATCATCAGGGGAGGTTCACAGAAATAATTATGAACTCAAAAAGGTTATCAAGAAAGAGCCAGAAAACAAACCATTAAAAAGTGAAAAATGCACACCAACAGATGTCTGCCATGTGGCATTAGGGAGTGGATATGGTAGAGGGACGTGGTCATCAAGAAAAAGAATAAGTTATGGAGGAATGCCTTCAACCTAGGACAGAGAGAGACATTGATATATAGAAGAGGAGTACAGTATAGCTAAAAGGCAGAGAAAAGATGAAAATGTAAGAGGGTCCAAGTATAAAAGATTAAAACAAAAAAATTGCAGTGGTGAAGAAAGATACTGGAACAATGGATTAGTATTTGGAACAATCCTCTGAATATAATAAATATGGAATAAAAGATGTTGGAATAATACAGCGATTGGTAAGATATAAAAGCTCAAAAGGTTTATAAGGGCTGCAGAGACATGCTATAAAGACCACCCATATTCAAAAGTTATTTAATTAAATCAGGAGATCCAATCACACATACTCTTGCCAAAATACTGCATGACAAAACCTGATAAAAGACGACACGAGATTAGAAGAGGGAAAGGGCTTTGTGATAACAGTAAACAAAAACAATACAATAAAACCTGAAACATGATGCTACAAGGGTTTTACTAGATAAAGTGTTTGAACAAATTTGAAAATAATGAAATAAATCCAAGAGAAGTACATCACAGGTTATGTAGAAGTCAAATCCTCTATAACGGAAAGTCATTCTTATTTTTTTCAAGTTTTTTCTTGTATTCAAAGATAAGCAAGGTGAGGTTGCTGGAATGACTAAGGCAACACTGGCAGTGAGGGTGTTACTGACAATGGCTGGCAAGGATTTATTTTCTTATTGCTTTGGGTAAATGTTTAGGGATACCTTTCTAATATCCAAAATTTCAGCCTTTTACTTTTAAAGCATTTACTTTATATCTTTCTACCTAGTTTTCCAACTTCTTCCATTTCCATCTTTCTCCAATTTTCCCCTCTCATGTAAGAACAAACCATCAGGGTCAACTTTATCAAATTTTACATCTAAAACAGAGTGGATTTGGTAAAACTACTGTACTATATAATCATTGTAAATTTACTCTAATATCAGTTATAAGAATATATTTCAAAACTTTTATATTAGCTAACTGAAATTATGCAAGTAATCACAAAAAAATCACCATAAAGATGTTCATAATTAACAATCACAATACACAGTACTTACGGAGTAGCATTCACCAAATCTTCGGCACTGAAGAGAAGCTTACGTCTTAGTGTGGTATTATTCAAATTATTGCATTCTTCTGTCTCGACAGTACCTTGGCAACACTGATCCTACATAAACAAAATTATATTTTCATTATAAAATAAATTTTTGAATATACTTACCCGGTGAATATATAAATAGCTGACGTCTCCGACGGTCGACAGATTCCAAAAACTCGCGAGCGATCGCCATGAAGGCTGCCGGGTGTGCCCACCAGCGCCGAATATCGGCCAGATACCGCATATACTTCTCAACCAAACCAGTTCTTCTCAGTCCGTAGGGTCTCTATCGGGGAGGAAGGGAGGGCCTTTAATATTCTATATTCACCGGGTAAGTATATTCAAAAATTTATTTTATGATGAAAATATAATTTTTAAATATTAAACTTAGCCGGTGAATATATAAATAGCTGATTCGCACCCATGGTGGTGGGTAGAGACCAGTATTAAAACAATAAAGGCGTATATGCTCAAGAGTTTTTGACAAATATTCAAAAAACAAACTTAAGTATAGGTACCTGGTAAGGAAGCTGACTCTGATGATTACTCTGCCTCATTAGTCCGCTATCCTCACGGAGCCCAGCGATCCTCTTAGGATGCTGAAAGACTCCCAGGAGCTGCTATATCCAGGGTGAACACCCCTATAACAGGACCTCATCAATACCCTTAATCTGGGCGCTCTCAAGAAACAATATTTTGACCACCCGCCAAATCAAAAAGATTGCGAAAGACTTCTTAGTCTCCCGTGCAACCCAAAACAAGATTAAAAATTTCAAGAGTAGATTAAAAGGATATTGGGATTAAGGGAATGTAGTGGTAGAGCCTTCACCCACTACTGCACTCGCTGCTACGAATGGTCCCAGTGTGTAGCAGTCCTCATAAAGAGTCTGGACATCTTTCAAGTAAGGTCGCGTCCATAATACTTTTAATGGATCTATTTTGCTTAAACGATGCTGAAGTTGCTATCGCTCTAACTTCATGAGCCTTGACTTTAAGTAAATTACGATCCTTCTCACTTAAATGAGAGTGTGCCTCCCGAATCAAAAGTCTAATAAAATAAGACAACGCATTCTTAGACATGGGCAAAGAGGGCTTTTTAACGGAGCACCATAAAGCCTCTGAACAACCTCGTAGCAGTTTAGTTCTGGAAAAATAAAATTTAAGAGCTCTAACGGGGCACAGCACTCTTTCAACTTCAATCCCCACAATCTCAGAAAGACTGGGGATTTCAAATGATTTAGGCCAAGGACGAGACGGAAGTTCATTCTTGGCCAAAAAACCAAGTTGAAGAGAACATACTGCTTTATTAGCGGAGAAGCCGATATTCTTGCTAAAAGCATGTATCTCACTAACCCTTTTAGCCGAAGCCAAACTCACCAAAAAAAGTGTCTTGAGGGTAAGATCCTTCAGGGAGGCTGAATTTAATGGTTCAAACCTGTCTGACATAAGGAACTGTAGGACCACGTCCAAGTTACAAGCAGGAGTCGAAATATGACGCTCCTTGGAAGTCTCGAAAGACTTAAGCAGGTCTTGGAGATCTTTGTTATTAGAAAGATCCAAACCCCTATGCCTGAAAACAGAAGCTAACATGCTTCTGTAGCCTTTAATGGTGGATGCAGAGAGGGAGCGACCGTTTCTCAGATAAAGCAGAAAATCCGCAATCTGCGCTACAGAGGCACTGGAAGAGGAAATAGAGGAGGACTTGCACCAGTCTCTAAATACCTCCCATTTCGACTGATAGATCCTGATGGTAGAGGATCTTCTAGCCCTCGCGATCGCTCTAGCTGCCTCCTTCGAAAACCCTCGAGCTCTAGAGAGTCTTTCGATAGTCTGAAGGCAGTTAGACGAAGCGCGGGGAGGCTTTGATGAAATCTCTTTACGTGAGGCTGTCGCAAGAGATCCATCCGCAACGGCAGACTTCTTGGAACGTCTACCAGCCATAGAAGTACCTCTGTGAACCACTCTCTCGCGGGCCAGAGGGGAGCAACCAACGTCAACCTGGTCCCTTCGTGAGAGGCGAACTTCTGCAGCACTTTGTTTAGGATCTTAAAAGGTGGAAAGGCATAAACGTCCAGGTGAGACCAGTCCAGCAGGAAAGCGTCTATGTGGGCTGCCTCTGGATCTGGAACTGGAGAGCAGTAAGTCGAGAGCCTCTTTGTCAGTGAAGTCGCAAAAAGATCTATGGTGGGTTGACACCATGTCATCCATAGCTTCTCGCACACAGTCTTGTGCAACGTCCACTCCATGGAGATGACTTGTCCTCTTCTGCTGAGGCAGTCCGCCAAGACATTCATTTCTCCTTGCACAAATCTCGTCAAAAGAGAGATGTTACTTGCCTTAAATGGAGTTCCTTCTGATCCGTGGATCAAAGACCCGAGCATTCCAGACTGTCCAGTGGAGCTCCCTAACCCAAATCCGATGCATCTGAATACAACACATGGTTTGGGTTCTTGATCGCAAGAGAAAGACCTTCTCGAAGTCTGATGTTGCTGTCCCACCCAGTCAGACATGTCTAGACTGAGTTGGAGATTGGGAAAGAGATACTCTCTAAGCCCTTCTTCTTGTTCCAATGGTTTAGGTGAAATTGGAGAGGGCAAAGGTTGAGTCTCCCCAGAGAGATAAACTACTCCAGCGATGAAAGAGTTCCCACGAGGCTCGTTCAAACTCTTACAGAGCAAATGTTTTTCTCTTGCAAGTGACGGACTTTTAACAGAGCTTGTTCCATTCTTGCGGGAGACGAAAAGGCCCGAAAAATTCGACACTGTATCTCCATCCCCAAATAAAGAATAGTCTGGGATGGAGTACAGTACTGTAAGTTACGACTTCTCTACGTTCACTATGAGACCTAGCTCCTTGGTTAGGTCTAATGTCCATTAGAGGCTCTCCAGACAGCGATTTAATGACGACGCCCTGATTAGCCAGTCGTCAAAATAAAGGAAGGCTCTGAATCCTCAAAAAATGTAGAAAGCTTGCTACATTTTGCAAGAGCCTTGTAAAAACAAGAGGAGCAGGAATGAGGCCGAAGCACAGTGCTCGTAAATGGTACACTACTTTCCCGTCCACAAACCTCAGATGTTGTTGAAAGTTTGGATGAATCGGGATGTGGAAGTATGCATCCTGAAGGTCGAGAGAGACCATCCAGTCGCCTTCCCTTACTGCTGCCAAGACAGATTTGGTAGTCTTCATCGTGAACTTTGTCTTGACAATGAACACATTGAGCGCACTTACATTTTAAGTACTCCTGCAGTGAACGTGGTTGCCAGTTCATTGGAGCCATCCCTGATAGCCTTGTTCATGCATGACATAATTGTACAGCAATACATTGACAGCTGGAGAGACCTTCTTACTTAAGGCTCCCAGGGACCAATCCAACAAATAAATACTTCAAACGCTCGAAAAAACTCCTAACAGGAGATGGTCTAGCTCTGAAGCAGACCATAAAATCTTGGAGCGTCTCATGGCTAGACGATGAGGAGAGTCCACTAGGCTTAAGAAGTCTCCCTGGGCAGAGGCAGGTACTCCCCAACCGAGAACTTCTCCTGTGTCACACCAGACGCTCGAGCGAGAAGCTAATTAAGGAGGAAAAGCAAAAGCAGACTTTCCTAAACTTCTCCTGGATTCCAACCAGTCTCCCAGTAAGAGCATGGCTCTCTTGGAAGAACAAGAGAGAACTGACTTCGTAAATGTAGGAGTCGAAGAAAGTCATGCCAAGAGTAAACTCAGACGGCGGAGCAGCCGTTACAAAACAAGTAGGACAAAATTTCACTAAAGAAATTCATAATTATAAAACAAAGGATTGTTGGACCACCCTAGGTTACTCCTCTTCTGAATGACTCCCCAAAGGTACATTAGTTGAAAGGGGGTCATCAACTTCTTCAGAAGGCACATCATCTGATAAATCTAAAGTCTTGCGAGAAGGAGATTTATATTCAGAATGACGTGAAGGAAAAGCCTGACAGGCTACATCAACTTGTATATGAACAGAAGTTAAAGTTGGAGGGTCGATGTCACGTCGTGACTGCAGAGAATGTTATTCTACTACACGTCGTGACAGAAGTGACTGACGTTCAAACGTCCCGTAGTAACAGCGGTGACTGCTGTTCAATGCTTTATCGTGACTACGGTGACTGACCCTCGACGTCACGTCATGTCTACGGTGTCTACCGCTCAACATCACGTCGTGTCTGCGGTGTCTGCAGCTCAACATCATGCTGTGACTGCGGTGGCTGACGTTCAAAGCGATCAAAGTTACATCGAGATTTATGCTCCGCATCTCGTTTAACAGCAAAGCTGTCACTAGGGATAACGTCAGCGTGACGTAACAAAGCTTGTTTAGAAGGTTGAAGACCTGAATCACGTATCCCAGAACCGTGACGTACAAAAAGCAAAGGATCCATTCGCACAGGAACAGGATCGTAAGCTTCTATTAAAGAAGAAAGCTTTAACAGCATATCTAGCAAAACACTTAACTTCGGATCAACCTGTGACTGCGGTGACTGACGTTCAAACGTCACGTAGTAACAGTGGTGACTGCTGATCGATGCTATATCGTGACTACGGTGACTGACACTCGACGTCACATCGAGTCTGTGGCAGAAACGTCTGTACATGAACGTCATCGCTATGAACGGGACTCTCATGATGACTACAGCTAGGACATTGAACTTGTTCTGAAGGAACTAATAAACGTTTCAACCGTCTCGAAACCTTACGCCCAGATTTTTAAAGAGACGAATCATCGGAAGACGAGGAGAAACTTCGTCTCTCCTGTCTTATGGCAAGGACGTGCTTGACGAGCAACGTCTGATACCTTTGAGGGAACGTCTGTTCGTTGGTTTACACCTCTCACTCCCTTAGGTCCTACGACATTCCTTCTCCCTGGTGCAGGAGAGCCTGAAAGAGGTCTCGGACTAGGCAAGCGACAAGCACGAACAAACGAACCCTCCGCAACACTGAACATGTTTTTCGCACTTTCTTCACTGATATCGCATTTTTTAATAATTTTACATTAGACATGAATAAAGCTGATTTCTACCTGAAGCACGCAATTTTCCCTTAAATCAAAAGGTTAGAATTGCGAAATATGTCGTATAATGTAAGCACATTAGTACAAAATGAAACACACATGCAAAAATTAATAAACATATACATATATATCGAATAAAACGGAAATATACAAAGTTAAAAAGATCAGTGACTGGGGATGAGACTAAAACTAGTTCACTAAGGACTACGTTTTCAATCTCTCACCGTACAGTGCCTTGGGATGAGAATAAAAACTAAAACGTTTTATCCTCTCTCCCCGTACAGAGACTTGGGACGAGAGTAAAAATCTGAATCGAGAACAACGTTACTCGCTCCCAAACTCCTTGTACAGAGACTTGGGACGAGAATAGAGATCGGATCGTTCTCTCTTTCTCTCTCTCTCTCTCTCTTGTCAATCACAAGAGAATGGCCCACTCACTCTTCGTCAATAACAGGTTATTTGACTAAGGGAAAAAACTAAAAGGACTAAGAAATTGAAAATTAACATGTTCCTTTAAATTAGTATCTAAAAAAATTCAGTTTGTAAGAATAATGAACAAAACGTCAAAATCGATTTACTCTTTCTGCTAAGTGAAACCGTGATTCTCTCTTTCTCTATCGTAACGATAGAGCGCAAACTGCGTAGCATAAATAAACCAAACGTTAGTTCATCTTTGAAAAACAGCACGAAGACTATTCAAAGAATAAATTTCTTAAAATATTTTCTAAAAATATTCATCTCATCAATCTAAACAAAAATAAAAGTTGAAAGGGCTCAACGTTGTTTAACTTCGTTTTCCAAGTCAGGACCGCCTACAAAGAATAGGCGAAGGCCGCTTATAAACAAAAACATAAAATTTATCTTGGTGTTTAGTATAAATGGAAAGCTAATCGAAGAGGCCTAATAAAGGCGGTGAGATATAAAATATATAGAGGTAAATCTATAAATATCAACAATAATTTATAAAGTGATAAAATAATTACTAAAAGCCTTTAACACACTTCCGTACACTGAGGGAAGGGTCGGCCATCTTTTCTCTATGGAAAAACCAGAGCGAGATTAAAAAAGCAAGGGCAAAAACTTTTCCTCTCCTTTCAAAAGCATTTCTTTTGAAGATAGTATTGAATGATCCAACACGGCGAAAGCAATAAAACCAAAACCAAGTACTTCACCAATCAGTAGAAACTCGAGGTCAAGCGCGAGCGGAACCAGTGTTGTCTGTAACACCGACAGAGAAGAACTGGTTTGGTTGAGAAGTATATGCGGTATCTGGCCGATAGTCGGCGCTGGTGGGCACACCCGGCAGCCTTCATAGCGATCGCTCGCGAGTTTTTGGAATCTGTCGACCGTCGGAGACGTCAGCTATTTATATATTTACCGGCTAAGTTTAATATTTAAAAAATAATATTCATTCATCACAATATAGTATGAAATCACACCCTGAAAAACTACTGGTATGTCTTATAATTTCTATCAATTAGGAATAAAAATCTGTATGAATCTATTTAATCTTATTACCTAATATCTTTATTGGGAGATAATATAAGGGTCGCACTGGGATAAGGAGAGCATCGAGATGATATCGCGCCGCGACCAGAGAACTTACTGGGGGTCGAGACCTGAGCAAGCATGCTCTCTGACCCAGGGTTAGCCTCAGGGCGCGTATCCCTCCGCCTGAGGTTACCCCTCATAGAAAACGGGAATAGGGTAAACTACACAAAACTCTGGTCGGATGGGAGTAGATCCCGGTTACTCCTAAGAAAGTAGTTCGAGGTAAGTACTCCGTGTTGGAACAACTCCCGATTAAGGAATTCAAAATCTATTTCTCTTAGATGGGAACACAAACTTTTCTTAGCAAAATTCAAATGAAATTCTTATATGAACATTACTAACATACTAGCTGCAATGCAAAAGTAAATGGTTAGAGGACGGAAATTACCATTTTCGATAACCAAAAACAAGATGATAATGCTACTAATGATCCCAATTAGGCAAACACCCCTTTCCTAGAAAATTATTTTCATTATATTTGGAAGAATATCTCTAAAAAAGCACTTATTATTTAATGATGTGCTGTCAAAACAAACTGGACTTATGTCAAGTAAATGTTTAATAAAAACTAACAGGTACCCATAATGGAAACATGAGATTTCTACTTTGCTAAGAGGAGGAGACAAATTCAAATATTAGAATGAAAGGGTCCCTTATTGAGAATCTATTATTTAGTATGGCAAGGTTGGGATTTTGTCGTTTTAGAAACTTAGTTTTTCTAAACACGTTTTAGAAGGGATTCTAGTTAACTAGTATAGTTAAACAAGGTTACCAAGAAGTGGAGAGTCCAAGTGACTTAGGAGATGTTTCTACAGTGACCATCTTGATATCTCTTTAGGAATAAAAACAAACAGTGATGAAGAATCAACTTCAAATATAGAATTGGTAGGAAGATTCTTGTTGATTATCCAAGGGAGTTCCCTTATAAGCGAGGTTTCCAAAACTCTCTTTGTTCACAGATGCTTCTTAGAAGTTGCTAGTAATAGGGAATGCAAAGTGATGGATTTAGTCAACACAGCAGCATTTATTTATATCCGAAATATGAGGAACAGGTTAGTATCCTTACACCAAATAGCAGAATAGCTATCAAAGGTCGAGAAAAAGTTCTATTTTTCCTTTGCTTTATCCAGGAAAATTCAAATATATTAACATACCAATAAAGCAATAAAAATCTGATTCTTCCAAACAAATGGTCTTTAAGTTCATCAGGATGATGAGAAATTTGCAATTGATGGAGATGAACACAATACATGTTTGCAAAATCTCTTAACAAAATAGTACTTTTGTTTACTGGATAAAGATTCATTAGCAAGGAAAGGTGGATACCATGTCACAGGACTGATATAATCTTGATCTGTTAGCCTTTCCACCATTCACCATGATTTGATCAATGATAAACAATGCAAAAGGTCAAAGAACAGCAGGATGACTCCTTGCTCCATTTTGGCCTAAAGTGGGTACAGTCATTCCTTTTTTGTTAGAAAAGATCAATGGAATGAAGTCTTTGTCAGTTTTGATGTGGATGGGTTTTCTACGGACCGTGACACACACACACACACACACACACACACACACACACACACACACACACACACACACTCACTCACTCACTCACTCACTCACTCACTCACTCACTCACTCACTCACTCACTCTCTTCTTTTATTTTTTTTTAGAAAACATTGTTCTGGTGGGATAACAGAAGATGAGCATTTTACAATATCATCTCAATCAAAAGTCTCACAAAGAGTAGTATGACTCTGGTGGTTACTTTCTGACCTCTACAAGTGGCTTACAGATTTGTAGCCTCTACTGTCTGAGTGCCCAAGATGGTTGCCATACAAAACCAGTCTTCTTGGACAACTGGTTTTGAGAGCGGTACACCCAAATCCATATGGGTTACATCTAACCAGATGGATACTGTCCACTGTATTATCAGAAACAAAATGGTTTTAAGTCCTCTAGATTGCCTATTTTAGTTCCAAAAGGCAGTCTACTAATAATATACAGTATGTCAAAGACAATGGAATATTTATTTTTACTGGTGCAAGCCAAGAACTACATCAGTAACTAGTAGTAGATTGAATAATAATGTTAAATTTTCCATTCCTTATTCATGAAGAGAAACTGTCCATATCAGAAATGGCAACAACTGTAGACTGGGTAGTCCTAGAGAGGACTTGCCGCAGTTTTTCTGTGGACGGAATGCCCTCTAAAACTAAGGAAAGTAGTAAAGTCTTCAAAGCCAGCACCTCATCAACATCAGGCTCATTACAGAGTGAAGGGCAATGTTAACCTGATTCTCTATAAGGGAATCAGATAAAACTACCTCATTAGTAGATACAGAAGATCAGGGTTGTTCTGATTCTTCACCGACCCTGGAGAAGGCTGGAGAAGACTAACTGAGGGCGTAAAAAGAGAACTACCGAATTTTTTCAGCCTTGAGGATGACCCCAACGGAGAAAAGTGTCCCAATTTGCCTTCTTCCATCTCTTACTATATAAGCCTCTGCGGCAACAAGCATTTATAACACTCCTAACAAGGAGAAGGCCCCAAAGTCATGTGCCCGGCAAGAATGACACAAAGAATGCGGCTCAATGTGACTCCTGTTAATTAAGGTGCAGCACTTTCAGCCAGCAACTCCAGGGGAGCACTATATGTCCGCATGTTTCTCCATTCAACGAACGCAAACACACACTAAAGACAAAAAGAGAAAAGATTGAAGTAACCAAGTTAGAGAGACCAAGAGTACGTTTCTATTGCTCAACGGGTTAAGTCAAAGTGTCTTACCAGTGTACATTCCAAGTAACCCGCCAATAACTGATACCTCATTATAAATCTTAACAGTCGAGTTTCCAGATTTGCTGAAATCGTAATCCTATTAAAGAATGGTTTGTACCCATGTAAGAACCAACTAGATTTAAGGCCTAAGCCTACTGAACAAAATAAAATGAGAAATTTTTAGTTTCAATGGGGTAAACATTGATATAAGCAAGCTCCTAGAGATGTACACTAATTTGAATATCATGCGAGTATAGACATGACAAATTTCATTGTTAAAATTGCGTTTTATTTCTTTGTAATTCGTCAAATATGAAAATCAGTATAATCTCAGTAATAAAATATGTTTGAGTGCATGAATTAGAGTGCATATATCATTAACAAATTTTATAAATAAAGGCATATAGCATACAGTGAAGAACAAGTAAAAAAATAATGCTAGATGTTGCAGGAAAATCATGGTAAAAGCATCAAAATAAAAACATCTTGAAACTACATAGGAAATTACCCCAAATTTAAATACATTACCCAGAACGTGGGAGCTTTAAGCGAGCGAAATGCTGAATTCAAATGCTATTTCCTTTTTTAGGAACTACGACGGAGATACTTCATAAAAAGAAGAAAAGATCAAATTTTGCTAATCTAGATTAAATATATATCTCAATCAGACCATCAATGGGTTTATTGCCAGAATTCCATCAAAGAATAACTCTAGTGCTGCAATCTTTTGATAGCAAATTTTTAGCTTTCGATCTTATTAACTTGATAAAAAAAAAAATTATATCTTTCTTATCACCTCTCATTTAAAAAATCGTCATTACCAAGATGGTTATGATTCCTTATTCAATACTGTATCAACAGAGCATCAAAACAAAATATGGCAAAATAAGAAAGTTTAAAATAACCTTAAAACATGCATACAATAAAAAAAAAATTCACAATCAGTAACAACACCTGAATCCAAAAATCAACAAATGCCTTTTTATATTCAAAAGTCATAGGAAATAAAATACACAAGAACCCTATATCAATATCTATGAAATAATTTTTTAAAATAGTTCCCTTACAGAAAACTACTTTATAGACAAAGAGTTCAGAAACTTTTGCTGAATATGATATAAACAATTAAACAAAAATATTACAATCACCTATGCCTATCAAATTCCATTCTCTAGTGAGAGTGGTTTGTGATTTCTAGAATTTGGGCAATATTGACCAATGCTGGGCCCAGGGAGACCATTCATAACCAAGGTGCTACTGGAGGGGAAAAGTCAGAAGTTGCACTATAAAGTGACAGTTGAAAGAGGTTGGACAGTATGATGGAAGAAATAAACAGGGAATGGAAATAAAGCAGAAAGCTAAATAGTAAGTGCAGCTAATGAGACAATTTAGTAATGCATCACATAAGGTCCCCTAACCCCAAGGAGAGACCAAGGGTTACACCAACAACTGGTGACTGTCTTTAGTTTTGTTTGCCAAAATGAAATCATTTTCAAAGAATAAACAATTGAAAAACTGCGCTAAAGAGAAAAACCAGGATATACGAATGAACAGAAAACCTTGAAATATATAAATTAACACTTGCCTGGGTAAATGTCAAGTATGGTTCTAGAGCAGCCTCAACTGATTCTGGAAGTACCATAGGCAGAGACAGCTCAGTTTGGCAACTTACTGGAAAAAAAAGATGAAGGTTATAATTTCACAATGTGTACAGCAAGCAATATCAAGTGATGAAAAGCATGTAAAACGAAGTAGCTCTAACAACTTCTTACAATATAATCTACATATTTTAAACATTTAATTGAGAGAGCCAGAGATAAAAAGATTATACAACCATAAAACAGTTGAATAAACATTCCTCATAACTGTCAAATCAACGATATTCAAAATAAATAACTTATTAAAAGATACACTGACCCTTTGAGCACCATAAGTAATTTACATCTGGTAAAAACTACTCCCTCCAACCACATATTATGAAAATTATATCGGATAAAAAGGGCATATCTTAAAAAATCTCTGCAATTTTTCCAGAAGTAGATAGAGGATGTAAAAGGTCTGGCCATGCATTGGAGCATTGTTGTTCACAATGGACAATATGACTATGACTCAACAGAATGACCAGTGCTGGATGGTAAAGGACAGGGAAATCAGCCCCTCTTGGATCTTGGCCATAACTGCTATGCAGAATGTGTCCAAGAGTTTGTGCCATTGGTTTGCTTATGTGTCAACAATTTTTCAATCTTTCTGGTTGAAATTTTCTATGCTTCTTGTTGAATAGTTTTACTGTTGATTTAGCATAAAATCAAAATGACCAAGGGTGTTTGTGGTACTGTGTCAAGAGGCAAATGTAAGTGGCAAGGCACCTCGATGTTGGTGATTCTGGCAAGCACTTGAGAGTGGAGGCATCAGTAAGTTGCAGCATAGAAGAAAATATGCCTCAAAAGCATGAATTCATCCACACGTTAAACCTCTGTGAAGGAGCTAACCTGACATCTCAACTTGGTCACAGCTGAAATAAAACTTCTAGAATACTGTGTAGTATTGAGTAGATGACTGTACAAGTAGTATCTAAATGGGTGGATATTGCCCTGGCCAACCTACTACCCTACAGGCATCGACATTTAGCTAGCTTTGAGAAGAAAGTTTTGTTACAAACTTAATGGTGCAAGGACCAATCTAGGGATAGGTGTTGGTCTTTCTTGCTCAGCTAATCCACTGGATTCTTTATCATTTATCAGCTAACCTGTCAGTCTTTCTTGTTCAGCAGATCTGCTAGAACGTTCAACTTCTGTGGGACAAACTGTGTAGTCTATTATCATTCACTGATGAATTAACTGGTGAGTTAAGAGTGAATTGCTCTATAGCTTTAATGAGCGGGGACTAGATAACCAAATTGACAAGAAGGTTCAAAATCTGTTCCTTGACCATTAGGCTGTCTGACAAGTTTACAAGGACTAACTAGTCACTTATGTGCTAAGGAATTCTTATACTTGATAGGTGGAGCCCTGACTTTTGTGAAGGTTTGTGTGGCTGTGCTCAAGACTAAATCTCAGAGCATGGCATTGGTAGGCCTTTCTCTTGAAGGTGAATCTTAAATACTCTTTCTAATCTAGGTGGATAAGGATGTGAAAGTATGATATTTTGATTATAAAATAAATTTTTGAATATACTTACCCGGCGAATATATAATAGCTGACGTCTCCGACGGCTCGACAGATTCCAAAAACTCGCGAGCGATCGCCGTGAAGGTTGCGGGTGTGACCACCAGCGCCGACTATCGGCCAGATACCGCATATACTTGTCAATTTCTCCAGTTCTTCTCAGTCCGTAGGGTCTCTATCGGGGAGGAAGGGAGGGCCTTTAATTTATATATTCACCGGGTAAGTATATTCAAAAATTTATTTTATAATCAAAATATCATTTTTAAATATTAAACTTAGCCAGTGAATATATAATAGCTGATTCACACCCATGGTGGTGGGTAGAGACCAGTATTAATACAATAAAGGCGTATATGCTCAAGAGTTTTTTGACAATTATTTCATAAAAAACCAACTTAAGTATAGGTACCTGGTAAGGAAGCTGACTCTGATGATTACTTTGCCTCATTAGTCTGCTTTCCTCACGAAGCCCAGCCATCCTCTCAGGATGCTGAAAGACTCCCAGGAGCTGTTATATCCAGGGCGAACACCCCTATAACAGGACCTCATCAATACCCATAATCTGGGCGCTCTCAAGAAACAACATTTTGACCACCCGCCAAATCAAAAAGATTGCGAAAGACTTCTTAGTCTCCCGTACAACCCAAAATAAGATTAAAAATTTCAAGAGTAGATTAAAAGGATATTGGGATTAAGGGAATGTAGTGGTAGAGCCTTCACCCACTACTGCACTCGCTGCTACGAATGGTCCCAGTGTGTAGCAGTCCTCATAAAGAGTCTGGACATCTTTCAAGTAATATGAAGCGAAAACCGACTTGCCTCTCCAAAAGGTCACGTCCATAATACTTTTAATGGATCTATTTTGCTTAAACGCTACAGAAGTTGCTATCGCTCTAACTTCATGAGCCTTGACTTTAAGTAAATTATGATCCTTCTCAATTAAATGAGAGTGTGCCTCCCGAATCAAAAGTCTAATAAAATAAGACCACGCATTCTTAGACATGGGCAAAGAGGGCTTTTTAACGGAGCACCATAAAGCCTCTGAACAACCTCGTCGCGGTTTAGTTCTGGATAAACAAAATTTAAGAGCTCTAACGGGGCACAGCACTCTTTCAACCTCATTCCCCACAATCTCAGAAAGACTGGGGATTTCAAATGATTTAGGCCAAGGACGAGACGGAAGTTCATTCTTGGCCAAAAAACCAAGTTGAAGAGCGCATACTGCTTTATTAGCGGAGAAGCCGATGTTCTTGCTAAAAGCATGTATCTCACTAACCCTTTTAGCCGAAGCCAAGCTCACCAAAAAAAAGTGTCTTGAGGGTAAGATCCTTCAGGGAGGCTGAATTTAATGGTTCAAACCTGTCTGACATAAGGAACTGTAGGACCACGTCCAAGTTCCAAGCAGGAGTCGAAATATGACGCTCCTTGGAAGTCTCGAAAGACTTAAGCAGGTCTTGGAGATCTTTGTAATTAGAAAGATCCAAACCCTTATGCCTGAAAACAGAAGCTAACATACTTCTGTAGCCTATAATGGTGGATGCAGAGGGGGAGCGACCGTTTCTCAGATAAAGCAGAAAATCCGCAATCTGCGCTACAGAGGCACTTGGAAGAGGAAATAGAAGAGGACTTGCACCAGTCTCTAAATACCTCCTTCAAAAACCCTCGAGCTCAAGAGAGTCTTTCGATAGTCTGAAGCCAGTTAGACGAAGCGTGGGGAGGCTCTGATGAAATCTCTTTACGTGAGGCTGTCGCAAGAGATCCATCCGTAACGGCAGACTTCTTGGAACGTCTACCAGCCATAGAAGTACCTCTGTGAACCACTCTCTCGCGGGCCAGAGTGGAGCAACCAACGTCAACCTGGTCCCTTCGTGAAAGGTGAACTTCTGCAGCACCTTGTTTAGGATCTTGAGAGGTGGAAAGGCATAAACGTCCAGGTGAGACCAGTCCGGCAGGAAAGCGTCTATGTGGGCTGCCTCTGGATCTGGAACTGGAAAGCAGTAAGTCGAGAGCCTCTTTGTCAGAGAGAGTCGCAAAAAGATCTATGGTGGGTTGACCCCATGTCATCCATAGCTTTTCGCACACAGTCTTATGCAACGTCCACTCCATGGAGATGACTTGTCCTCTTCTGCTGAGGCAGTCCGCCAAGACATTCATTTTTCCTTGCACAAATCTCGCCAAAGGAGAGATGTTACTTGCCTTAAATGGAGTTCCTTCTGATCCGTGGATCAAAGACCCGAGCATTCCAGACTGTCCAGTGGAGGTCCCTAACCCAAATCCGATGCATCTGAATACAACACATGGTTTGGGTTCTTGATCGCAAGAGAAAGACCTTCTCGAAGTCTGATGTTGCTGTCCCACCAAGTCAGACATGTCTAGAGTGAGTTGGAGATTGGGAAAGAGATACTCTCTAAGCCCTTCTCCTTGTTCCAATGGTTTAGGTGAAATTGGAGAGGGCAAAGGTTGAGTCTCCCCAGAGAGATAAACTACTCCAGCGATGAAAGAGTTCCCACGAGGCTCGTTCAAACTCTTACAAAGCAACTGTTTTTCTCTTGCAAGTGAAGGACTTTTAACAGAGCTTGTTCCATTCTTGTGGGAGATGAAAAGGCCCGAAAAAACCGACACTGTATCTCCATTCCCAAATAAAGAATAGTCTGGGATGGAGTACTGCAAGTTACGACTTCTCTACGTTCACTGAGACCTAGCTCCTTGGTTAGGTCTAATGTCCATTAGAGGCTCTCCAGACAGCGATTTAATGACGACGCCCTGATTAGCCAGTCGTCAAAATAAAGGAAGGCTCTGAATCCTCAAAAAATGTAGAAAGCTTGCTACATTTTGCAAGAGCCTTGTAAAAACAAGAGGAGCAGGAATGAGGCCGAAGCACAGTGCTCGAAATTGGTACATAACTTTCCCGTCCACAAACCTCAGATGTTGTTGAAAGTTTGGATGAATCGGGATGTAGAAGTATGCATCCTGAAGGTCGAGAGAGACCATCCAGTCGCCTTCCCTTACTGCTGCCAAGACAGATTTGGTAGTCTTCATCGTGAACTTTGTCTTGACAATGAACACATTGAGCGCACTTACATCTTAAGTACTTCTGCAGTGAACGTGGCTGCCAGATCATTGGAGCCATCCCTGATAGCCTTGTTCCTGCAGTGAACGTGGCTGCCAGATCATTGGAGCCATCCCTGATAGCCTTGTTCATGCATGACATAATTGTACAGCAATACATTGACAACTGGAGAGACCTTCTTACCTAAGGCTCCCAGTGACCAATCCAACAAATAAAAAACTTCAAACGCTCGAAAAAACTCCTAACAGGAGATGGTCTAGCCCTGAAGCAGACCATAAAATCTTGGAGCGTCTCATGGCTAGACGAGGAGGAGAGTCCACTAGGCTTAAGAAGTCTCCCTGGGCAGAGGCAGGTACTCCCAAGCCGAGAACTTCTCCTCGAGCTTCTCCTGTATTCCAACCAGTCTCCCAGTAAGAGCATGGCCCTCTTGGAAGAACAAGAGAGAACTGACTTCGTAAATGTAGGAGTCGAAGAAAGTCATGCCAAGAGTAAACTCAGACGGCGGAGCAGCCGTTACAAAACGAGTAGGACAAAATTTCACTAAAGAAATTCATAATTAAAAAACAAGGGATTGTTGGACCACCCTAGGTTACTCATCTTCTGAATGACTCCCCAAAGGTACATTAGTTGAAAGGGGGTCATCAACTTCTTCAGAAGGCACATCATCTGATAAATCTAAAGTCTTGCGAGAAGGGGATTTATATTCAGAATGACGTGAAGGGAAAGCCTGACAGGCTACATCAACTTGTATATGAACAGAAGTTAAAGTTGGAGGGTCGATGTCACGTTGTGACTGCAGAGAATGTTATTCTACTACACGTCGTGACAGAAGTAACTGACGTTCAAACGTCCCGTAGTAACAGCGGTGACTGCTATTCGATGCTATATCGTGACTACGATGACTGACCCTCGACGTCACGTCATGTCTACGGTGTCTACCGCTCAACGTCACGTCATGTCTGCGGTGTCTGCAGCTCAACGTCACGCTGTGACTGCGGTGGCTGACGTTCAAAGCGATCAAAATTACATCGAGATTTATGCTCCGCATCTCGTTAAACAGCAAAGCTGTCACTAGGGATAACGTCAGCGTGGCGTAACAAAGCTCGTCTAGAAGGTTGAAGACCCGAATCACGTATCCCCGAACTGTGACGTACAAAAAGCAAAGGATCCTTTCGCACAGGAACAGGATAGAAAGCTTCTATTAAAGAAGAAGGCTTTAACAGCATATCTTGCAAAACACTTAACTTCGGATCAACCTGTGACTGCGGTGGCTGACGCTCAAATGTCACGTAGTAACAGCGGTGGCTGCTGATCGATGCTATATCGTGACTACAGTGACTGACACTCGACGTCACGTTGAGTCTACTGTGTCTACCGCTCAACGTCACGTCGAGTCTGTGGCAGAAACGTCTGTACATGAACGTCATCGCTATGAACGGGACTCTTATGATGACTACAGCTAAGACGTTGAACTTGTTCTGAAGGAACTAATAAACGTTTCAAACGTCTCGAAACTTTACGCCCAGGCTTTTAAAGAGACAAATCATCGGAAGACGAGGAGAAACTTCGTCTCTCCTGTCTTATGGCAAGGACGTGCTTGACGAGCAACGTCTGATACCTTTGAGGGAACTTCGTTGGTTTACACTCCTCACTCCCTTAGGTCCTACGACATTCCTTCTCCCTGGTGCAGGGGAGCCTGAAAGAGGTCTCGGACTAGGCAAGTGACAAGCACGAACAAACAAACCCTCCGCAACACAGAACATGTTTTTTGCACTTACTTCACTGATATCACATTTTTTAATAATTTCACATTAGACATGAATAAAACTGATTTCTACCTAAAGCACGCAATTCTCCCTTAAATCAAAAGGTTAGAATTGCGAAATGAGTCGTATAATGTAAGCACATTAGTACAAAATGAAACACACATGCAAAAATCAATAAACATATACATATATATCGAATAAAACGGAAATATATACAGTGAACCCTCGCTACTTCGCGGTTCGACCATCGCGGATTCACCACTTCGCGGATTTTTTCCATAACCCATATATACAGTAATATATATATATATATATATATATATATATATATATATATGTATGCATGTATTTATGTATATATGTAGGTATGTATATGTGTATACATATAAATATATATATATACACACACACACACATATATATATATATATATATATATATATATATATATATATATATATATATATATATATATATATATATATATATATATATATATATATATATATATCTATCTAAAGTAGGAAGATGTGATGTAGTTCTAAGGGAAAAGTATGGGAAATATGTCTGTGTAATAAGCAAAGCTCTACCTCCAGTTTGTTTCTTCATTATGATCAGAGATAAATGTAAACAAAACATTGGTTGCCATTTTTTATCGTGCTTTTTAGCGTGTTTAGGAAATGCATGATATAAAATCACCTTTAGTATTTGTGCCTGTTTTAGTTTAGGGTACTGTAGTACATGCATTAAGTGTTCTGTACATTAAAGGGTAGTTTGTTAACAGAACTACGTACAAGGGAAGGTTTTAAAAGTCTGAATATACATGTTGAATAAATAGGTAAATATGGTGTCACTACTTCGCGGATTTTCACCTATCGCGGCCGCGACTGGAACCTATCTACCGCGATAAACGAGGGTTCACTGTAACGTTAAAAAGATCAGTAACTGGGAATGAGACTAAACACTAGTTCACTAAGGACTACGTTTTCAATCTCTCACCGTACAGTGCCTTGGGACGAGAATAAAAACTAAAACGTTTTATCCTCTCTCCCCGTACAGAGACTTGGGACGAGAGTAAAAAACTGAAGCGAGAACAACGTTACTCGCTCCCAAACTCCTTGTACAGAGACTTGGGACGAGAATAAAGATCGGATCGTTCTCTCTTTCTCTCTCTCTCTCTCTCCCTCTCTCTTGTCACTCACAAAAGAATGGCCCACTCACCCTTCGTCAATAACAGGTTATTTGACTAAAGGAAAAAAGTGAAAGGACTCAGAAATTGAAATTTAACATGTTCCTTTAAATTAGTATCTAAAAAACTTCAGTTTGAAAGAAGAATGAACAAAACGTCAAAATCGATTTACTCTTTCTGCAAAGTGAAACCGTGATTCTCTCTTTCTCTATCGTAACGATAGAGCGCAAACTGCGTAGCATAAATAAACCAAACGTTAGTTCATCTTTGAAAAACAGCACGAAGACTATTCAAAGAATAAATTTCTTAAAATATTTTCTAAAAATATTCATCTCATCACTCTTACAGAGCAACTGTTTTAATCTAAACAAAAATAAAAGTTGAATGGGCTCAACGTTGTTTAACTTCGTTTTCCAAGTTAGGACCGCCTACACAGAATAGGTAAAGGCCGCATATAAACAAAAACATAAAATTTATTTCGATGTTTAGTATAAATGGAAAGCTAATCGAAGAGGCCTAATAAAGGCGGTGAGATATAAAATATATAGAGGTAAATCTATAAATATCAACAATAATTTATAAAGTGATAAAATAATTACTAAAAGCCTTTAACACACTTCCGTACACTGAGGGAAGGGTCGGCCATCTTTTCTCTATGGAAAAACCAGAGCGAGATTAAAAAAGCAAGGGCAAAAACTTTTCCTCTCCTTTCAAAAGCATTTTTTTTGAAGATAGTATTGAATAATCCAACACGGCGAAAGCAATAAAACCAAAACCAAGTACTTCACCAATTCGGTCGAAAACTCGAGGTCATAAAGCGAGCGGAACCAACTTGTCGACAAGACCGACAGAGAAGAACTGGAGAAATTGACAAGTAAATGCGGTATCTGGCCGATAGTCGGCGCTGGTGGTCACACCCGCAACCTTCACGGCGATCGCTCGCGAGTTTTTGGAATCTGTCGAGCCGTCGGAGACGTCAGCTATTATATATTCACCGGCTAAGTTTAATATTTAAAAATGCATTATTCAGAGAGAAAAACATTAAATCATTCCTCTGAACATCTGAGAGAATGATAGAATTGGTCTCCATGGAGAATTTCTTAGGGATTAAATACTTGAAGCTAGAAACGTCCAAAAGCAGTCTTCAGCCTCCTGATATTTTGAGCACTACAAAAAGACTTTTATAAGCTAGGGTAGAAGTTACTTCCTATATTTAAGGCTTTATCAACTGCTAAAAGGTCAATTAATTGTCTGGGTTGTACGGTATGAGTATAATATGCAGAGAAAGTTATTGGAGAATCCTCTAAAGAAGGACCCTTCTACAGAGAAAGGAGATAGCATTTCTCCGAAACCTGCAAATGCATTCAATAAAGCAGTAAAAATGAAAGCTTGCCTCTTACGGTCCCTTGATTGTTTATAAACTCATTTGGGATGGCCTGTTAACCATTAAAAAATTATTGAAAGATCCTCTCTTTTTGTAGCTCACAGGGACGAGATTGATCTTGGGTCTTGATTTGGTAGACATGGACGGGCTAAAATATTTAGCAGACATATAGCAAGAAAAGCTTTAGCTGCTTTTGCAAACAGATTCCTCTGTCCTTTGCTTGTGACCAACTCAATATCTGCTATGGTTTCATTTCATCAAAGAGAGAACCACAGATTGAATTAAGAATGAGACTCAGTTTCTGCACAGCCAAAACTAACTTTCCCAGATGAAATTCCAGTTGCTATCTTCTCTCCAATGGTAAATTAAAAAAGATGTTGCCAAGCTAACTTCCTGTCATAGTGTCCAGTCAAGGAACTTGATAAAGGCCATAATTTTTTAACCAAGACGTTTGGTTTTGTAAGTTAATGCTGACATCAAACTCAAAACAATTTTATAAATGACCCCTAAAGAGTAATCTGCAAAGGAAAAAGTTTCTATAAATCACTCTAAAGCTGTACCTACTAAAGACATTCTCGCTATTGCGGAGGGTCTGCGAGAAAAAAAAAAACACACACACACACTATGGGAGGGTTCTGATATACACGGTGATAGTTATTTATGTCCTGACTACTTTCCTGAAATACATGTATTCCATGTCTTTTCAAGATACATACATACACCAAGGCAATTCCCCAAATTATGATATTTTAATTATAAAATAAATTTTTGAATATACTTACCCGGTGAATATATAATAGCTGCAACTCTGTTGCTCGACAGACACATACATAAAAACTCGCCAGCGATCGCTATACAGGTTGCAGGTGTGCCCACCAGCGCCAACTGTCGGCCAGATACCACTCTCGATGTAAACAAAACCTCAATTTCTTCTCATCCCACTGCGTCTCTATTGGGGAGGAAGGGAGGGTCATTTAATTTATATATTCACCGGGTAAGTATATTCAAAAATATATTTTATAATTAAAATATCATTTTTAAATATTTAACTTAGCCGGTGAATATATAATAGCTGATTCACACCCAAGGAGGTGGGTAGAGACCAGAGTTAATTATGTTTACATCGTATAAGCTAAGAGTTTTTTATTTCATTTTGACAGTTATCAATATAACAAAACCAAAATAAATAGGTACCTGGTAAGGAAGTTGACTTAGACGATTACTCTGCCTTGTAAGTACGTCTTCCTTACGGAGCCCAGCGATCCTCTTAGGATGCTGACAGACCCCCAGGAGCTGAAGTATCAAGGGCTGCAACCCATACAACAGGACCTCATCAAACCCCTAATCTGGGCGCTCTCAAGAAATGACTTTGACCACCCGCCAAATCAACCAGGATGCGAAAGGCTTCTTAGCCTTCCGGACAACCCATAAAAACAACATTAAAACATTTCAAGAGACAGATTAAAAGGATATGGAATTAGGGAATTGTAGTGGTTGAGCCCTCACCCACTACTGCACTCGCTGCTACGAATGGTCCCAGTGTGTAGCAGTTCTCGTAAAGAGACTGGACATCTTTCAAGTAAAATGACGTGAACACTGACTTGCTTCTCCAATAGGTTGCGTCCATTATACTTTGCAGAGATCTATTTTGCTTAAAGGCCACGGAAGTTGCTACAGCACTAACCTCGTGCGTCTTAACCTTAAGCAAAGATCGGTCTTCCTCACTCAAGTGTGAATGAGCTTCTCGTATCAACAATCTGATAAAATATGACAAAGCATTCTTTGACATAGGCAAGGATGGTTTCTTAACCGAACACCATAACGCTTCAGATTGGCCTCGTAAAGGTTTAGTACGAGCTAAGTAGAACTTAAGAGCTCTAACAGGGCATAAGACTCTTTCTAGTTCATTGCCTACGATCTCCGATAAGCTAGGGATATTGAAAGATTTAGGCCAAGGACGAGAAGGTAGCTCATTTTTGGCTAGGAAACCAAGCTGCAGAGAACAAGTAGCTTTTTCTGACGAAAACCCGATGTTCTTGCTGAAGGCATGAAGCTCACTGACTCTTTTAGCCGAGGCTAAGCATACCAGGAAAAGTGTCTTAAGAGTGAGATCTTTCAGGGAGGCTGACTGTAAAGGCTCAAACCTGTCTGACATGAGGAATCTTAGGACCACGTCTAAATTCCACCCAGGTGTAGCCAAACGACGCTCCTTAGAGGTCTCGAAAGACTTAAGGAGGTCTTGCAGATCTTTATTGTTGGAAAGATCTAAGCCTCTATGCCGGAAGACCGAGGCCAACATGCTTCTGTAGCCCTTGATAGTAGGAGCTGAAAGGGATCGTACTTTTCTCAGGTATAAGAGAAAATCAGCTATTTGGGCTACAGAGGTACTGGTCGAGGATACGGAAACTGACTTGCACCAGTCTCGGAAGACTTCCCACTTCGATTGGTAGACTCTAATGGTAGACGCTCTCCTTGCTCTAGCAATCGCACTGGCTGCCTCCTTCGAAAAGCCTCTAGCTCTCGAGAGTCTTTCGATAGTCTGAAGGCAGTCAGACGAAGAGCGTGGAGGCTTTGGTGTACCTTCTTTACGTGTGGCTGACGTAGAAGGTCTACTCTTAGAGGAAGACTTCTGGGAACGTCTACTAACCATCGAAGTACCTCGGTGAACCATTCTCTCGCGGGCCAGAGGGGAGCAACTAACGTCAACCTTGTCCCTTCGTGAGAGGCGAATTTCTGCAGTACCTTGTTGACAATCTTGAATGGTGGGAATGCGTAAAGGTCTAGATGTGACCAATCTAGGAGGAAGGCATCTATATGTATTGCTGCTGGGTCCGGGACTGGAGAGCAATAGATTGGAAGCCTCTTGGTCAGCGAGGTTGCAAAGAGATCTATGGTGGGTTGACCCCAAGTCGCCCAAAGTCTCTTGCACACATCCTTGTGGAGGGTCCATTCGGTTGGAATTACTTGACCTTTCCGACTGAGACAATCTGCTAGGACGTTCAAGTCGCCCTGGATGAACCTCGTTACTAGGGAGATGCCTCGATCTTTTGACCAGATGAGCATGTCCCTTGCGATCTCGTACAAAGTCAGTGAGTGGGTACCTCCCTGTTTGGAAATGTACGCCAAGGCCGTGGTGTTGTCCGAGTTGACCTCCACCACCTTGCCTCGAAGGAGATTCTCGAAGCTTATCAAGGCCAGATGAACCGCCAAAAGCTCCTTGCTGTTGATATGCATGCTCCTCTGACTCGAGTTCCACAGACCTGAGCATTTCCGACCGTCCAGCGTCGCGCCCCAGCCCAAGTCCGATGCGTCCGAGAAGAGAACGTGGTTGGGTATCTGAACTGCCAGGGGAAGACCCTCTCGTAGGCTGATATTGTCCTTCCACCAAGTCAGACAAGACTTTATCTTTTCGGAAATCGGGATCGAGACCGCCTCTAGCGTCTTGTTCTTTTTCCAGTGAAAAGCCAGATGGAATTGAAGAGGACGGAGGTGTAGCCTTCCTAGTGAGACAAATTGCTCCAGGGATGACAGTGTTCCTACCAGACTCATCCACAGTCTGACTGAGCAGCGTTCTTTCTTCAGCATCTTCTGGATGGAGAGCAGGGCTTGATCTATTCTGGGGGCCGACGGAAAAGCCCGAAAAACTTGACTGTGAATCTCCATCCCTAAATACAGAATAGTTTGGGATGGGACCAGCTGTGACTTTTCCAAGTTGACTAGGAGTCCCAATTCCTTGGTCAGATCTAGAGTCCAATTGAGATCCTTCAGACAGCGATGACTGGAAGAGGCTCTGAGAAGCCAGTCGTCCAAATAAAGGGAGGCTCGGATGTCCGATAAGTGGAGGAATTTTGCCACATTCCTCATAAGCCTCGTAAACACGAGAGGAGCTGTGCTTAGGCCAAAGCACAGGGCCCGAAACTGGTACACCACATCGTCGAAGACGAATCTCAGAAAAGGTTGGGAGTCTGAGTGAATGGGGATGTGGAAGTAGGCGTCCCCTAGGTCTAGAGAGACCATCCAGTCTTCCTTTCTGACCGCTGCTAGGACTGACTTTGTGGTCTCCATGGTAAACTTCGTCTTTGTGACAAAGACATTCAGAGCACTGACATCTAGCACCGGTCTCCAACCTCCTGTCTTCTTTGATACTAGGAAGAGACGGTTGTAAAACCCCGGTGATTGAAGGTCCGAGACTTTGACCACCGCTCCCTTCTCTAGCAAAAGAGACACTTCCAGTTTCAGGGCTCGTCTCTTTTCTACCTCTCGGTACCTGGGAGAGAGATCGATGGGGGATGTCGCTAGAGGAGGTCTGCGTACAAAAGGGATTTTGTACCCCTCTCTGAGCAACCTCACAGATTGTTGATCTGCGCCTCTCTTCTCCCAGGCTTGCCAGAAGTTCTTGAGTCTGGCACCTACTGCTGTCTGAAGTTGCGGGCAGTCAGACTCTGCCCTTAGAGGACTTGGATCCTTTCCTCTTCCCTCTCTTCCCTTCGGCACGAGCACCTCCCCTGCTGGAGGCTCTGCCACGAAAGGGCGGGATAAACCTGGACGCAGGAGTGTCCATCCTAGGTCTGGCAGACAAGGCAGGCAAAGGGGGAGCTTTGCGAGCCGAGGACGCAACTAGATCGTGGGTGTCCTTCTGCACTAAAGACAAGGCAATTTCCTTAACCAAGACTTCAGGAAACAAGCACTTAGACAAGGGCGCAAAGAGTAGCTCGGATCTTTGGCATGGCGTCACTCCTGCTGACAGAAACGAGCACAGAGACTCTCGTTTCTTAAGGACTCCGGACGTAAATGAAGCGGCAAGATCGTTGGACCCATCACGGACGGCCTTGTCCATGCAGGACATAATGAGTAAGGAAACATCCCTATCGGCAGAAGAGATTTTCCTACTCAGGGCTCCTAGACACCAGTCCAGGAAGTTAAAGACTTCAAACGCCCTAAAAATGCCTTTAAGAAGGTGGTCCAGGTCCGAGGGTGACCAACAAATCTTCGAGCGTCTCATGGCAAGGCGGCGGGGAGAGTCTACAAGACTTGAGAAGTCGCCCTGGGCAGAGGCAGGAACTCCCAAGCCGAGAACTTCTCCCTTGGCATACCAGACGCTCGATCTAGATGAGAGTTTAGATGGGGGGAAGGCAAAAGCTGTCTTCCCTAAACTCCTCTTGGTCTCTAACCAATCGCCTAACATCCGTAAAGCTCTCTTGGATGAGCGAGAGAGAACGAGTTTAGTAAAGGCAGGCATGGTAGCAGGAACGCCTAAGACAAACTCTGACGGCGGCGAACGAGGAGCCACAGAAATAAAGTGGTCAGGGAACAACTCTTTAAAAACAGCCATGACTTTTCTAAAGTCCAAGGATGGTTGAACTGCTTTAGGCTCATCTAGTTCTGAAGGTTGATCCTCATGCTGTGGTTCAGCAACGTCCTCATCTGACTGTTCCTCATCCGATAACTGATGAGAAAACGGCAACGGAGTAGGCAACGTTTGACTCGCAGAGTCCGGTCGCACAGGTGCATACATGACGGAGACGGACGCAGCGTCCTGGAACTGCTGAACAGTCTGGGAACTGTCAACAATAACAGGTGCGCGAGGACGCACAGCGTCCACCCGAGACTGTTTAGATCGTCTGGGTTGTGCAGTCAACACCATACCGGGTTGCGGAGGTTGACGCACCGCGTCAAAACAAGTCAACTCTGATGGTTGATGAATGTCCTGAACGTCACCAAACGCATCAGTGCGTTGCCTAACGTCAACGTGCGGCTGGAAATCCACACTGGGTCGCATCGGTGGAGGTACCACCCCAACTGGTTGACGCGAGAAAGCTACATCCACGTCAACAGGACGCACAACAGAACGCTTGGATGGCTGAAGGCTCGTATGTTCAACGGTAACCTTCTCAGCGTTGTAGTCCTCCATCAAGGACGCAAGCTTGGACTGCATGTCTTGCAGTAACACCCATTTAGGGTCTACGGAAACAGGTGCGGTAACAGACGGGGTTAACGAATGAGACGGCACAACTTTGCCTCTCTTAGGCGGCGAGCAGTCATCAGATGACGGCAACGGGTCCGAACTGTCCCAGTGGCTACATCCGGGACGTTGGACTTGTCCTGAAGGGACCGACTTACGCTTTAAAGGTCTGGAGACCTTGGTCCAAGGTTTCTTACGAGAAACACCTTCGGACGACGAGGTAAAAATGGGCTCTCTCGTCTTACTTAGGTAGGGGCGATCTTGGAGAGATACGCCTGATACCTTAGAGGGAACGTCTGATCGCTGATCAAGGCCTCTCGAACCCATGAGTCATACGACATTGCTTCTCCCCTGGGCTTGGGAGCTTGCAAGAGGTCCCGGACTAGGAGGACGACAGGCACGAACAGACGAACCCTCGAGCGCAAAACTGTTCACAACACTTTGCGTAACACTAGGCACTTTGACACTATCCTTCGTGGCACTTTGGCACTTGAGTTCCTTTACGTCCGCCATGAGTTGATTTCGGTCACTTGCTAAAGACTCAACTCTCTCCCCCAAGGCATGAATAGCACGCATCATGTCTGCCATCGACGGTTCCTGAGTGCTAGGAGGGGGGTTAGGAACAACCACTACAGGGGAAGGAATAGGTTCAGGGGCATGTGGAGAGGAAAAATCTACCGACCTAGAAGAACTTCTCCTTACCCTATCTCTCTCTAGTCTGCGTGTATATTTATCAAATTCGATAAAATCGAATTCCGAAAGGCCCACGCATTCCTCACACCGATCTTCCAATTGACAGGTTTTACCCCGACAATTGGAACAAACAGTGTGAGGATCGAGAGGAGCCTTTGGAAGAGGCCTATGACAGTCCCTAGCATTACATTTTCTGAACTTGGGAACTTGAGAAGGGTCAGCCATTTTGAATTAGTCAAGGGAAAATTCCAAAAAACGATCTAAGTCATCAACAATTAATCCGATTCAAAAAAAGAGTTCAAGGATTTATTTGAAGAAAAACACCTGTACTGCGAAAGCTCAAACCAAATTTAAGTACTTCACCAAATATGATGGGAAAAACTCCAGGTTCAACAGCGAGTAAAGTACGTCTTGTCGACACGTCGACAGAGAAGAAATTGAGGTTTTGTTTACATCGAGAGTGGTATCTGGCCGACAGTTGGCGCTGGTGGGCACACCCGCAACCTGTATAGCGATCGCTGGCGAGTTTTTATGTATGTGTCTGTCGAGCAACAGAGTTGCAGCTATTATATATTCACCGGCTAAGTTAAATATTTAAAATTGAGGGGTAGCCAACATCAAACAAATGAAACAAAAAAGGGGACCTCTCCTCTCTACGTTCCTCCCAGCCTGACAAGGGACTCAACCGAGTTCAGCTGGTACTGCTAGGGTGCCACAGCCTACCCTCCCCCGTTATCCACCACAGATGTAGCTTCATAACGCTGAATCCCCTACTTCTGCTACCTCCGCAGTCATCCAAGGCAGCGGAGGAAGCAGCAGGGCCTACCGGAACTGCGTCACAATCGCTCGCCATTCATTCCTATTTCTAGCACGCTCTCTTGCCTCTCTCACATCTATCCTCCAGTGGAATACCATGGTACAGAGGCTATGGCACTACCCATGACTAGAGAACAATGGTTTGATTTTGGAGTGTCCTTCTCCTAGAAGAGCTGCTTACCATAGCTTAAGAGTCTCTTCTACCCTTACCAAGAGGAAAGTAGCCACTGAACAATTACAGTGCTGTAGTGAACCCCTTGGATGAAGAAGAATAGTTTGGTAATCTCAGTATTGTCAAGTGTATGAGGACTGAGGAGAATCTGTAAAGAATAGGCCAGACTATTCGGCGTATGTGTAGGCAAAGGGAAAGAACCGTAACCTGAGAGAAGGATCCAATGTAGAACTGTCTGGCCAGTCAAGGGACCCCATAACTCTCAAGCGGTAGTATCTCAAAGGGCAGCTGGTGCCCTGGTGCTTGAAGCATATAGGCATATAAATATTGGGTAGATTTATTAAAGTAACAAGGATATCCTTCACTTGTGTTAAAAGAATAACAGCAAGAGACAAAATCAAGAAATGTGAAGTCCAAGACCATCATTTCCCCGAATAGTTAAAACGCTTTTACGAGGTTATATCAGCACTATTTAACTTATGAATCAATTTTTACGCTGTTTTAGAAATAAGCTAACCATAATACAGGATGGACAGATGGATGATGGCAGGTAGCAGACAAATCCAAATTTTCATGTAACATGATATTTTGATAATAAAATAAATTTTTGAATATACTTACCCGGTGAATATATAATAGCTGACGTCTCCGGCGGCTCGACAGAAAAACACAAAAACTCGCGAGCGATCGCTATGAAGGTTGCGGGTGTGCCCACCAGCGCCAACTATCGGCCAGATACCGCATATACATGTAAACAGCTCCAGTTCTTCTCATCCCGCTGGGTCTCTATCGGGGAGGAAGGGGGGGCCTTTAATTTATATATTCACCGGGTAAGTATATTCAAAAATTTATTTTATAATCAAAATATCATTTTTAAATATTTAACTTAGCCGGTGAATATATAATAGCTGATTCACACCCATGGTGGTGGGTAGAGACCAGAATTAATACAGTTTACAGCGTATATGCTTAGAGTTTTTGACAGTTACATATCATAACAAAACCCAAATATATATAGGTACCTGGTAAGGAAGTTGACTTAGACGATTACTCTGCCTTGTTAGTCTGTCTTCCTCACGAAGCCCAGCCATCCTCTTAGGATGCTGAAAGACTCCCAGGAGCTGAAGTATCAAGGGCGGCAACCCATACAACAGGACCTCATCAAACCCCTAATCTGGGCGCTCTCAAGAAATGACATTTGACCACCCGCCAAATCAACCAGGATGCGAAAGGCTTCTTAGCCTTCCGTACAACCCAAAAACAAGATTAAAAACATTTCAAGAGACAGATTAAAAGGATATTGGAATTAAGGGAATGTAGTGGTAGAACCCTCACCCACTACTGCACTCGCTGCAACGAATGGACCCAGTGTGTAGCAGTCCTCATAAAGAGTCTGGACATCTTTTAAGTAAAATGACGCGAATACCGACTTGCTTCTCCAAAAGGTCGCGTCCATAATACTTTGCAGAGATCTATTTTGCTTAAAGGCCACGGAGGTTGCTATAGCTCTTACTTCGTGCGTCTTAACTTTAAGCAAGCATCGGTCTTTTTCATTCAAGTGAGAATGAGCCTCTCGGATTAAAAATCTGATAAAATATGACAAAGCATTCTTTGACATAGGTAAAGATGGTTTCTTAACTGAGCACCATAAGGCCTCAGATCCACCTCGTAAGGACTTAGTACGAGCTAAGTAGAACTTAAGAGCTCTAACTGGACACAGTACTCTTTCAAGTTCGTTGCCTACGATCTCTGACAGGCAAGGTATATCAAAAGACTTAGGCCAAGGACGAGAAGGCAGTTCATTTTTGGCTAGGAAACCAAGTTGCAGTGAACATGTGGCTTTCTCTGTGGAAAAGCCGATGTTCTTACTGAAGGCATGAATTTCACTGACCCTTTTAGCCGAAGCCAAGCACACTAGGAAAAGCGTCTTGAGGGTGAGATCCTTCAGGGAGGCTGAATGTAATGGCTCAAACCTGTCTGACATGAGGAACCTTAGGACCACGTCTAAGTTCCATCCAGGAGTTGCCATACGACGTTCCTTAGAGGTCTCGAAAGACTTAAGGAGATCTTGGAGATCTTTAATGTTGGAAAGATCTAAGCCTCTATGTCGAAAGACTGAAGCCAACATGCTCCTGTAGCCCTTAATAGTGGGTGCTGAGAGGGAGCGAACATTTCTCAGATGTAAAAGAAAATCTGCGATTTGGGCTACAGAGGTACTGGAAGAGGACACAGATGCTGACTTGCACCAGTCTCGAAAGACTTCCCACTTCGACTGGTATACTCTGATGGTAGAAGCTCTCCTAGCTCTCGCAATCGCACTGGCTGCCTCCTTCGAAAAGCCTCGAGCTCTTGAGAGTCTTTCGATAGTCTGAAGGCAGTCAGACGAAGCGCGGGGAGGCTTTGATGAACATTCTTTACGTGGGGCTGACGTAAGAGATCTACCCTTAGAGGAAGACTTCTTGGAATGTCTACCAGCCATTGAAGTACCTCGGTGAACCACTCTCTCGCGGGCCAGAGGGGAGCAACCAACGTCAACCTTGTCCCTTCGTGAGAGGCGAACTTCTGCAGTACCTTGTTGACTATCTTGAATGGTGGGAATGCATATAAGTCCAGGTGAGACCAGTCCAGTAGAAACGCGTCTATGTGGATCGCCTCTGGATCTGGGACTGGTGAGCAATAGATCGGTAACCTTTTGGTTAACGAGGTGGCAAAGAGGTCTATGGTGGGTTGACCCCAAGTCGACCAAAGACTCTTGCACACGTCCTTGTGGAGGGTCCATTCCGTGGGTATCACCTGACCCCTCCGACTGAGACAGTCTGCCAAGACGTTCAAGTCCCCCTGGATGAATCTCGTCAACAGGGAGATGCCTCGATTTCTTGACCATATGAGAAGGTCCCTTGCGATCACGTACAGCGTGTGGGAGTGAGTGCCTCCTTGCTTGGAGATGTACGCCAAAGCTGTGGTGTTGTCTGAGTTGACCTCTACCACTTTGTTTCGAAGAATGCTTTCGAATTTCATCAAGGCCAAGTGGATTGCTAATAGCTCCTTGCCGTTGATGTGCATGCTCTTCTGAACTGAGGTCCACAGACCCGAGCATTCCCGACCGTCCAGGGTCGCACCCCAACCCAAATCCGACGCGTCTGAGAACAACACGTGGTTTGGGTTCTTGACTGCTAGGGACAGTCCCTCTCTCAGACTGATATTGCTGTCCCACCAGTTCAGGCATGCTTTTACTGGTTCGGAGACTGGGATTGATACCGTCTCTAAAGTCTTGCCCTTGTTCCAGTGAGAGGCTAGATGGAACTGGAGAGGCCGAAGGTGTAGTCTCCCTAGCGAGACAAACTGCTCCAGGGATGAGAGAGTCCCTACGAGACTCATCCAACTCCTGACTGAACAACGTTCTCTTTTCAGCATTAGTTGGACTTTGAGCAGGGCTTGTTCTATTCGGGTGGCAGACGGAAAAGCCCGAAAAACTGGACTGCGAATCTCCATCCCCAAATATAGAATAGTCTGGGATGGGATCAGTTGGGACTTTTCTAAGTTGACCAAAAGTCCCAACTCCTTGGCCAGACCCAACGTCCAATGTAGATCCTGCAGACAGCGATGACTGGACGATGCTCAGAGAAGCCAGTCGTCCAAGTACAGGGAGGCTCGGATTCCCGATAGATGAAGGAATTTTGCCACATTCCTCATGAGCCTCGTAAACACGAGAGGAGCAGGACTGAGGCCAAAGCACAGGGCTCGAAACTGGTACACCACATTCCTGTAAACAAACCTCAGAAACGGTTGGGAATCCGGGTGTATAGGAATGTGGAAGTACGCATCTCGTAGGTCGAGAGAGACCATCCAGTCTCCCTCTCTGACCGCTGCTAAGACGGACTTCGTGGTCTCCATCGTGAATTTTGTTTTCGTAACAAAAACGTTGAGCGCACTGACGTCTAGCACCGGCCTCCAACCTCCTGTATGCTTTGGTACTAGGAAGAGACGGTTGTAAAACCCCGGTGATTGAAGGTCCGAGACTTTCACCACCGCTCCCTTCTCTAGCAACAGACACACTTCTTGATTTAGGGCTTGTCTCTTTGACTCCTCTCGGTACCTGGGAGAGAGGTCTATGGGAGTTGTTACTAGAGGAGGTTTGCGTACAAATGGTATTTTGTACCCCTCTTTGAGCAACAGAACAGACTCTTGGTCTGCACCCCTCTTCTCCCAGGCCTGCCAGAAGCTGTTCAATCTGGCCCCTACCGCTGTCTGAGGCTGTGGGCAGTCAGACTCTGCCACGGGAGGACTTGGCTCCTCTCTTCTTACCTCTCTTTCCCTCGGCACGAGAGCCTCCCCTGCTGGGAGCTCTGCCACGAAAGGGCGGGATAAATCTAGACGCAGGAGTCTCGATCCTGGGTCTCACAGCAAAGGATGAAGAAGGAGCCCCTTTGCGAGCAGAGGACGCCATCAGGTCATGTGTGTCCTTCTGCACAAGCGAAGCAGCTATATCCTTAACCAGCTGTTGTGGAAACAAGGCCGCTGATAAGGGAGCAAAGAGCAGTTCCAATCTCTGACAGGGAGTAACTCCTGCTGAAAGGAAAGAGCAAAGGGTTTCTCTCTTCTTCAAGACTCCCGACGTAAAGGTGGAGGCGAGCTCAATGGAGCCATCGCGGATGGCTTTGTCCATACAGGACATGATAAGTAAGGATACATCTTGGTCGGCAGACGAGATCTTCCTACTTAATGCTCCTAATGACCAGTCAAGAAAGTTAAACACTTCAAAGGCCATGTATACGCCTTTAAGTAGATGGTCAAGGTCCGAGGAGGACCAACAAATCTTCGAGCGTCTCATGGCCAGGCGACGGGGAGAGTCTACGAGGCTTGAGAAGTCACCCTGGGCAGAGGCAGGGACTCCCAAGCCGAGAACTTCTCCCGTGTCATACCAGACGCTCGATCTAGAAGCAAGCTTAGAAGGTGGGAAGGCAAAAGCCGTCTTCCCCAAACTCCTCCTGGTATCCAACCAGTCGCCTAGAAGACGTAAAGCCCTCTTAGAGGAGCGAGAAAGCACTAGCTTAGTAAAGGCTGGCTTGGTAGCAGCTAAGCCTAGAGCAAACTCAGACGGAGGCGAACGAGGAGCAACAGCAACAAAGTGATCTGGAAAAAGATCCTTGAAAATCATCATGATCTTCTTAAAATCCATCGAAGGAGGAACAGCCTTAGGTTCATCTACATCTGAAGGATTATCATCAGGATGAGGATCAGCAACGTCCTCATCTGAAGGAGCCTCGTCCGACAACTGATGAGTCTCAAGCAAGGGAGAGACCTGCCTTGGTGGCAATGCTTGACAAGCAGAGTCCACACGCACAGGAGCATCAGTAGCAGTCCAGGACGCTACGTCATGTAACTGCTTAACGGACTGACTAGCAACAACAACAGGAGCGGGAGGACGCTCGACGTCAACTCGAGACTGCCTTGACTGCCTAGACTGAGCAGTCAAAACAACTCTTGACTGCGGTGCTTGACGCTCAACGTCAAAACAAGTCAACTTCGCTGGTTGGCGAACGTCCTGAACGTCAACACGAGCATGCGGCAGCGGCTGAACGTCCACAAGCGGCTGAAAGTCAACACGGGACTGCATCGAGTGAGGCTCTACGACACGTGACTGACGTGACTTTGTAACGTCAACGTCAACAGGACGAGCAAAGGCTCGTTTGGGCGGCTGACGGCCAGGATCTCGATCAGCTAAGCGGCGAGGATCATCGTGAACCTGCTCAGCAGAATAGTCCTCCATAAGAGAGGCAAGCTTATTCTGCATGTCTTGCAGTACAACCCATTTAGGATCAACGGGAATGAGTGCGGTACGAGACAAGGGTAACGTCTGTGACTGCAAAACATTGCCTACACTAAGACTCTCGGAGCCTGTGTTACGCTTCTGTTTAGGAGGCGAGCAGTCTTCCGATGACTGCACAGGGTCAGAGCTGTCCCAATGGCTACAACCAGGACGCTGGACCTGTCCTGAAGGGACTGACTTTCGCTTTAAGGGTCTCGAAACCTTGCTCCACGGTTTCTTACGTGAGAAGCCTTCGGATGACGAGGAGAAAATCGCCTCGCTCGTCTTATGGTAGGGGCGGTCTTGACGACACACGCCTGAAACCATAGAGGGAACGTCTGTTCGTTGGTTAAAGCCTCTCGAACCCATAAGTCCTACGACATTACTTCTCCCTGGGGCATGGGAGCTTGCAAGAGGTCTCGGACTAGGCGAACGACAGGCACGAACAGACGAACCCTCGGTCGCAACACTGATAACACTTTGCGCACTAATCACTTTCTCCCCACGATTTTCTAATGTGGCACTCTGACACTTTAACTCTTTTACATCCGCCATGAGTTGATTACGGTCCGTAGCTAACGATTCAACTCTCTCGCCCAAAGCTTGAATGGCACGTAACATATCCCGCATTGATGGTTCATGAGTGCTAGTAGAGGGTTCAGGCACAACTACTACTGGGGAAGGATTAGGTTCAGGGGCATGGGAGGAGGAAAATTCTAACGATCTAGAGGAACTTCTCCTCACCCTATCTCTCTCTAGCTTACGAGAATACTTATCAAACTCTAGCCAGTCGAATTCCGAAAGTACCACACACTCATCACACCGATCTCCTAATTGACAGGTTTTACCCCGACAATTAGAACACACAGTATGTGGGTCGAGAGAGGCCTTTGGAAGACGTTTGTTACAATCCCTAGCATTACATTTACGAAATTTAGGAATTGGAGAAGGGTCAGCCATTTTGAAAAGTCAAAGAAAGTCCAAAAACAATCCAAAGTCATCAACAATTAAATCTATCCAAAAAAGAGTTCAAGAGTTTATTGAAGATAAAACACCTGCACTGCGAAAGCTCAAACCAAAAAGAAGTACTTCACCAAGACTGTTGAAAAACTCCAGGTTAACAGCGAGTAATGGAATCAACTTGTCGATCAGACCGACAGAGAAGAACTGGAGCTGTTTACATGTATATGCGGTATCTGGATGATAGTTGGCGCTGGTGGGGACACCCGCAACCTTCATAGCGATCGCTCGCGAGTTTTTGTGTTTTTCTGTCGAGCCGCCGGAGACGTCAGCTATTATATATTCACCGGCTAAGTTAAATATTTAAAAAGCCTTATACAGGACAGGGCATACAAAAATAAAGGAGCATGTACTGTACCTTTAAATGTAGAAACTCAAACCAAAAACCAAGACTAAGGCTCAATTCACAGTTCAATGACATCCATATCAGACCATAACACAGCAAATGATAACTTAATTTGAAAAGTGGCTCAGGTACCACAAAATAGAGGTAAAAATATTTGCATCAACTATTAAGGTCATACTGTACAGTATTTGAAGGGTCTGCATATTCTGACTTCAGTAATTTAGTGAGGTGCTATTGTAAAAAGTTTGATACAGTACCCATAAAAATCACGGGCTATAATTCTTACCAAGGATTTAATAACATAGCAGTAGAAATAATGTAACATTATACAAGATCTTCCTTACCCTCCCTTCAAGAATCTCCCCCAGGGGATTTGTTAAAATTCAAATCCATTCTTTAAAATATTACCATAATATACAGTAAGCTATACACATCCATTGTTTTTGTTTATTATCTTGAAAAAAAAAAAAACTGTCCCTTACTTGTCCTTGTCCGAGAGGTAGGCACTGGGTTGGAAGAAACGTCTTTCTCTGGAGCTAAGTTCATAGAAACAAGACTTATTGATTTATTGCTTCCCATCCAAGGGCTTGGTACAACTGGCTGCCTACTGAAAAACCTGTATAATGCATAATTAAATTAAACAGTTTGCAATATCAAATTACTTTCAAATAAATTGTAAACCAACTTTTTTTTCTTATTGAGCAGCATTTTGATTAGTGCTAAAAATTCATGTTAACTGTATTATGTCATAACTTACAATGCTTACTAAACACAGAAGTGGCAGTAACATCTACAAACTTGTCTTTAGGCATGACAATGATGAATAAAAGGCGTCATTATCTACAAAAAGTTCAGATACTTGGTATATGCTGATTATGTTATTTGCTGCCACTTAACACAAAATCTGTTTGTTCCTACACAAATACAAACCCTTGTCCTTTAATAGGAGTATATTTTCAAGAAGAAGTAGCCACTGAACAATTACAGTATTGTAGTTAACAGTAACCCCTTGAATCGAAATGAATATTTTGGATATATTAGTGTTGTCAGGTGTATAAGGAAAGAGAAGAATGTGTAAAGAATAAGTCAGATCATTCGGTGTATGTATAGGCAAAGGAAAAATGAGCCGTAACCAGAGAGGGATCCAATGTAGTACTATCTGGCCAGTCAAAGGACCCAATAACACTCTAATGGTAGTACAGTACCTCAACTGGTGGCTGGTGCTTTGGTCAACCTACTACTTATAGTGAAATATTCAATATATGAGTGGAAAATGGAACTTGCAGTAGTACAACTGAGAACCAAATGGACACTACAATGAACATGTGTTGCCAGTACCCAACAATGTGGCATTCTTCATAAAAATCAACTCAATTATACAGGGGAATAGGTTAAAGAATTACAGTAATCCTTTAGGAATTTGAATCTTTGACAATGTACTAAGGAAATGTTCTTGGATTGTTTTCATTTTTATGAAGGTTTTCTTTACCTAATAACACACAATCTTTCAGAAAATAGACAAGGGAGTGATAAAGAACTTTACAAAATGATACACGCCATACATTCATGCAGAGAAGGCAACTGATAATAATCTTGATACGAGACTCGGAATAATGGTCTTACATCATCTACAAGCCTATCAAAATCAGATACGTAACAGTGTGAGGCTAGAACTGAAAATATGAATACACTGTCAACGATTTTATCTTCAATTTGTAAAAGTTCCCTGTAAGTTTTAAACAAGGAAAGGGTTTTTTAGTTTGTAAATTTCAAAATGCAGATAAGAGAATTTACAATACATGAACAAGGAGAAAATTTCATATCAATCCACATCTACCATATCTACACAGACCAAGAAACCCACAAATACAGTAATCTGACAAGGTTTCTAAGAAAGATATTATAGGAAGATTGTGCAAGCAAACCATAAGAAAAAATACTAAATTCCTGGCCACAGACCTTAATTTGCCTTGGGAATTAAGGTACTGTTTGAGTCTAGTATCGGTATCAAATGCCGAATATTTCACATTTTAACTTTTTACAAATACAGGTAAAAAGAAAATCAAAATCTTTTCTCAAAGATTTCCTCACAGAATATCCCCAAATATCTAATAAAAAAAATTCTATAAAAGGTAGTAAAATATATCTTACTTGTCTATGGCGGCCTGGGCTTGAATTTCATATTCGGGATCAGTCGAACCTTCACTTTGATTATACGGTGACGTTTCGATATTTGCAGGTTTCAGAAGTGCAAGTTCATCAATGGACCATTGAAACTTTTCATAAACGGGAGACACGACTTGTCGGAACAATGAGGGACTAACAGTAGGCAGGTGTAAATGGTCAACACCTACATCAAAGGGATTCAACTTATGCTTGTACCCTTTACAACGTTGTTGCGGAGTGACTACTCTGTTTTCACTGCTGCTACTGTAATCATTGAAGCACAGGATATTGAGCCAAAAATAAAATAAAATACCAACATGCACAAACTTTCCATATTCTAACAATTACCAAATATTTGAAAGCAGACCGCAGCAATCCCTCTTAATTACTGGTAATACTAATCATGATAAAATTACTGTCCAAATGCACAAAATTCAACAAAAAGTTAAAACAATTTAGTAGAAACATTTTTGTTAACACTACCTGCAGTAACTTCCAGGCGTTTGAAATACCGATCTGTCAGACACTCCAGAAGAACATGAGGATTTTGACGGAGTTACTACATTCTTGTGACTTGATCCAGTACTACTACTTAGTGACCCGTTACCTGAAACTAATCCCCTGGTTAGGGTCCAACCAGTGTTTCCAATACGATGACCACCGTTACATATCACCTTACTGTGTAAGGAGTCACAACCTTCTGAATCATTCCCAGCTCTTGATGGATGCGAATGCTCAGTGTAGTTCCCCAGAACAAGGGACTTTCCTCTCGGTGTAGTGAATGGAGTCTTTGGACTACCATAATTACAGTTATTGACTTCCTGATGACGACCCGATTGTCCTAAGGTTGATTTATAGGAAGATGAAGAGGACGAGGACAAATGACAACCTTCCAATATCAAAGGATATGAAAATGGTGAAGAAGTGTTTGGAGATATACCAACATTGGCAGGCTCTCTAGACCTGGAAATAATTATATACAGTATTACAAACATGTCTATATCAACAATTAATAACAGTTAATCTGTAAAAGTAGTAGATCGAGAGTTAATGTTCAACAGTTGTATCTTAGGAATAGGATGAAAGACAAATATTTCAGATATTAAATGGAATGTACAGTGCAGAATTTAGACACATGGCCAGGAAGGTCATTCAGCATAATCATAGCAAATGAAAAGAAATTATAATTTTTCGATGATGAATATTTAAAATGCCCACAATGAGGCTTAAAACTGCATGTCATGCTCACACTTATGCAATTGAATATATAAATATTTTTTCACACATCTATACATCTAAAAATATGTAACATTCATACAGATTAAGATATTTAAAAAAATAATAATTTAAGATTGTCAAAATTTCATGAAAAATATACTCATAAATCAGGAGCAACACAACAGAATTAGTTCAGCTGACAGTGACCTGTCACAAATGAGCAAAACACCAGTGCCCAGATACTTTCTACATGATTGATCCTCAATATAGTCAAAATAGTGACAACTGTTTGTTTCCTATCAAAATTTGTATCAAAATTTTTACCATAGGAAAGGAAGGGGAATACAGAAAAACTCCATTACCATTCAACTGAGCAATCATCCTAACAGATAATAGGTTAAAAAATGGGAGAAATTACAAATAAAGTTTGCTTACAATGAGCAAGATATGCACACCCCATTATGGTGCGACATTCGTCCTTTATCGAGTACCTGAAATGTTCCATTACTACAACATACAGTATTCTCATTGCATTACATTAATCTAACACTTTGAAAAACCTTTAAATAATATCTGCAATTGGTGTAGCCTACTTACTTCTGTGCAGTATGATCAGAGTTTGAATGGAATAAACGTTTAGGATCTATATTCTCTTGATTTTCAATTTCTTCATGAATAACTTTACAACCATGGTATCTGAAAACAAAAGCAATGCAACATTTAATACAGTGGAATCTACAAATTTTGCATTATTAAGAACAATAAAAATTAATCTTTTAGCTACCTACTTACACATCAATGGTCTGACAGAATATTCTTTGTTAACTGGAAACCAACGGGACAGTGATTCAGTTATTGAGAGAATACAGTAATCCCTCGATGTTATTATAGTTCACCTATCGCTCCCTCAGTTCTTCATGGATTTATAAATATAATGTATGCAAATCTACATCATGGACTCCTCTTTATATTAGGGGTCTGTGAAGCTGTACAAGTTTTAATTTTTTTATATTTTCATTTTTTTTTTCTAAAACATGATAAATTTGGGAGTGATTTGTATTTTTCCTAATGATACAAACCTTCGCTATTTATAGGGATTATACTTTTGGCAAAGCTGGAAGATAGACTTTCAGCGAGGTGTAACCAACCCAAGACGGCAACCCCAATCACACACACACCTGTGCTGTCTAGTCACTTTTCATTGCAGGCATGATGGTGGGCCAATTTGTATAAATGGCACAAGGTTTGTATCGTTAGGAAAAATACAAATTACTTCTAAATTTGTCCTTTGCTCCGACACTAAATACAAACACTTCACTGCGCATTTATAGGGATGACTCGCCCATTAGGAGGGTGGAAATCAGAACCAACTGGCAGGTATTTGACCAGGGGTTTTCCCATAAGTGCTCTGCATGTAACAGGGAGAAACCTTGATACCTCACTTAATTTGTGCAAAGCACGGTTTGCGACCTGAACAATCTGTGTAATTGTGTGATACTAGTAGTGTGACTAGTCTAGGTAAGATTTCTCAGAAACTAAGGAATCTTTGAATGAACCATAGACGTTACCCAATCCCACCTCGCCAGGGGGGGTATGAGAATGTAACAAGTATATATCTCTGTATAATAGGTACACAAGGGAAATAGTTTTACCTGCAGATAGTGGAGGCGAGTTTTGCAGAGTATAGTAGGTGATGTTCGCTAAAAAGGGATGGGGGAAAGATGAAAGAAAGAGCCAGTCATTCTTCATCATTCATCCCAGAATTAACCGTGGTAAAACCTTCCCTTCCACCATCTGCTACTTGTCCATTAATGAGCCTGGGGTGTTTAAACCATTTATTGTGTAGCAACCATAGGGCCAATGGAGACCATCTCCATGTTTCCGTGGGTCACATCTAGCAGTAGGTGGGCGGTGAAGGTTATTTAATGTTTCTTCACGCCCGCATGCAGAGCCTGTGTCACATAGTAGTAGTTCTTGAACACTAGAGACATACTCCTACCCCTAACGTTAAGAGCTCTAGGCCTCCTCTATTGAAGAGAAGGATCAGGATTCAATGCCTGGTCTATGACCTTTTGAATCCAAGACGAGAACGTGTTCTTGGTGATCCTTCTCTTAACCTTCCCCGAGATAACGAAGCGTGCCGACAATAGGGAGCTAGCACTTGTAGTTCTCTTGAGGTAGCACCTCAAGTTCCTCCCTGGCATAATAACTGTTGATCTGCATCAGTGGTCATGCTACTAAGGACTCCCAATCCGAAGGGTTCGAACCTGGGATCCGATGCTGCCAGGAACGGAGTCCAGTATTACTTTCCCCATGGAATTCGCTGACCCTCTTGGCCAAACCCAATACGAGCGGGAAACCTGTCTTAAAGGTCAGGTGAAAATCTGTTAGCAATGAACTCGGGGACGAAGTCGAGTATTACTTCTCCCCATCTCCTTGAGTGGGAGACATGGGAAGATAGACCATGCTGTTCATTGATTCTCTTGGCTGAAGACAAACCGAGCAGGAATACCGTCTACCATGTAAGGTGGCGATCTGTAACCTGATATAATGGTTCATAGGGAGGGCCCTTCAGGGACTGAAGGATCGAAGTATGTTCCAAGGAGGAGGTCTAAGTTCCGACTGGGGACAAGTAATCTCAGCTCCATATGAGTAAAAAAAGTTCCAATGAGGAGGAAATACCCACTGTTTTCAGTTTAAAGGCGAGATTCAAGGCTGAGCGGTAGCCTTTGACTGCCAATACCAAGAAGCATTTCTTTTCGAAGGTGTACAAGAAACTCCACTATTGTTGGAATAGAGGCATCGAGGGGAGAGATACCCCTTCCACAACACCAACCACAGAAAACCGACCACTTCACCAGGTAGACTGACGCTGTGGAGCGTCCGAGGTGTCCAGCCATTCTTTCCGCAACTTGTTGTGAAAATCCTCTCTATGTGAGGAGGAGCTGGACAGTCTCCAGGCGTGAAGTCGAAGCGAAGCTAAGGCTTTGTGGAAGATGTTGACGTGGGGTTATTTGAGCAGATCATGACGTGGAGGGAGTTCCCTTGGGATCTCCGTGAGGAGTTGCAGAAGGTCCGAGAACCATTCTGCTTGATGCTATAGCAGAGCTATTTGGGTCATTACTAAGTTCTTACTCTGATTGACCTGATTGAAGACTTTTCTCATCAGACAAGACGGGGGAAACACATACACATATATGTCCTCACATCGTTGATAGAATGCATCTTGCCAAAGAGCCTAGGGATCCAGGACTGGGGAACAGTACAGCGGGACCCTTTAGTTCAGGGCCTTTGTGAACAGGTCCACAGTCGGGAAACCCCACAAAGTCAGGACTTTGTTGGCTACTAGACGATTCAAAGACCATCTGAAGCTCACTAAGTCGCTCTGCTCAGATTGTCTGTACGCACATTCCATTTGCCGGAATGAAGCACGCAGATAAGGTCCCCAAGTTGTCTTCTGCCCATCTGAATATCTCTACTGCTAGATGGGACAGCAGCTGCAAAAAGGTATCACCCTGCCTGTTTAGGTAAGCTACTAATGTGATATTGTCGCTAATCAAAACCAAGGAGTGCCCTGCCAGGAACTTGTGGAACTGTTGGAGGGTCAGGAAGGCTGCCTCATCTTCAAGAGATTTATGTGCTGACACCTTTCAGATTGGGACCATTAGCCGGAGGTGGTGTGGTGCAGCATGTGGGCACCCCATCCTTCTTTTGATGCATTTGAAAAGAGCATCAATTCACAGGGAGGAATGAGAAGATCGACCCCTTTGCAGAGGTTTTCATCAGTTAGCCACCATCTGAAGTCCATCTGTTCCTGCTGTCCTATGCAGACTAGACGTTCCCAGTAATTGGTGGCCTGATTCCAATGGGATTTGAGACGCCATAGGAGGGATCTCATCCTGAGGCATCTGTTGGGAACTAGACAGGCCAGAGAAGGAAGGTGGCCAAGCAGGCGCAACCAGATCTGGGCTGGGAGCACTTCTCTTCTGAGGAAGGGCTGGGCTACCTCCCTCAGCCTCTGGATTCTTTCGTCTGATGGGAAAGCTTTGTGCCTTTTGTTGTCTATTATTATGCCCAGGTATACCAGCTTTGGAGATGGGGGTAGTTAAAGACTTCTCAAGGTTTACCATAATTCCCAAATCTTGGCAAAACCTTAGAAGCACATCTCAGTGGCGAAGAAGAGTCGCTGCCGAGTCTGCAAGTAACAGTCAGTCATTAAATATCTTAGGAGACGGATGACAATTCTATGAGCCCATGATGACAAGGGCGAACACTCTTGTGAACAACTGAGGTGCTGTGGAAAGACCGAAACCGCACCTTGAACAGGTAATACTTCTGGTTTAGCATGAATCTTAAGATACTTCCTGAAAGACGTGTAGTTTGGGATCTGGAAGTATGCGTCCTTGAGATCCAGTGTGCACATGAAGTCCTGCAGTCTTATTGCTTGTCTGACCGTGTCGGCTGTCTCCATCCTGAACAGGGTTTGACTAATAAAACATGGTCAGGGCTGAGAGATTGATAACTGGTCTCCAGTTTCAAGACACCTTTCTTACAAGAAAGAGTCGACTGTAGAAGCCCATGGACCCGTCGAGGACCTCTTTGAGAGCACCTTTCTCCAACATGGTGTGGACTTCTGACCGAACGGCTAACTCCTTTGCGGATCCCTTCACATAGGAGTTCGTTGGGACTGGATCCCGAACTAGTGGAGGGAGATAAGAGTGAACAGGATGTGATACCCTGAACGAATCACCTCGATTGTCCAAGGTTCGGACCAATGATACAGCCACCTTAGCCAGCGCCTTTGCAGGCATCACCCCACAGGAGGACATATGGGAGGATTCCCCGTCTAGTGGGATCGGCCTCGGCCAGATCCCCTCTTTACCTTCCCTCCTCTCGAGGACTTCTTGCCTTGAAAGGACTTCTTAGACACCTTAGGGCCCTGCTGTTTAGGGTCCATAGCCCTATTTGTTGGCAGCTTGGAAGCTGGTTTCCTTTATGGCTGAGGATGGTAAGGCCTTGATGCTAGGGCCTTGATGTTAAAGCCTTTCTCCACCTCTCAACCACTCGCTCGACATCCTCTGGATTGAATAAGGACCCCTTCAAAGGGGGAGTTCTTGAGCCTCAACACATTAGCCTGAGGTAGTTGCCAATGGAACTTACCTATGACAGAATTACTCCTCTTCAGGATGGTGTTAGCCTAAAGGTTTACCACCTGATGGGAGAAGAACTCTATTGCCCTGGTGCCAGACAATAGGAAAGTCTCCATCGACTTCCTCGTGGAATCCAAGACCAGTCCTGAAACTGCAGCAGTTTTCCCCACAGATCCCAACCAGAAATCAAGCCACAAAGTTGCCTACATGGCATACTTAGCGACTTTTTCGTGGTTGAGGATTTTGGAGGCCGAAAACGAAACGAAGTCCTGTTAGCTTCTTGAAGGGCATACCCTTCGAGAGTGCCTCTAACGAGTGATCTAGAGGCAAGACTAGAAGAGGCTAGTTGAGGATCTCATAATATCTCCTCTGCATCACGTAAGGAGGCGGGAGGAATTTGGCGGGGGTGTTGGAGCGAAGGGAGGAGGAAGAACCCGCGGCCTGGGACACTGCATTCTGTCTGGCACTCCTCAACCCCTTTGACCAGGGCAAAGCTGCACTGGCTTTCAGGGGTATGTGGATGCCAAATACCTGGTTAAGGACCGTGTCCTTTCCCTCAAGAGGGGCTACGGATGGATCTGGCAGCCCACTGAAGTTATGTATGCAGGCCAACACTTGCCAGGAGGCGTGTTCAGTCTCCTTTTGCAGCACCTCCGAAAACTTAAGGCTCGCAGCAGCTGGCTAAAGATCGTCCTCTTGATTATTTTCCTCATCCACTTCCGAGCTCTCACCTATAAGAGCCCGGAGTGAATCAAGGTCGTCGTCGGGATAGGCCATCTCCTGAAAAATCCTTCTGCCTCACAAGTCGAGGTAGAGGAGCTCTGCCCGAGGACTTATGGTTCGTGAATAAGTCCTTCGGCTGTCTGCACTGAGACAGAAGTTCCAACATCAAAGTGGGACTTGCGACTACATCTGTACTACATGGGTGATGGACCTCCACAGGAGGGAAACCACGTCAAAAAGAGCTGGAGGGCGAGCAGCCCTCGGAACCACCTTAACTGTAGTGAGGTGGAAAGAATCTGCCAAGGAAGTGGCCTTGTCTTCCTTAGTGGGAGATGGTCTAATCCCCTTCCTCTTACCTTTAGTTCTGGCCTGCGGGATCTTGAACTGCAGGGGATTCCCTTGGAGTTCTGTACCACTCTCTTCCATAGTCCTCTTACGAGGAGAGATGGGTTTTTCCCTACGGGAAGGCTCTGCCAGAGCAGTCTTCCGAGCTCCTCCTGGGATCAGCAGGAGAGGCACCTGGGATGTGAGATGGCAACAAAGGGATCCTGGGAGTGCCGCCCAAGGAATGGGAACGGGAAATGACCCCCGTCACAGCTTCCCACATTAGGTTAAATAATGCTTTCAGCCAAAGCAGATCGCAAGCTAACGATGTGCAGGGAGGGGGATCCTTGGGGCGGCACAGAGCCCTGGGCTTAGAAACCTGTGAAGGATTCCAAAACCCTTTTCCTGCAGGAAAAATCTGCACTGGCCTTCCCTTTCAGAGAGGGTCTGGGGATTGGCACAAAGGCGACATCTGTCTCGGGGCAGGTGGAGGCCCAGGAGACTGAAGAGACTGGTGGGAGTCTTGCCTAGCTAGAGGTTTACCCTGGGCAGGGATACCTCCTGCAGCCAAGAACAGCGATGGAATCTCGTTCTGGAACGAGGATACTGAGGGTTGCTGATGTGACAGGTCTAGTAGAAGTGGCAAGCCACGATACACTGCTCCGTCACGTGACGCTTGTCTGTCGCGTAATGCAGCCCAGGACCAAGCAGGGGCAGGGTTAGGAAACCAAGAGGGGAAGCAACTGTAGAGCGGGAAACTGGGTCATGCAACCGCTGGGGATCGGAGTGACTAGAATCAGAAGGCTCTACGTCACAGAAACTTGGCAGATGCCAAGACTCATCAAAAATCGTGTTGCGTGATGCTTTCACGCGACGAGGACCCAAAGGTCCACGAGGGATACCAGAGCCCAGGGGCTCATCGCAACTGACAAGACGAGAAGGGCAAGGTTATGAAACCCAAGGGGGGTAGCAACCGTGGAGCGGGAAAACTCTGGGTCGCACAAACCCAAAGGCTCAGTGTAACCGTGGTTGCAAGAGCCCAAAGGTTCAATGCAACGGGAACCATGACGCCTTGTCTAGAGAGCCCGAAGGTTCAACGTGATGGAAGGCACGATAGCCCAAAGGTTCAACGTAACCGGTGTTGCGAGAACCCAAAAGCTCAGCGCAACTGGAACCTGAAGACTCTGGGCCGCGAGAGCCTGAAGGCTTAACGCGAAGGGGACCCAAAGGTCAAAGTTACAAGAGCCTGAAGGCTCAACGTAATGTGAACCCGAAGGCTCTGAACCACAAGTGCCCAAAGGCTCAATGTGACAAGGACCGGGTGGTTCAAAGTTGCGAGAACCGGAAGGCTCAACATAACTAGAGTCCGAAGGTTCAGTGTCTTGCAAGACCAAGGATTTAACAAGACTGGAACCCGAAGGTTCCCTGTTGCGAGAGCCCGAAAGCTCAACGCAACTAGAGCCCAAAGGCTCATGGTCGCGCAAGCCCAATGCGTGACCGTCACGAGACCCCGAAGGAACATAGTGACTTGAACCCGAGGGTAAAAAAAGCCATCTCCTTACCACGGGGGGAGGAGCACGCCCAGGATGGCAAGGGGTCAGACACTCCTCCACCCGACGAGCCTCCGAAGGGGAACATCTAGCAGAAACCACCCAAGGAGGGACTGCTTAAATTCAAGAGCTTCCTTTCCCAGGGAAGAGGTTTGTTCTCCCGAAGGAGAACATTGCTTAGGACAGTGCTCTACCCCCGCCTTTGGAGGAGAAGCGTAAGGAGACCGCTGTCCACTAGTGGTTTTCTATAGCGAGCGATCAGCTGCAGCACCTGCACCTACAGAGGGAGGATCAACCTCCACCCCTTAACAGAAGGAGTCCATTAAGAACGTTCTTAGAAGGGGGGGCATCAACACCCAGTGATGGCCAAAAAGACAAATAGACTGTGAGCATGCACTCCCTAGAGGATGGGAAAGGACCAACTCGCTAAGGAAGTCAGTACCGTTCCTTGACCCACAAGATTGACCTGGAGTAGCCAGGGCTGCGCTGCTACTTGGCTGTTCCCCAGAGAGGACCGGCAGAAGAGCAGCTTCGGGAAGAGATTGGGTGGTAGAAAAAGAAGGCTGTGGTTTCTTTGACTCCAAGAATACCAGAAGGCAAAGAATTACACTTGGACTTCTTAGTCTTCCATCGCCCGAACCTCTCCCACTGGGATGCAGACTACTCCCTACAATCATCACAGGTATCATCCCAAGAACACAGCAGGTGGGTGTCTGTCTCCACGGCGGACATGAAGGTACCGCAAGAGAGGCCTTCGGGACTAGGATAAGTATGCATAGGACCACCAGCAGCAAGCACGCACACAACTGCAAAGAAAAAGTTATTAATAATGGCAACTCTCAAAGCAGGAGAGAGCGCCAGTATGACCGTTCTCCACCGAGCCAGAAAGCAAAGTGGTTGCTCAGCCCAGGTGTGTGAGTGAGCAGGGTAGCTGACCACCCACACCCCCACCCGTTAACTAGCGGTTGGTGTGGTTATTCCTCGTTAAATTATCATGGCTCGTCATTAAGCTTCACCAAAAGTGTACCCCTATACAGCAAATAGCATAGGGTTTGTATTTGTGTTGGAACAAGTACTTTTTCAGTAAGACCACAGTATAGAAATATCAAGCAACCTATTACTTACGCTTGTTGAGCTTGTGTATTGCAGGTTACCAACACTCATGAATCTAGTTACTTTCTAGGTAGACATTAGATAACAAGAGGCATTATTCTACAACATTTGTTTACCACATGAACTGTATATGCAATTAATTCCCAAACGATTTGTACTCAGTGCCATAAGCTAAAGCTTACCTATATGGTGTTATTGTAACTGAAGACTGCACCTTTGGATTAACCATAACTGGACTATTAAAGGCCTGTAGAGGATGACGAAGAACTTTGGGCGAATCTATGTCACAAAACCTTTTGCAGACTCCATCGACCTTATTTACATATTGACCTTCATTTTCACAATTTTCTAAAGAATTTTGCTCCATATTTTAAGGAAATCTGTAAGAAAATAATGAAATCAAATTATAATAAGTTTTATTAGTTAATCCCATCTATTACGCAATATACGTTAGTAATCTTGCTTGGATTTGTTTAATATTAATATTATTTTAGGAAACTAAACTGCTAACCTTAATTCTCTTGCAAATGAAGCATTATACTGTCGAGTACTGTGTTGTATACATCTTTGATGGAAGATAGGGAGAATGTCTCTCATGCAGTTTTTAAAAACAAAAAATTTGGAAATAACATATTTTCTCTAAACTAGACAAAAGACTATTTAGCGAGGTATAACTACCCACTGCTAGACTAACCACGCCGTTCTCAAACACACACATGGGTAAAATGCTTTAACTTTTTAATTGCTGGCAGGACTTTCTCGGGAGTTAGGTGATGGTGAGACAAGTGTGTTAAGAGCTCAATGTTTTTCTAGTTAAGAAAAATACAAATTATTTCAAAATTTGTCATTTGTTCCGACATGAATACAAACCCTTTCGCTCTTTACAGAGAAGACTCACCCTTAGGTGGGTAGAAGTCCTAAACCAAGTGGTTAATTTCTGACCCATAGTGTGATAGACACATACTGAAACCTCGCTGACTCTCAGAATGTGTGAAAGCTAACGGCCGCGGCAACTGGTGTGATTATGTGTTAACTAAGCACTGCGACTTGACCAGGTAAGGAACTATTTGGAACTGAACTTCACACAACCTAGCCATTGCCAAATTCCCCTTCACTGGGAGGAAGAAGTAACAAATACATATATTTTTGGCTACAAAAGGGATATGGTTTTACATGCAGACGGATGAGGTCAGCTTGCAGAGCTCCCTGGTGCTGTGCCCCGAGAGGCAAAGATGAAAGGAGAGAGGCTAGTCACTCTCCTATTCATCCCAGACTAATCCCGGAAAACGTCTGGTCTCATCTGACTGCTATTTGTCCTGCAAGAGTTGAGTTATCTTAAACCATATGTTGTGCTGCCACCACAAGACCTAGGTATCCAAGTTCCTGTGGATTACATCTTGCAGGTCGTGGATGTGTAGGTCATCTGATGCTTCCACACACCAGCTTGAAAAGCCTGTATCACAGAGCAGTTCTTTTTAATGTTCAAGACATACTATGCCCCTAACATCATGAGCTCTAGGTCTAAGAACTTTTGGAGAAAAGACTGGGTTCAGGGACCGACCTATATCCTGTCGTAGCCAAGAAGAGATTGTACTCTTGGTGTGACTCCTCTTGACCCTGCCTATGTTCACGTCTGGGTGCTCCCACGGATCATATTAGATGATGCCTCCTCGCTCCTATAGTAAACAGTAAAAATTGATCTGGGTCAAAGGATAAGTCACAGAGACATTCAATTTGGAATAGCCTAAACCTCTGGATAGCTACAGCTGTAGTCTGAGTTCCTGGCAACAGACTCAGGGATGAAGTCAAGTGTTACTAGACCTTCATCCCCTGGCTGAGATATGTCGTACAAGAGACCATGTCCTTCACTGGCTCTCATCGCAAAGGCCAAAGCAAGAACTAAAGAACCATCTTGAGTCAAGTCAGATTCTGACGACTGACAAACGGCATGATGTACTCCTTTCCAAGAGCATGGTACAAGAACTACGCTCTAAGGAAGGGGTCTATCTTTTGATTTGGGAACCAGTAAGCTCGACACTGAAGAGGAGTGACAGTTCTGTTGAAGAAAAGTTGACTCTGTTCAAAATGGAAGATGAGGATCAAAGCCGAGCGGCATCCTGTCACAGTCAAAACTGAACAGGTCTTTCATCCCTGGGGTACATCGAGCTTTGCTGCCCCACGGAGAGAAATGAGAGAAATATCAAGTGGTGCGAGGCCTCTTTCCACGATCTCAATCTTAGCCGATAGTCCACTTCGCCTAATGGAAGGCAACTGACGACCTGCTGGGGTATCCAGCCATCCTTTTCATTATTGTCTGAGAAAAAGCCTCTTTGAAGGAGGTAATGTTGAACACCCTTCAGGTGAGGGGTCATAAGGACACAACTGATCGTGTTAGTAGCTGTGGATAGGAGAAAACAGTTCTCTTGATATCTATGCAGGCAGGAATAGAGGGTCTGGGTGTTATTCTCCTTGCTACCACTGTGGAGCTATCAGGGTCATCGATCACTCTGTCGATGTCCTTCTATGAAGGAGTCTCCTCTTCAGACAGAAAAGGTGGAAAGCGTATATGCATTCCACCTATATCAGACGGCCTTTACTAGAGGTGCCTGGTTACTCTGTACTGGTTAACCGTACCTTGGCAGCTTCCGGACATGATGTATCATGGTCTGACATACTGTACTGTCCACAATTCCCACCAGGTACAAGAATTAGATAGCCAACAGATGGAGAGGAAGTTCCCACGAAGCCCAATATCCGAGTCCCCTTGGTCAGAATGACTGCTAAGGAATTTCCTTGTCTGACACTGAATTGGGTTGCTGAAGGTAATCGAGTTGTCTCCCGTCTAACTCCATCTTCTAATTGTTAGACGGACGGTAGTCGTGGTAAGAAATGAGCGATCTATGCTGTGCCAAGAATACCTTGTCTGGGTATTCTGCCACCATCATGCTCTGATGAAAACACTAGTGTGATAAGAAGGGAGATGTTAGAAGAGATCAAGATTAAGAAATATTGTGCTCTAATACAGGAAGACTTGTGCAGAACTGCTGATAGGTATTGGAACATAGCTCAGAGGCCATGTGTCACAACAGGTGAGTCGTCCTTTCTTTTGATGCATCCCTCAAGAGCACTGAAAGTGAGGGAGGACACAGAAGGTAAACTCCCTGAGAAGGTTGATTATCTCTACCTCCTAATTTTGGGCTTCTCTATTTCTCTGATCCCATCGGACTTTAAGTTAATAGAATCCCTGCTAATATGGTACCTAAAGGAACAGTTACCCTTTGAGGAGACTTAAGCTATGTCTTTCACCAGGGCTACTGAAGACAGTTAGGCACCCCACAAGGCACAGGCACAGTTGCTTAAGGAAGGGATGTGCTGCTTCCCGAATCTTTATCCCTGATTTGAATGAAATAACTTTGCCTCTTTTAGAGGTTATTTGTCTTTTTAAAAATGCCAGGTCTCATGGAGATTGCTAGGATAAATTCTGGTAGTTATATATATAGCTTACGTCCCTGACGTCACGGCAGAAAATTCAAAACTCGCGCCAATCGCCGATTGGATAGCCAGGTGTACTAACTTTGCGCCCCTACCGAGGTACCTTGAAACCATTCCATGAATTCTCATATCTTCCATGCCTCTAGTCTCTAGAGGGGAGGAGGGTGGGAATTTAATTATATATGACTACCAGGTAAGTATGTCCAAAAATTTATTTTATAATGAAAATAACATTTTCAAACATAAGACTTACCTGGTAGTTATATATATAGCTGATTAATACCTTTGGTGGAGGGTTAGAGACAGCCAATATAGTTGGAATTCTGCTTAAGAGTTAATACAAAACAAGCTTAAGGGTTCGTAGCTGATAAGGAAGCTGACTTCAATGATTCTCCGCCATTATGTCCGCTTTCCTTATGAGATCCAGCGATCCTCTCAGGGGGCTGAAGATCTCTAGGAGCTGTCAAACCAGTGTACAAACCTCTATGTGACAGAGCCTCCTCTAATACCCAGTTCCGGCCGCTCTCAAGGAACAAAATTGACCACCTGACCAAATCAATGATTGCAGAAGACTGTTGCAATCTCCACAAGACAACCATAAAAACCAAATTAAAAGTTCCAAGAGAAGAAAAGGTATTAGGATTATGGGAATGCAGTGGTGGATCCTTCCCCCACTACTGCACTCGCTGCTACGAATGGTCCCAGAGTGTAACAGTCCTCATGAAGAGTCTGGACACTTTTAAAATAGTGTGAAGCGAACACAGATTTGCTTCTCCAAAAGGTTGTGTCCATAATGCTCTGCAACGATCTATTTTGTTTGAAGGCCACTGAGGTTGCTACAGCTCTAACTTCGTGAGTCTTGACCTTTAAAAGTCTAAAGTCTGTCTCACTGCAATGTGCATGAGCCTCTATTATTAAAAGTCTGATGAAAAAAAAAAGACAGGGCTTTCTTTGACATCTGCAAGGAGGGCTTCCTGACCGAGCACCACAGGGCTTCCGACTTGCCTCGCAGCTCCTTCGTTATGTCCAGGTAGAACTTTAGGGCTCTTACTGGGCATAGGACTCGCTCTAACTCTTCGCCAACCACATCCGAAAGATTCGGAATCTCAAAAGCCTTAGGCCAAGGCTGAGAAAGGCGTTCATTCTTGGCGAGAAAGCCCAACTGTAAAGAGCAGACAGCTTTGTTATCTTCAAAACTCACGTTTTTACTAAACGCATGTATTTCACTAACTCTCTTGGCTGTTGCCAGACTAACCAAGATAAGGGTTTTCATCGTGAGGTCCTTAAGAGACGTAGAGTGCAAGGCCTCAAACCTGTCACTCATAAGAAACTTCAGGACTATATCCAGATTCCAAGCAGGTGAATCCTGGTGACGTTGCTTTGATGTATCAAAAGATTTAAGAAGTTCCTGTATGTCCTTATTACTCGAAAGGTCCAAGTCTCTGTGCCTGAATACAGTTGCCAACATACTCCTGTATCCCTTGATGGTGGATGAAGAAAAATTACGCTTCCTTCGCAGTAATAAAAGGAAGTCTGCCATCTGAGTTACAGAGGTACTGGATGAGGAAACAGAGTTGACTCTGCACCATTTTCTAAAAACCTCCCACTTGGATTGATAGACCCTGATGGTCGAAGCTCTTCTTGCTCTTGCAATAGCTCTAGCTGCTTCCTTCGAAAAGCCTCTAGCTCTTAAGAGTTTTTCGATAGTCTGAAGGCAGTTAGCTGAAAATTTTGGAGACTTTGATGGTGCCTTTACAAGTGGGGTTGTTTGAGTAAATCTACTCTTAATGGAAGGCTTCTTGGAGTGTCCACCATCCATTCCAGTACCTCTGTGAACCATTCTCTTGAGGGCCAAAAGGGGGCTACTAGAGTCATTCTGGTCCCTTCGCTTGACACAAACTTTTGCATCACCTTGTAAAGGATCTTGAAAGGTGGAAAAACGTACACGTCTAGATTGGACCAATCTAGCAGGAACGTGTCCGTGTGTACTGCCTCAAGATCTGCCACTGGGGAGCAATACGTCTCTAGCCTCTTTGTCTTTGAGGTCGCAAAAAGGTCTATGCAAGGGCGACCCCAAAGTCGCCACAGACTTTTGTAAACTTCTAAATGGAGTGTCCACTCTCTGGGTAGCACTTGACCTCTCCTGCTGAGGCTGTCTGCCATCACATTCTTCTCCCCTTGGATGAACCTTGTCACCAGAACATTTTCTCCTTTGCCCAGATGAGGAGATTCCTCGCCGTCTCGTAAAGGGAAATTGAGTGGATTCCCCCTTGCTTGGCAATGTAAGCCAATGCTGTGGTGTTGTCGGCATTGACCTGCACCACCTTGTTCAAAACTGACCCTTCGAAGCTTCTTAGGGCCAACAGGACTGCTAATAATTCCTTTTGGTTTATGTGGAAGTTCTTTTGAACCTCTGTCCACAACCCCAAAACCTCCAACTTGCCCAGTGTTGCTCCCCACCCCGAGTCCGAGGCGTCGGAACACAACACAAGGTCTGTGTTATTCTGTTCTCAGGGGTAACCTTCTTGAAACTTGACTGGATCGTTCCACCACTGAAGGCAACTTCTTATGGACTCCGTGACCAGGATACACATCGTCTCTAAATCCTTCTTCCCGTTCCAGTGAAAATTGAGATGGAATTGGAGAGGTCGAAGATTCAGTCTTCCTAGAGGGACAAACTGTTCCAACGAGGAGAGGGTTCCCAACAGGCTCATCCACTTCCTCACACACTTCTGCTCTTTTAGAAACGATTGCACTTTCAAGATGGCTTATTCCGTCCTTAAGGGAGACGGAAAAGCCCGAAAAACTCTACTCCGAATCACCATCCCCAAATAGAGTATCTCTTGTGATGGTGTCAGATGAGATTTGTCATTGTTGACAAGAAGACCCCATTCTTCTATCAAATTCAATGTGATCTGAAGATCCTTCAGGCAGTGATCGTAAGAGCGAGCTCTGAGAAGCCAATCGTCTAGGTACAGGGAGGCTCTGATGCCTCTTGAGAGGAGAATCCTTGCTACATTGAGCATAAGTTTCGTAAAAATTTGAGGGGCGGTGTCGAGGCCGAAACACAAGGCCCAAAACTGAAACACTTCCCCCTTGAATACGAACCTGAGATAATTCTTGAAGCTCGGATGAATGGGGACGTGAAAATAAGCGCCCTGGAGGTCTAATGAGATCATCCAGTCGCCCTTTCTTACTGCTGCAAGAACTGACTTCGAAGTCTCCATCGAGAACTTCATCTTTTGGACAAAAGTGTTGAGAACACTTACGTCCAGGACTGGACGCCATCCCCCCAAGTTCTTGGGAACCAGGAACAGGCGGTTGTAAAAACCTGGTGACTGCAAGCCCTGCACCCTCTCTATGGCCCCCCTTCTCCAACAAGAGAGAAACTTGAAGATGTAAAGCTTGCCTCTTTGACTCTTCTCTGTACCTGGGAGAGAGATCTACTGGGGTTAAAACCAAAGGAGGTTTCCCAATAAAGGGGATCTTGTAACCCTCCTTTAGAAGTTGAACTGACGAAAGGTCTGCTCCCCTCATCTCCCACGCCTGCCAGAAGTTGTGTAGTCTGGCTCCTACTGCCTGAAGGCGAAAGCAGTCAGACTTTGCTTCGCCCTGTCATAATACCTCTCCTTTTTGCTCTCCTTCCATCGGGTCTAGAGCTACCCCTGCTGGAAGTCTTTCCTCGAAAGGGCTGAGAAAACTTCGGGAAAGGAGTCTCATCTTTAGGCTTGCGGCTAGAGAAGGAAGATGGTAAGACCTTTCTTACCGTCTTTGATACTAGATCTTGGGTGGCTTTCTGAGTCAGTGCTGAAGAAATCTCTCTAATTAGATCTTGCAGAAACAGAGAGGAAGACAGCGGAGCATAAAGCAATTCCGACTTCTGAAAGAGAGTAACCCCCAGCGACAGAAACGAGCACATCTGTGCTCTCTTCTTAAGTATGCCTGCTGTGAAAATCGCTGCCAACTCATTCGATCTGTCTCGTAATCTCGTAATGACTTATCCATACAGGACATGATATGGATTAAACTAGAAGAGTCACCTTCTTTAAGCGCAGCAACCTTCTTGCCCAAGGCTCCCAGAGTCCAATCAAGGAAATTAAAAACCTTGCAGGCTCTAAAGACACCTTTGAGCAGATGGTCTAACTCTGAAGTAGACCAGAGAATCTTGGTCTTCCTCATGGCTGATCGACGGGGAGCGTCTACTAGGCTTGAGAAATCTCCCTGGGCAGAGCCAGGAACTCCCAAGACGAGAACTTCTCCCGTATCATACCATACACTGGATCTAGATGCTAATCTAGTTGGAGGGAATGCGAAGGCTGCTTTCCCTTGGTTCTTTTGGACTCCATCCAGTCCCCCATCACCTCAAGAGCTCTTTTTGATGATCCGGACAGAACCATTCTGGTAAACAAGAGACTTATTCACCGTTTTCCCAAGCGTGAATTCAGATGGAGGTAAACGTGGAGCAACGGGAACAAAAGACTATGGGAACTCATCGTTGAAGACTTTCATGAGTTTCTTCAAGTCCACTGAAGGACGAAAAGACTTAAGAGTCTTCTCCTTCTGATAGCTCTTCAAAAAGTTTGACAGGAGAAAGGTGATCAACTACTTCCTCCTCTGATAAAATCCCTTGACGCTCTGTGAAACGCTCGCTATCCAAGCGATCAGAGCTAAAGAGTTCTTGATCTCGCCTCTTGATTAGATTAAGATCATCCTGAAGTCCTAAGCTCGCCTCCTGAAAATCATAAGTCCTTCCTTGACTTTCCTGTAAGGAAGCTCGACGCTCAGTGTCACACTCGACATCGGGTCCTGCTTGGCGCTCGCCGCCGCGTATCGCTTGACGCTCGACGTCCTACCTGGCTGCTCGCCGCCCGACGTTGCATCCTGGAGGACGCTCAACCTCCTGCCTCACTGGACGTTCGACGTCCTGAACCTTAAGACGCTCGATGTCACGACTAGTAGGACGCTCAACGTCCCGCTTTGTTGAACTATCTAGAAAACGCCCTGTAGTACGCTCAACGCTACAAAAAGAAGGATGCTCGACGCCTGGCTCTGGAGGACGCTCGACAACGCGCCTTGCTGGACGTTCTAAAGCACTTTCAGTAGGACATTCACCATCACTTCTATTAGGACGTTCAGGGCCTCGCTTTGAAGGACGTTCAACTTCACGAATGGCTGGACGTTCAACGACACATGTCATTGGACGTTCAAGAACACGCCCGGTAGGACATTTAACGTCACGTTTACCAGGACGCTTGGCGCATCACGCCGTTGAACGCTCGACGCGTCTGGTCACTTGACACTCGCCATCACGACTGGCTGCTTGACGCCTGGCATCACGTTCACGTTCAAGATTATTCCCACTTTCCTTATAAGGAACAGTTTTAGGACATTTAACAGGGCAGACGTCCAAACGTTTGTCTTCAAATGTCTCACGACTCACCGCCTTGCGCCACTTGGCGTCCAGAAAGGAAGCTTCCTGACGCCCAGGATCCAGACATGCTATCCTTTTACTGTCTGTAGCTTGGTAGCTTTGCATAAATGATGAAAGTCTTTGCTGCATCTCTTGCAGCATATTAAGAATTGGGTCAACTTGAGATACAGGTGATGCTACGTCAATCACAGGTTCGCTCTCCACGCCGCTACCAGAACGCTCAGAGCGTCCAGAAGGCGATAACAATCTGATGGTGGAGGAGGAGCATGCACTGAGGTTAAGCCCGGTTCAGACAACTGCCCAACAACTGGACGGTTCTTTACATCCAACGTCCTAGCAGGACGTTTGGCAGGCGAGCTCTCTTCGGTGGACGGAAAACGCTCTGGACTGCTCCAATGGCTACAACCAGGAACTTGCGGTGTCCTGGTAAGACGCTGGTTGACATCATCCAATTTCCTCTTAAGAAGTCTGGACGCTTGACGCCAGCCTCTTTTAGGAACCGCGTCATCCGAGGATGAAGAAAACACCTTACCCTCACCTTTCCTATGGTGAGGATGAACGTCCTGGGAAACGTCAACAGGAACGCTCGAGGGGACGTCTGGGGAGCTAAAGCCTCTCGTTTCCTTTCGTCGTTCGACATTCCTTCTCCCAGGGGTTGGGGAGCTTGGAAGAGGTCTAAGACTAGGAGAACGACAAGCCCGAGCAAGCGCACCCTCCACTGCACTAAACACGTTCACTGAACTTCTAGCATTGTCACTTTTTAGTTGTTTCACGTCAGACATTAATTGCGTCCTGTCCGCAGCGATAGATTCAACCTTCGCGCCCAACGCTTGAACAGCCAACATCATATCTTTAAGCGTAGGCTCATTAGCAGTAACCGTAGTGGGATCAGGAACTACCACTACTGTACAGGAGAAGGAATAGGTTTGGTGACATGGGAAGAGGAAAAGTCTCTGGAAGAGCAAGAAGAACTACGCCTCAACCTATCTCTTTCTAATTTACGCGTATAGCAATCAAACTCCAGCCACTCATGTTCAGTTAATAAAACGCATTCGTCACACCTATTATCCAACTCACATACCTTACCTCTGCATTTAACACAGAGCGAATGTGGATCAATTGAGGCCTTAGCCAAACGGGTCTTACATCCACTCTCACACACTCTAAAAGTTAAGGGGGGGGTGGCCATTTTGAAAAATTTGTAAGAGAGATCAACAAGCAAGGGTCAAAATATCAAAATCCAAACATATATCAAGAGTATCCAATAGCAAATCCAAACAAGCGAGAGTCAAAACCAAATTATTGTACATCACCAAAGAAGCAGCAATAATATTAGGTAATTAGCGAGGAGAATATCCAACGATGTTGCCTTTATCGGCGGCAGGGAAGGAAGATATGAGGATTCATGGAATGGTTTCAAGGTACCTCGCTAGGGGCGCACAGGTGGTACACCTGGCTATCCAATCGGCGATTGGCGCGAGTTTTGAATTTTCTGCCGTGACGTCAGGGACGTAAGCTATATATATATAACTACCAGGTAAGTCTTATGTTTAAAAAAGAATGTACAGTATTGGAACAAAATTACGATTGTTCTGTGCGATGGAAAGTAGCCCTTGGTGCTATTGTACTCACGGCCATGCATCTGCACTCGACAGTAGCGCACGCAACTGACGAAGTAACAGCCTTCGTCAGGAGTAGCAACATGCTTGCCCTCATTCAAAAGTGTCAAAACCCAACTTTCCTGACTAATGGTAGGCGTTCATGCCTAAGTCTGAGTTCATAAACACATTTCTGTATGTGCGTACCTCCGTGATAGCTTGTGAAGTTGCTTGCGGAAATAATGTATGTGCAATGAAGCGCAACATCATTGCTTAAAAGGAAATGATCATTAACTAGTTATAACATTGTGAACATGTAAATGCTCGCGAGCGTATGTAGCTAGGGAAGTGATCAGACCTCTATAGGTAGTAGGCACTCGCCCGTCCCTTGGGTGGAACAAGTGTACTTGTATGTGAATACATGTTTGCTATCGTTCATAAACGTAAGCATGAGCTGATTCCATCACATTAGGAACAGAGGCTTAAAGGAATAACCTAGAAGGGTATGTCTCACAAGACCGCTGTGTCTTGAGGGCATAATGAAGCTAGGCGGAGATCGCAAGGGATCGGAGACCAATATCATGTGAGTGCTCCGATGAGCTCTCTAACCCATAGAGAGAAGTACAAGATAATATCCCCGAAGGATTATGTTTCCCGAGAGTCTTTTTCCGAACAATGGTGGGATGCAGCAGCAGCGCGACCAACTTTTACCAGCCGACAATATAGCCTACCTATGCCAATTCAATATTATGAAGAATGAACTGTTAACAACTTTTTTCCTTTGCCATATTGTATCCTCAAGTAGGAGATAGGCAAAGGCTCTCAGCTACATTTACACTGAATGTATGGATGTTGTTGGCTACAGTAATATAACCTTTCAGTTCTAATCTATACAAATGTACTCTCAAACATTCAAGTCTGCTCTTGTTGGTTAGTCATTACAAAAGAGAGATTGTAATAATGTTTTCACCATGGAAGAAAAAAAAATGTATTTTTGGGACTCATAAGCCTAATGAAGTGTGCAGAGTGGCAGCAACGGCTATATCAAACTAGGCTATGTATTTATCTTGAAATGGTAAAATGTGTCTTTTGAATCTTCCATAATGAATGCAATTATCTTCATAACTGAAATGAAAATTCTCTATTTTGCGCACTGAATTAAAAAATAACTAAAATCTCCTAAAGTAAGGCGTACCTACCATACAACTAAATATACTGTCAGTTACAATTAACAGCAAGTCTCAAGTTTGGTTTCACAGAAATGCAATTGTCAGTAAAATATTGGTTAGTTCCAAGTTATGCATATGATAGGGTCAAGGCGAAAGGCCAATTAGGAAGAAAATATAGCAAATCTTTACATTCTTATAAGCAATATAAGCTTACAGAAAACTATATACTATACGGAGACAGCCATTGGGATGTATATACGATAGCGGCCACCTTTATGTATTATTATGTCTAACTTAGAATACGGTAGTGTAAGGGGGGTCGCAGGGAGGCGTTAGCACCCCCCCCCCCCCCATTAGGTAAGGACACAGCTTGTAGGTTAGGTTAAGGGGAAAAGTTTAGGTTAGTTGTTGTCCATTTTTAATCAATGCGTGAGGAACTGGCCGCTGATATACAAAGGCTCCCAGCCATCTGCTCTGTTGTAAATGATATGCTGGAAATGATGGATGAAAATAAATGTGGTAATTTATCATTACTCCATCTTAGTGCTGCTTTTGATACAGTTGTGCATGAACTGCTACGAAATGATCTACGCTTCAACGGCATTGAAGATCAAGCTTTTGAATACCTCAAATTAATACTTACCCGACTTACGGTGCAACATCCTTACGCCACTCCTACCTTACCTGAACTGACCTATAGTAGGATTGTGGTGTCCTTACTCATTTCAGTACCATCACACTGTAGTATATTTGCTCAGATATGGGGTAAACAACCAACAATTTAAGGTTCGACCACCCTAATTACATACTGCTGTGGTTATCCCGGTAAACTTGGGTTTAGGTACACCCCAATCAAGGTTGTTGTGGCCTGATTGGTAACGTCTCTGTCTGGTGTTTGCCGGTGTCACGGTCTGAACGATCCCCCGGTCTCAGAATTCTCCTTGCCATTGTATAATGGTTCTTTTCCGCCATTAGCACGCTTCGCTCGCATGAAAATAAAACATCAAGCTCGTATGTACTGGCAAGCGGTAATATTGAGCTGCGCACGCTAAATTACAGAAAAATAAAACATCAACCTCGTATGCACTGGCAAACGGTAATGTTCGCGCATGCGCAGATTATAAAGGAGTATTGTGAGACCGGGGGTTGGTTCAGACCGTCACACCGGACGAGGGTTCGTGTCCCTCTCAGGCTCGTTAGTGCCACTAGTGTCTGCAACCTTGCCATCCTTGTGAGCTAAGGTTGGGGGGTTTGGGGGAGCCTATAGGTCTACCTGCTGAGTCATCAGCAGCCACTGCTTGGCCCTCCCTGGTTCTAGCTTGGGTGGAGAGGAGGCTTAGGCGCTGATCATATAATATATAGTCAGTCTTAGGGCATTGTCCTCATTGCTAGGGCAATGTCAATGTCCCTTGCCTCTGCCATTCATGAGCGACCTTTAAACCGTAGCCTTCAAGTTACGATACCTAAAGCCCTATAGCATAAGCTGTTCCTTTCAACTACAGACACTTTTGAGCTACTTTCCCACCTACTTACGGCCATAAACTACATACAATAGTTTGATTCTTATTCAAAATATCTTAAGTTAATTTATGATAGATTTTCATAGGTCATCTTGCAATTTACGGTACAGGTTACCCAGGAATGACTAACTGTGTCCACAATCGCAAAATTGGTTTGGACACCATATTTTAGTCTACAAAGTTAAGTGGAAATAGAAATTTACTCCCCAAAATAACAGTTTACTTAATATTCTAAATGGTCTGATTTTAAGCCTTACGATGACTGTTGGACTTTGTATTTTTCCCCCCGTCTAGATCTCGGCCGACCTGAGCAGGAAGCCACAAGTTGCAACGTTAAGTTAAAGTAGCTACTAAAATATTCAATATACTTGCCGAATATTTCACATAACTCTACCAAAACATGGTAATGATTATACTTACCCTCCGGGTGTAAATATCACTTCATGTGGATGAAATTGTTGTAAAACAGAGCACTTAAATGGCAGTGCAGTGTTTACCCCGTCTTTAAAATTCGAGCAATGCGACGTTCGTCATTGTTACCATGACCAGTGTAACCCATATTTAACCTAAACGTATGAATTTAAAAGTTTATTCCTACATAATTATAGATTCCTCTTTTTGTAATAGGGATTTTCTTAATTATCTATTTCTATAAGTTATTCCATGATTAAAATCTGTGTATCTAATCTTTCAAAAATAAGTATACCTTCAACTACAGTATATGAAAGGTGTTTGGTAACATTGCAAGTATGGTAAATATTAAACAGCTGACACGTGATGGATTTAAATGATACGTTGAATCAAATTATTTTATTTATAGTATTATCAAAAGTAACGCTGCTACTATGGGGTTAGTGCTGGCGAATAAGCTAAAGTATTTTAAAGAGCATGAACGTTTACTTCCAAGCAACCCCTAATATTAATTACTAATTATTGTTAATCTTTAAGTAGCATTTACTGTATGATGGTGTCATTTTCTGTCACGTGCCGGTATAAGCCGCCATATCTGATGACTGAAAAAGGAATAGTTAAATATCTCAGTAGTGTGATCACCAGGTTTGTGCTATAAATATGATAAATGAAAGGTTATATGGTTTACAAATGAAGTTATAAATGCCTTGCCTTGTTACATTTACATTGTTCCCAGCTTGATCCAAAAGCTAGACTAATTTATAATACTAAAAACGTTCGAATCAGCTGTTGCTGACAATTTTTCATGTTATGCTAGCACACAATGTAAATAAAACTACCAATGTGCACAAGATGATGGAATAGATCAAAATGATTGCAAATCTCTCTCTCTCTCTCTCTCTCTCTCTCTCTCTCTCTCTCTCTCTCTCTCTCTCTCTCTCTCTCTCTCTCTCTCTCTCTTTGTCAGTTTTCGTGTCAGTATTATATCAGCGTCTTTACCTCATGCAACGACGAAATCAAACAAAAAAAGACAAATATCTGCCTTCAAATCATTGCTTTGAACAAGAAGATATGACCTAAACTGATAGACGAGGGTGGGTGCAGGCTACAGTGTGTGAGGGGCAAAGGGTTGGGGATGCAGCTGAGCAGTGACAGCAGCAGCTGAGAAGCCGCAGCAAAGCAGCAGCTGATAAGCAACAGCATAGGCAACACGCTGCATGCAGCAACAATATTTATCTACTAAGCAATCGAAGAGAGAGAGAGCTTAATTTTTATTAGATTCATCAGTCAGTGGGAGGGAGAATAATGGATGCTACGGGTCTTATACCTGGGGATTAGGCCTTCTTTCTCACAATATTACTTTCTCGAGCGCAACGCAATGTTACGGTAGTACAGTATAACCTTGTTCATGGTTATGTTATAGAAGAATTTTTTTTTTTTTTTTTTTGGCTGGGTTAAAGGTCGCACTTCAGCGGCAGAGGCATGGGACAGGACAATGTTCTAGAAACCGACCACATAAACATATGACCAGTGCCCAAACCCTCTCTCCACTTGATAGAACCAGGGAGCGCCAGACCATGGCTGCTGATGACTCAGTAAGTAGATCTGTATTCTGAAGGCCCCTCCAAACCCCGTATCATTACTTCACAAGGACAGTGGGGATATGGACATTGTTGAAAAGTTTTCATGCACCGAGCAGGAATTGAACTTTCGACTCACCAATCGTGAGTCGGAGACTCGAATGAAATGTGAAACAGCAACACTATGATGAATGAAATTATCTCATGATTACATCAGTTTCCTTCGTGATGAAGACAGATTAGGCTGACCGATCCCCCTCTGGGTATTCTTAACCCCCTCAGGTACCTTGTGGTCGATTTCAAAGTCAATGCTGACATCATTACTTTTGCTGGCTATATGTAATAACGGTTGGATCCCCGACATTCTACATGCATGGCGACATACCAAATGAAAGATATTTGACAGCCCCATAAATATCTACAGACTACAAGAGTTTTCAAATAGGACCGTGAGTCTTGTTTCTTAGTGTATTACTCTATTTGTTTACTTTTATTTTTTTCATTGTCATTTAACCAATTTGATTTCTTCAAGTTCTGCTTCTTTATATATGCATTTCTCTTGTTTTGTTTAACCAAATTTGTAAGTTTCTTTATTCAAACACTTCAGTCCTCTCCAGTTACAAACCGATAACCTTCCGTTATGATGATGATGGTCTGAAGGCATTTTTTTATCAATAATTTTGAATTTTAATAAGTTTTAGATTGCGTCCTCAACTTTTTTTTTACCCGACATTTCTCATAGCTTATGTAAATATTTTTACTAATAGCTTTACCGTAAAATTTGCACTTAATTTATTTGAACCTTTTACATATTTTGTTAGCATGTCTTGATAACATCGGCTTATTATTCGAAGCTCGAGTTAGTTATGCAAAGACTAAAATTGCTCCCAGATCTTTGCTCAGACTGCATACATAACTTTTTAATCGCTTCCACAAGTAACGTTGATTTAGAAAACATATTAAAACTCGTAAATTTAACATAACTTTTGAATTAAGCCTCCAAAAAATTTAACAAGGAACAAAATTATGCTCTTAACAGGCTACTGCACAAGAGCCAAACCACCGTCTCTGTAAGATAAAATCCTCAAATTTTCATTTATTCAGATAACTATATAAAGATAAACAAATTTCATAGGTAAATCAGCCTACGTGAAAAGACATATGTACTTAATAAGAGTGAACAGAAGACCGTTTGTACTAACGGAAAAAAAAATTACACAGTAAACCTGCAGTCTCAGTCAATTTCGAAGGTATTCGTCATAAATAGAATAAAAACTTTTGCAATAAATAGGAGGGTAACAGGCACTATCTAGTAAAAATGTTTATTAAATAAGAATTAAAAAAAATTCACAATCAATTCAGGTAAATCAAAAGAAGAAAACTTTAGATATAGACACAAATCAGTTTTATTCACTAAAATAACCATGTACTGTACATTCTCAGAAGGCATTGACAACATATTCGCTCTCTCTCTCTCTCTCTCTCTCTCTCTCTCTCTCTCTCTCTCTCTCTCTCTCTCTCTCTCTCTCTCTCTCTCTCTCTTTTTATTCATAATATTGTGATCTACGTATTAAAGCTTATAGCTTTTGAGATCAACTGTATATATATATATATATATATATATATATATATATATATATATATATATATATATATATATATATATATATATATATATATACACACACACATATTTATATAAGTGTGCATGTATGTATGTATGTATGCATGTATATATGTATGCATACGTGTATGTAGGTATGTGTGTGCCATACGAATTGCAAACTTTCAATGCAAGTACAGTATTACAATAAGCTAATAAAATTAATTCCTTATGGAAATGGGATCTATCCATAAAAGTTTATATCTCACTCTTTTGATGAACAACGTCTCCTGTATGTATATCTATGGAGGGAATAACGTAATTTGAGTGTTATTGCAGATAGGGTTCAACCATGATACGGCATCGAAAGGATGAATGTGGCAAGGGCTGTTAAATACATACATGAGGATGACAGATAACAGATGGGCATTGAGAATAACAGAATGGGTCCCTAGAGATTACAAAAGAAGCAGGGAAAGGAGGAGAAGATGATAGATTGACGAGCTAAGACAAATTGTGGGTTTTGACTAACATGGAAAAACCATAAATTAACCCGAGTGGAAGGACATATTTGAGACCTTTGTCCTGCAGTGGACTAATTACGGCTGATGATGATGATGGTGATTATAGAATAATAGAATATTATTTAAAAATCTATATCGGCCTACACACACACACACACACACATATATATATATATATATATATATATATATATATATATATATATATATATATATATATATATGTATATATATATACTTTATATATATATATATATATATATATATATATATATATATATATATATATGTATATATACACACAAACTATATATATATATATATATATATATATATATATATATATATATATATATATATATATATATATATATATATATATGTATGTATATATACACACAAACTTATATATATATATATATATATATATATATATATATATATATATATATATATATATATATATATATATATATATATATATATATATATATATATATATACATGAAAATGGCAGAGAAGGAGACTTCACTCTTACGTCAGTTACGTCAGTTGTCATGAAGATATACTATAGTGTATACTGTATAGTATGCTCATTCTAAAGAGACCAGAGCAAAAAATTGATGAAAAGCTTAGAGAGGAACAAGCAGGATTTAGAAAAGGTAGACGTTGTACTGGTAAAATTTTCATTTTAAGACTGTACAGCAATATGTAGAATATAAAAATCAACTTTTGATGACATTTGTTTACTATGAAAAAGTCTTTGACAGTGTGCACCTGCCAATTTTGTGGAGAGTCCTGCGTTATTATGGAGTTCCTCCTAAATATATAAATTTGATATAGTCTGTTCATGAGAATAGCAAGTGCATAGTTAATGTTAGTGGAGTCCTATCAAATGAATGTCCAGTGAACAGTGGAGTACTCCAAGGGAATGTGTTGTCAACTATGTTGTTTATTCTCCTCATGGATTTTGTAATGCACAGAACAGTTGGGGGTGGTGGAGAAGGATTGGAAAGGATTGATAACAGGAAATTAGCTGACCTAGAGTATATGGATGCCACTGTACTTATTAGCAGAACACCAGAAGAGCCCCCGCCCGGAAATAATGTCCAGGCAATCTGCGCACGCACACACACAGGACTCGCAAAGCTTGCTTACCAGAATGCATGATATATCACATGAGGTTGGACAAGAGATAGAAAAAGAAGAAGGACAGAGATGACGAGAACGAAATATGCAATGGAAGAAGAAATATCATTGGAAGGAAAAAGGATTAATGAGGTGGAATCATTTAAATATTTAGGAACTATGATGTCTAATAGAAGGATCTTTAGAATTTGAGTTTAATGAAAGATTGAAGTAAGTAAAATTTTGAAATCAAATCGCCTGAAATTATATATATAAAAATCAGGCTATATCTATTAGTTTAGTGAGATCGGGGTTACTGTATGGACATGAGTCGCGGTATAATAATGAAACAATATCCAACAGATTTTGTAGATTTGAGAAAAAAAGCCCTCAGAGGAAAATTGAGAATTAAATGACTGGATAGGATTAGAAATTAAACTATAAGAGAAATTACCTGAGTGCCATGTGTTGATGAGATCAAGTGGGCTCCACAAGGCACTAGAAGAGTTATTTGGAAGACCCAGGCCTACATGGCTGAGGACTATGAAACGTGAAGTAGGAGATGATGAATGGGGAAGTATTGATTTGAAAGCTCAAAATAGAGACGACTGGTGAAATCTAACCGAGGCCCTTTGCGTCAATAGGCGTAAGATATGATATATATATATATATATATATATATATATATATATATATATATATATATATATATATATATATATATACATATATATATATATATATACATATATATATATATTTTATATATACATATATACATATACACACACACACACTCATATATATATATATATATATATATATATATATATATATATATATATATATATATATATATATATATATATATATATATATATGTGTGTGTGTGTGTGTGTGTGTGTGTGCAAATAATATTCTCTCTCTCTCTCTCTCTCTCTCTCTCTCTCTCTCTCTCTCTCTCTCTCTCTCTCTCTCTCTCTCGCTATCCACATACAGCATATATAAATAAAACATATGCATTGTCATTATCGCCATAGTTTATGACATCAGCAGCACATTCGCTGCACTGCTAGTCTCCTGATCATTGAAGCTAAATCCAACCGAAGTTGTTTTGATCTGTTCTTGGATGAAACACCGAAAAAAAAAAAATCCTATTCTGCCCCCAACCCTCCACCATTATTTTATTTGGTTTTTATATTTGCGCCCTTTTATGTTGTCTACATTAGACTATCGCATAAAAAATCTTTCCTTTATTTTTCAAATAGAATAATCTTGCTCTAGATATGATGGAAAAAAATCTGTATTAGAAATAAATTGGTAAAAAGACCCAACAAACTGACCCTTACGGAAACTCTTGATTCCTCCTTCAGATGAAAAATCACGAATAAAAGATAATAGTTTACTATAAATTTTAGAACAACATTTTCAATGCTCTGTTTCTGAGGGTTCTTTTATCTGATATTACTTTAGTTCAAAGGTAGTCGTCTACTTCCGGTGATTTCTCTTACTTGCTTTCTGCTAATTCTCACTTCTGTACCCTTTCTATGTTAGGGTGCGTTATCTTGAACCTTGCACTGCTGATGCATGTTTCTTAAACCTTTCATTGTTTATCATTATGATCATCTTGAACTTCATTACAGTAATTTGATAATGAAACCCTTCCGTTTGGTGCTGATTCTCACTTTCACGAATCTCGCCATGTACATATCTTTTCTCGATCGCTGTATATTCAGTCCTTATTTTCTGGAAAACAAACCCACGTTCGGCCTTCTGACAGCGTTTTCTCACACTTGCCTCAGTCTGAAGCGTTCTTCAGCTAAAAGAATCGGAGAATCGTCATCATAAGGGAAGAATTCGGGGACAGGCAGAGCTATATTCAAGACGACGCCCGTTCCGACCAGGATGAGAAACACCACCAGAGCCACCCACCAGCAGTATTTCTCCCACCTCTTCTGCTCGAGGTTCCTCAGGATGTAGATTCCTACGAGGATGCCAGCAACAGCTCCTCCCAGGTGGGCCATGTGACCCGTCTGGGAATTAAATTGATAATTTGTGCATCAGCATCATCTATAAGTGATGATTTAGTTTATACATAAATGGGTATATTGGTAGAATAGATAGACCAAAAATTTCAAGTGAAGAATGTGCACAGCTGTAACTTAGTAGAAATAATGACATTATATAAATGAAAAAAAAAATTCTATAAGTAGATAGATGAATAAATGAGAAAATGTTACTGAAAAAATGTATACAATATTAGTGATTGAATTAATCAATAGATAATTGAAGGATACCGTCTTTTAATTTCATAGGCGATTTTTACTAAAAGGAAATTGATGGATTGACAAGGAAAAGAAAATGTCAATGTTGAGATTGAATTAATCAATAGATGATTGAAGGATACCGTCTTTTAATTTCATAGGCAATTTTTACTAAAAGGAAATTGATGGATAGACAAGGCAAAGAAAATATAAGAGTTGAATTAATTTTTGTTGGCTTTTTTTTCTTCTTTTTTGTCTAAAAACTATTTTCTCATGATAAATTTATACTAATGATTTACTCGAACTTGAAATTCTAGAAACAAAAAACTTAATTGTAAATTGGTCAACAAAGGATACGTTGGTTTGTTTAATTTTCCCCCTCTGCTTTGAAAAAATAAATCTGCTTCTTAATTTCATAGATAATATGAAATTACTTGTGGTGGACGATGTGGTAACGTCCCTGCCTGGTGAACGCCAGACTGGGGTTCGAGTCCCGCTCAAACTCGTTAGTTTCTTTGGTCACCGCAATCTCACCGTCATTGTGAGCTAAGGATGGGGGGTTTAGGGGAGCCTGTAGGTCTATCTACTGAGTCATCAGCAGCCGTTGCCTGGCCCTCCTTGGTCCTAGCTTGGGTGGAGAGGATCCATGGGCGCTGATCATAAGTAATATGGTCAGTTTCTAGGGCATTGTCCTGCTTGATAGGGCAATGTCACTGTCCCTGGCCTCTGCCATTCATAAGTGGCCTTTAATTAAACCTTTAAAAGGGCTTACCTGAGATTCGAGAAACCCAATTCTCAGGACCTTGTCTTATATCATAGTTATGATAGGGGTATTTTTAGCTAATACTCTAAAAGTTTGAAATTAGAAAAAAATATATATTTTTTCTTAGTACTTAATGGTCCTACAGATGAATTAGTGTACAGAACTTGTAGCCTACTCACATTTGAAGGATTTGGACTGAAGTATGTGTCGTAGATAGCAAAACTGAGGTCGCCGCCGCTAAACAGAAGAATAATCACCAGTTGCAACCAACGGTATTCCATTTCAGACCAGTTCTGAAATATAACGCCTTGAATAAATCATTCTTCTCAAATTTGACTTCACAAATCCTTGCTAGTTACGTTATTAATAATACTGTGTTTCACTATTTCCCTTATGTAATAAGGAGTAAGTGTCTGACTATATTTATACACACATGTATATATATATATATATATATATATATATATATATATATATATATATATATATATATATATATATATATATATATATAACTTATATAAATATATATTATTTATATATATAATTTATATATATATATATAATTTATATATATATATAATTCATATATATATATATATATATATATATATATATATATATATATATATATATATATATTTCCTTTCTTTCACGCATAAGGAGGAGAGGAGTAGTCATATCCTGATGAGAGGTTGCAGCCCGAGATTTACATGCAGAAACAACGTTCTCCCACAAATTGTCAAACCAACGGGGTGTAGTTAAGAAAGGGGGATGGCTGTGAAGGGTTGAAACTGTGTGGCCATATCTAAATATCTAGACGTCGTTTTTGACGTCTCGGCTTCACTATACTCAATTTTTTTTAATGAGGTGCCTTTGCACTGACTCGCAGCGGTGCCCTTTTAGCTCGTAAAATTTTCCTGCTATCTGATTGGTTAGAATTATCTTGCCCAACCAATCACCGATCAGGAAACTTTTCCGAGCTAAAAGGGCGCCCCTGTAAGTCGGTGCAAATCTGCCTCGCTAAAAAAGAATTGACTATAGTAGGGCTAGGAAACAGCTGAAATAAAGCGAAAAAAAAAGAACGCCAGAATGAAAACCGTATAATCCTTACCAGAAGCAGATTCCCGAGATGTGCGTATTCTACAGCAAAGACCCCACCGGACGCCCCAGCCAAGTAGGTCTTCGGGGATGTGATGGAATGGGCTAGGGCTCCGAAGAAGACTCCGGATAGGTAAATGAATCCTACCCTCCACCATCCATGGACCATTTCGAGAATCACTCCCAGGATCGTTTGGACAATCAGGTTGTTGATTATATGCATGTAACTGGAATATAAATGGGGGGTTAGATGTGCATGCCTTGAGGATAGTTGGGTCTGCCCCATTATTTCGCCCTCCTGTTATATTTAATTTTCAAAACGCTTTTGCCTTCTCCCTCTTTCTCTCCTACCCACTACTATCCTCATATCTATTCTATACTGACTGACTTAATGTTTGATTTATGGTTTCAAACTGTAGTTGACAGGAATGGTAATTACTGAATAAACAGTATGTAAATACAGCATGTAACTAGTCTGAAGATAATACAGAAAACTATGTGTTTGTTATGTACATAATTAGTTTACATGCCTGAATGTATGCACGTGTGCATGTGGTAGAGAGAAAGAATGAATCTTAATGCATAGAATGAGTATGTGCCAGTTAATAAAAAGGAATACCCGAACATTCGATCCTTATGCATACATGCATTGAGAATGACACTGTACGTACATACTTGCATAAGCGCTTGTAACAGCCGAACGACTTACCCTGAATGGATGAGAGCGTAAGAGATGTATCGCCAAGCTTCGTATCGCCTGAAGGGGTTGTAAATGAGAGGGGAATAGGTGGGGGCTGGCCCGGAAACGCCCATGGGCAGACCCATATCCACCAAATAGTAAGTGAAAACCACGACCTGTTTGATGACGAAAAGTAAGTTAAACAAAGTCGGAATTCTCTTCTTGCTTCTGTGTTTTTCAAGTATTATTATTATTATTATTATTATTATTATTATTATTATTATTATTATTATTAAGCTACGACCCTAGTTGGAAAAGCAGGATGCTATAAACCCAAGTGCTCCAGCAGGGAAAAATAGCCCAGTGAGGAAACCAAGTAAAGAAATTAATAAACTACAAGAAAAACAATGAGCAATTAATATAATAGTTTGTTAGCTAGTAGGTTGGCTAGGGCACCAGCCACTCGTTCAGGTACTACTGCTAGAGAGTTAAGGGGTCCTTTGACTGGCCAGACAGTACTAAATTGGATCATTCTCTCTGGTTAGGTTCACTTTCCCTTTGCCAGCACATACACCGAATAGTCTGGCCTATTCTTTACACATTCTCCTCTGTCCTCATACACCTGACAACAATGAGTTTACCAAACAATTCTTTTTTACCAAAGGGGTTAACTACTACATTGTAATTGTTCAGTGGTTACTTTCCTCTTGGTAAGGGTAAAAGAGACTTTGGCTATAGTAAGCAGCTCTTCTAGGTGAAGGACACTCCAAATCAAACCATTGTTCTCTAGTCTTGGGTAGTGCCATAACCTCTTTACCGTGGTCTTCCACTGTATTGAGTTAGAGTTCTCTTGCTTGAGGGTACACTCGAGCACACTGGTCTATCTAATTTCTCATCACTTTGTTTTGTTAAGATTGTTATAGTTCATATAGCAAAAATTTATTTTAATGTTACACTTCTTAAAATACTTTATTTTGTCCTTGTTTCCTTTCCTCACTGGGCTATTTTTTCCTGTTGAGGCCCATGGGCTTATAGCATCCTGCTTTTCCAACTATGGTTGTAGCTTAGTAAGTAAGTAAATAATAATAATAATAATAATAATAATAATAATAATAATAATAATAATAATTTAAGAACTGCAACAACATTAAAATAGGTTTCTCAAATATAAACTATAGGAACTTCTGTCAGCCAAAACAACTTGAAAATATTCGCTGAAAGTTTGAACTTTTGACGTTCCACTGCCTAACATCTCTTAAAAGGCGAATTTATACCTGCCCTAATGCTTACCTCAATAATCATGGCACTGATCATGAATAAGGGCGGTGGACAGCATGTATACTCCTGCAGATACGCTCTCTTCTTCAGCGTCCTTTCACTTCGAGGGACGACACTCAAGGCTGCCTTGTTGAATGTATGTCGAGCCAACGAGTATTCTTCGACTGAATCTTTCTGTGAGGACAAGAGACATTTGTGAGGGAGTTCAGTATTATTGAAATACAATAAAACTGATTTCATATTGGTTTATATCATAAACAATTTAATTGCTGTGGTGAATAATATTTTTACTAACAAACTGTAATCTGGGGAAGTTCTAATGGAAGTAAAGACGAGAATTACAGCAGTAGGGCTACTACATAATTACAGCAATAGACTTACTACATAAGTTTGCTAATATAACTTTACATATTGAATAATTAAAGATTACTTAAAAAAAAAGACTCAACTAACGAGATGTAAAAACTCGTCGTATTCAATGTGTCCGTCGTGGTTTGTGTCTGCCTTCTGCAGGAGCTGAATAACGAGGGCATTGGACATCCCATCGGCTTCATCTGAGAACAGGATCTTTTCCTTAACGGTGCCCAGAGGTATCCTTTGGGCCTTTTGTGGGTCATGGTTGTCCCAGAATTCTTCGGCTATCTGAAATGGTAAGAATTGTAATTGAGAAATAGCATTAAAAGGTAAATTATCTGGTACGTACTTATAGGAAGTCTGTATACGGTGGCTTTTTGTTTACAAAGGACAGTAGATGACAAAACCTCTGGATTGGGGGTTAAAGGCTTTTAAAGATTAAACTGACCTTAGAAAAAAAGATTGTATTTTCAGATCTAGGCTACACCTACAATAAACAGAGCTCAGGGGATAAAGAAAAATATTAGAAACTTTCCAGTAAGTTCAACAACCAAACAGTAGTTCTCATTTTATACTTCCGATTGACTCAGAAATTTGTTTTTATTACAAACACTTGTTGACATGCTCAACACTAGAATAATATTTAGACCTCTAGAAAATTTAGCCATCGAAATATCTATTAATATATTGATCGGTTCAAGACTGATCTCTGGGAAGGGTGAGACTACCAAGCAGCTTCAGGGGCAAGCCAAAGTGCAGTCTATTCGACATAAGTTATATCCTTTTCAGACTTCAGTAATTTGGTAAAATATACTGGAACTTCTGTGTTTGATTAGTGCTAGGGCAATAAGCTTAACCCAAGTTTATCTAAGATGTTCGATGAGAATTTGTGAAAGCGTCCCATGTCTGCCTAAGGTGGAGTCCTGGTTGGACAAACTAAGGCCTATAGGACTAAGGATGAATGTTCAGGGAGGGTTAGGTTAGGATGTTCATTGATTTTCCGTATTTCATTTGTTTTCGTGGTTCCTCAGAAGAAATATAGGCTACTTCCCTTTGTGATCCCCCATTATTGTTGAAAACTACTGACATGATTGAAATGGAGATAAGAATCGTTCGAAACACACAAAAATGTAGAAAATCATATTTTAAACAATATTATACAGTTTTAACCGGATTTTAAAAATTTACCGATTTTTAAAGCCAGAAGAATTGGTATATATAAAAGGGATTTTGACGAAGGAAAAATCTATTTCTGGGCTAAACCTGTGTCGCTCAGTGAAATGCTCCTTAAAGCACCATTTCTAAGGTATAAATACTGCTAAATATACTAGAGAAAAAAGTTGTATGGAATGCCAGGAACA
>NC_090743.1:23512593-23583085 GCF_036898095.1 Palaemon carinicauda
ATAATCAAGTAGTTCACAGCTGGACAAAGGGCTCAGACATGTCCTTCCACTCGTGTCTGTTTATAGTCTTACTTTGTCAGTCTATACCCGCAAATTTTCTTAGTTTGTCAATCCATCGTCTTCTCAACCTTCCACTGCTTGTTTTGTAGCATATATATATATGTGTATTGTATTAAATACCAGTACAAATAAAAAATCAAATGAGTTATTATTTTAGAAGTGACCAAAATCATTAAATTTATTTGAGTGTCATTCCTTTCATTTTAGTCGTTAAATCTGGTCGCCACCAACCACACACCATAAAAATAAGTAAATCGTCTAAAAATAAATCAATGTTGGTAACGTGTTCGCAATTCAGGAAGGATTACGCAATGTGATTCTATTTTGGAATTTTGTGATTTGTGTGTGTTTTTTCTATTTACGTCGGTCCCGAGTACCAATAGAAGAGGGGGTTTAACTGTAATTTACGGTCCTTGACTTAGAAAAATTCGTTGATGAATCTTGCAACCGTCGTACGAGTGGTTATTGTTTTGAACGTGTTTCGAGAGAGAGAATTTAACCTAACATAGCAGAATTTTCTTTGACCATATATTGGTCTTCCATATGACCTTATACGTAACTCGGTATGCTGTAACATTCCCAGTGTGTGTGTATGTGTGTGTGAACGTCCTATCCCGCTTTGGAAACAGGAATGTTATAAGTATTGTTAGGATTTTATTTCATGAGATTTAAGAAAAAAAAATCTTTATAATAGTACGTTGTGTGGCCTTTCACTTGCAATTGAATTTTCATCTAAAAAAAAAAAATGCGTTTTTGTGAGTGTTTTCTGTCAAAGAAATATATCTTCCTATAGATATATTTATGAGTAGAAAAACTTCATGTTGAAGAGAATATTGCCTGCTGCTTATGTTACACGCTAATGAAAACATACCTTTACCCGCTGCTCCAGTAATTTCATGTAACTAAAGAAATACGAAATGCGCAGAGGACATCTCACATCCACAAAGAGAATAAGACTGAAGGGACCGTCATTAGTCATAGGTAGCATGTGCTCTCTCTCTCTCTCTCTCTCTCTCTCTCTCTCTCTCTCTCTCTCTCTCTCTCTCTCTCTCTCTCTGTCTGTCCTTCGCTTTCCTCTTCGCTTATCTCATAGATAAGAATCTTATCTAAATTCACTGATAACTTAATCTCTTAGTCTCCGGTTTACCCTATAGTTGTCGATAATAAACACTTATTTCATTGCTTTTCACAGGTAACTTATTCATAAGGAATTTATTCGATTACTGGTGTCAAGTCAAGCTTTTTACACTTCGTAGTCTTTAGATATTTAAAGTTTTATGACAACTAGTTGTTGCTCTCATCTGATTCCTAAGATTCATTATAAGTTTCACTGATGACTATGGAAACCTTGATGGCTAATGGTATGTGATATTTTAGAGGTCACCCTTCCGAATTCTGATCAGACCTAATTTGTTATCTTGTTTAGCAACCTTCGCTTGCCACGTGATTTCATTTCAACTACGGATAGCTCTGATCGGAGACTTTACGTCTCATGCAGAGCTGGAATTTTGTACTCGCTTCCATTATCCTAGTCATAGATAGGTCATCGACCTGTTACTTCAAATCTATTTTTGTAATAACAATTGACAATGGTAGGGACTATCTTGAGGCCCTTCCTGGCCTAATTCTGAAGAAGACAAGAAAAAGTGAAAAAAAAAAATGTGATGAAATGCTTCTCCAAAAGAGGAGAAATTAGTATAAAAAAAAAGCATAAGATGGGTGAAATGCTTCTTTCCCTCAACTGTTTGGCTTTGGGATTCTATAATCAAGTTTTTTTTTTTTTTAATTAGTTCCTCATGTTCTGTTTTTATTTTCTTTGGGTTTTGGCTAGAAAAAGCTTTTGTACATGAACAAATCTGCTCCAAGATTTACTGTAAAAATTCACATCATATTGAATTAGCTTTGGAATTCTCTCTTAGCCTCGATTTTACTTATACTTTTAAGACTGTTCCTCATGTTCCCTGTTCTTATTTTCTTCAAGGTTGGGCTAGAAAATGGCTTAAGGTTTCTCTTCCCACTGGCTCTTGTAAATGAAAAAAATTGCTTCAAGATTGACTGTAAGAATTCAGCTCCTATTATAACTGCCAGCTGCAACAGTAAGTAGAAAGCCTGGTTAGGGTACATGTTAATAATGTTGTACTAATAAACAATCTAATATACCAATAACACTTTTGTAATAGAATTGAGAAAGAATTATCATCTATCATATATTACCATATATCTTTGGAAAGGAAATAAAGCATTTTGTGAAAAAAATCAGTTTTATTAATTTAGATCACACTAAAGATTGTTTTCAACCAAAGGGAAGATTATCTTCACATTACCAAAAATAGCTGTATCGATTTTGCTGTTTAAAAGACTTAAGGCTTTATGTACGTAAAATAGTGTCAACTCATGACTAAGTTGCCTAATATGAAAAAATATCATATAAGAATATATTGGATAACATTTTATAAGTCGTATACAAAATATCACATTGAAATTAAGCCTAATTATCTTTCACATAAATGTTACGAGAAAAAATGGAACTCTCGATTTAATCTACATAATTTTATTTTTGTCTTTTCGTAAATTAGATATGTACTCTGTGGAAGGACATTAGTCCAGTTAACTATCTTTTGTCTAGTTAGATGAAGTGCACTCGTTATGGATGATAATGATGAAATTTGTATATCAGAATAAAAAAAAAAAAAAGTGAAAATTGGTGCTTAGAAATCACTCTAAAATATTATTGGTTTGAATGCTTTCACATAAATATCAAATTAAACTTCAAAGATAATAATGATATCCTATTATCCTTATTTAGTTCAACTTTACAAATTGTCGTCAAAATAAGAGAAAATAGGAATTAACGACTATTACTTTTATGGTCTTATTGAAACCCATTGCTTATCTCACCAGAATTGTGGAATGATCTTCCTAATCGGGGAGTTGAATCGGTGGAACTTCAGAAATTCAAAACTTGCAGAGAATGATTTTATGTTGAACAAGCTGACATGAGTCTCTCCTTATAGTTTATACAGTATCTGACGGATCAATTTTAAGGCTATTACTAATCTTAAGGTATTTTATATCAATTATTCATTACCTCTCATGTAAAATATTTCCTTTCCTTACTGGGTTATTTTTCCCTGTTGGATCCCTAGGGCTTATAGTATACTGCTTTTCTTACTAGGGCTGTAGCTTAGCTAATAATAATAATAATAATAATAATAATAATAATAATAATAATAATAATAATAATAATAATAATGATCATCATCATCATCATCATAATACATGGCGGGTTTCCAAACACGAGTTTTGTGAAGGGAGTTCCCCAATGAATATTATCACGAACCCCCTAAATCTGAATTGTCGGTCGCTTTCCGTGCATCTTGTCCAGAATCCTTTGCTTGACCCGACGGGCGTAAGCTCTCTTGAAGGCGGAGTACCTGAGGTCCTCTTCTTTCATCTCCTCCTCTCGAATGGCTTCCTGGAGTTTCCTGTCGTTGATGTCCTGGATTTCCTTCAGAGCTTTCTCCCGGTTCTGCAGTTTGACTTTGTTGCTCTGTTGAGAGGGGGACGACACTTGTTTAAGTTTATAAAAGGTATGGTTCCATGTTTATGAATCACTATCATATTTGTTTACTTCCTAAACTGTACTCTTTCCACTCGTATAAAGCAATTCTATCAACTTTTCAACTGTAGTTTGTTTTTAGATTACTAAATCATGCATTTCATTATATTTTTAAACTGCAGGATTTTTCTAGAGTGTAGGGGCACCCTACATCTGTCCTTTCCCCCAAACACCCTTATCATCATCACTCTCATCACTTTGGCTACCATGTAAGACACCTGTCCTTCCTCAAAGACAACCTTAATATCTCTTCTTAACTCTTGAGCAACCTTGTAAGACATCTACCCTATCCTTCTAACAACCCTACTAGACCTCCATCTCATACCTTGAGCAGTCTTGTAAGACATTTGTCCATCCCTTCTAAAAAGAACCACAACCGAACTCCCTCTAACCCCGTGAGCAATCTTGTAAGACTCCAATCCCATCCTTCAAACAACCTTGTTAGACCTCCTCCTTCCCCTTAAACAACGTTTATAGACCAACCTCCATTTTCCAATGTTGCTGGTGCCTTTCATGCAGTTGGTCCGAAAGTTCAATATCCTTACGAATATCGACCAGTTTATTTCTGACTGCAACCCTTTGACCAGCACGTTCTACACATCTGCGTAAGATAAGAGATGGTTTAGTTTGCTGGATAAGTCTGATGAGTAAAAGATTATGTGGTGATAATCATCATAATACTTACTGTTTATCCAGATCTTTCTTGAGTTTCTCTTTCTTCTCGATTTTCTCTAACTTTTCCCTCCATTTATCTTCTTCGTACTGCTCTTGATTCTGGATTACCCTTTCGGCCCACTTTGCGTCGTATTCTTCTTTGTCCCTTATTCTCTCTTTCTTCTCCTGCACTTGGACCGCTCTTCCAGCTAACACCTGTTTGAAAAGGAAGTCTTTAGGTAAGATTTGCATCGATGTTTTCTAATTACAAGGAATCATTGATGTGTTTTCAGCAACTTTAATTTTAATACGATGGTATTGGTTTGTTAATTATCTATCTAATTTATTGTATACACATACACACGCACATACTCAAGGCAACTTTATGCCTTTCCTGAAATAAAGCTCATGTTAACGGAGAAAACTATCATTATTTGTTTAGCTAATAGAAAATGTAGGGGAAAGAAGAAAGAGGACAGTTAGCCAGCTAACCATGGTAGAGAATGGTTCGGAAAGTTAAGTACAATATTAGTAAGAGTAATGTGAAGTGTAGTTTAACCACAATTTTATTTATATAAAGGTACACTTTTCTTGTTATGATTCTAAAGTTAGAATGGTGAGGAATGTGTATCAGAAATGACAGTATAATTTTCGATTGCATACATAATACAGACAATTGTACCTCATGTATGCATTCATACAATTACACGTCAAAGACAATATTTGAGGAAATAACTAAAAAATAACATAATTCACAGAGCACAATTAACGAGCGTAACAACGTCAGTCTATAAAGGCTTATTGACACAGACAAACGTTTAATTGTATCCCTGACTTCCTGACGCCACAGATGCTCACTCAGTCGTGACGTCATTGAACCTCACGCAAAGTGACGTCCTCGAACCTCACACAAAGTGACGTCATCATAAGCGACTGACTGACCTTAGTGTGGATGCGCTGACCTCGCTGCTTGGGCGTGATTGGCTGAGTGGTGGGAGGGATGTAGGCCCTGGCAGTTCTAAGCAAGTCCTTCCTCCGTTCCGCTTCTTCCTTGAGTTCGCTGAAGCTCTTCTTAGGGGCATCTCCTTCCGAAGGAGATTTTTCGGCGGATACCTTGTTGTTCTGCAATTGTAAATGTTACAAGTAACGACCACATAGAATATAAATAGCACTAAATGTTTTCGAAAGATTTAAAAAGCAATTATTTATAATTTTAACTTTAACAAACTTTAACTACAAAACCCCTTGAAACATTTCATTATTAGTGTGTAGGATGTCGGTGATGAGATATTCTTGCATAACTTTTCGCAAAATACTGAATTATATTTTAAATTTATGTGTAGATTTTATTAGAAGGTTGAGTTAGAATTATATGGAGCTTGATGCATGTCTTGTATAACCATAATAAACTAGTGTACGCAACCGTCAAAAATGACGGCTAAATATTTAGTTAGAGATGCACACACTCACACGCACCCCGCTCTCACCAGGGTATGACTAACACCCCCCCCCCCCTCCTCCTGCCCGAGGGATGGGGAGAGCTAAACGCTTGGAGGAAAAATAATTAATCCTCCTAGGCTAAACGTGACTGGATATATATAACCAGACACTTTCTCTTTATTATATAGAGTCTCGAATAAGTTTAATCAAATTCAGGCATTTAGCTGACTATAGGAAATGTTGAATTAAGCTTTAATATCGGAGGTAATGTTTGATTGATTAATTTTTAAGTCTGCATAGGTTTCAATGAATGCATGTTTAAAATTTCTAAAATTTTACATGTAACTTTCACAATCATCGTGTAACTTAAGCCTTTGTAATCAGAATATAATTAACTTGTAGGCTACATCTTTTGTAAATAAAACTCACGCAAGAAATATTTCGAAAGTAAAGAAATAGAAGCCTAAAAATATCTTTATAAAATAATGGCACTTCCATAAAGACACGAGCAATGTTGTCGTCTCTTTGATTAAAAAAGACATTGAATTCTATTTATATATTTACTCTAGAGAACTCAAACTAATGAAAAAAATATATTTCTCGATGTGATTGTCATTGTTTCTGAGTGCATAGTCACAAGCTAATACATAAATTACAAAGTGAAAAGATGGAAGATGCAAGAGGAAAAAGGAGGAAAAAAAGTGAGCACTATGGAAAATACCTCTCCAACGGAAAAATTATGCAACTGAGCTCGTAGTTTTTCGATTCTCTTCCGTATAACGGCATCCTCTTTAGCTAAGATTTTCCTATCTTCGCCATCCTTTTCTTTGCTCTTCTCATTTCTCGCCAGTTCCTTCATTTTGTTCTTTTCATGCTCCGATAAATGATAGGCCAAAGGTTGGTGGCTACGTCGTGTAGCATCAACAAAATCTTTCCTACCTCCCTTTTCTCTTGTCCATTTTGTGATCTTGGTGGCCATGCAGCCAAACGACGCTGTTGCCATGACGACGGGGACGCTAATACTGTCGCTGGCTCCAGACAACTGAGAATCTGAGATATGCAATGAAAATGGTTTAGGAACGCTTCGGTAATCAATATTTCTATCATTAATGGGTAACCATTTGGGTTTTATAACTTACATTAACGTGATGGTGATCTTGATTTATTTGATTGTGTTTTGGACTGAATTATATGCCGAGGTTACATGAAGAAAGCTCGAATGCTATTTTTTAAATTGAGCGCCAACATTTGAAAGCAGTTCTCACGTAAATCCTTCAAAGCTATAAAATATACTTAGTTTACTTTCCTTTGGCAAAGTCCTTGGCACTTTGGGCCAGTCCATTTTAAGAAATATAACCTAGATTTTTATTTCTAGTCTCCCATCAACATCATCCATTTCCTATACGGTACAAATGTTGCTCTTTTAAAGCTTGTGATATCAGCTTTGCTCTTTCTCTCATAATATAGTATGTGTAATCCTTGCATTCAAGATATTTATCATTGGTGTAAAGCAAGTTAATGTTTCTTGGTTTCTTGTTGATATTTGTTCATATCCAGGGGTTAAGGGTGTTATTTTTTTCTAACCATTCATGTGATTTATGAATTAAACAATATGACAATTCATGATCTTCGATTATAAGAGCATGGGTGTTGTATAAGCCTGTCGTGACACATAATATTGTACACTTTCAGATAATGATTTCCTTGTATTCTTCCTTTTGTTTTCTTTAAGTATTCATATTTTATATATGAGAGATCTAATTCAATGTTGTTACTGTTCTTAAGATACTTTATTTTGATTGTTTATTACTCCTCTTGTAGTTTATTCCCTTGTTTCCTTTCCTCACTGGGCTATTTTTTCCTGTTGGAGCCCTTGGTTTTGTAGCATCTTGCTTTTCCAAATAGGGTTATAGCTTAGACTGCAATAATAATAATAATAATAATAATAATAATAATAATAATAATGATAAAGCTTATTATAATTATTGATTATTGATAATGATAATAATAATTTATTATTATTATTATTATTATTATTATTATTATTATTATATTCTATTGTTTCTCGAGGTTTGGTTTGTGTGTAATTGAGATTTTATCTAAAAACGTTTTGTAATCGGCGGGGAAATCCATAAACTATATGGTCCAAATTATTATACTCAATTGGTAAAACCAAAGACAGCTTTATACACGGCTCTGGGTACAACCACACGACTGGGCACGGTGCAAACATTATTACCAACCTGATGATTGCCCCGAACGAGTGACGATGACGTCAGAAGCACAAAAAACCTAAACCATGGCCCTGGCAATAAACAGTGATACCAGGTCTAGCATAACCCTATGGTGTCTTTACTCGTTCATCGAGCTAAGTTGAAAACTTATGCCCTTTAATGGCCATTCAACAAGTTTGGGCTTATTATTATTATTATTATTATTATTATTATTATTATTATTATTATTATTATTATTATTATTATTAGAAGTAAGGCTGTTGTCAGTGCAGTCTGATATTTCCATGGCGGACAGCAAAATAAAAATCAAGATAATGAAAACGGTATTGAAACATCGTAAGTGCTAGATTTAAGAATTAAGAAGAACTGCAAGGGAAATCCAACCAATCAATGTAAACATTTTCATGATGGGTATGTTTAACAGGCTTTAGAAATGACAGTACATTGAGAATGGACTCCACCCCTTTTTGCAATATATTTTTAGAGATGGTACAGCCATTTATAGCTATGCAGATATGCTACATCCTGGAATCATGCGTCTTCTAGTGTCGTTGTTCCTTATTCGAAAATGGCGGGAAGTTTTTTGCCAGTCTTGTTCCTACTTCTGACGTCATCTGGTCTCTTGTCGTTCCCCATTGTGTTCTGGTAACGAAGTTTACAGAATGGGCGAACATCGCGATATATTTTGAACAAATGAAAAACTAATAACAGTTAGGATTTAGCGTCTGGGATATTAAAAATTTTGCATGAAGTGTGTGAAAAACGAATCGGTATTATAACTTTTCCTTCATGATGTTGATGGTTTTAATGATAACCTTTTTAGTGAATAGGCCTATATTGAGATGTAATTTCAACATTCATCTGTTTATCACCTTAAAACAAAGAATGAATAACGTGATTATTATTATTATTATTATTACTATTATTATTATTATTATTATTACGAAAACTTTCATTCATGCACATGGCATATAGATGGCAGGACAGGTCTTAGAATAAAAACTAATCATCCACATAAATAAAGGCCTACAGTAGGCCTATATAAAAAAAATCAGAAACGATAACTCAGTATTAAACAGTAATTTTCACCAATAGACAGGGGAATACAGACAAACAACAACATAAATGAGAAAAACAAAGCAATGGTATAATACTCTTTACAGAAGAGTAAAAGAAAATTTAAAGATCAGATAAATGGCATTTGAACTTTATCCTAAATCCTTTATCTTAAATCTATTAATATCTTCATGAAATGTGTCGTCTAATAACTTGGCCATTTCATTTTGCGTATTTAAGTTTTATTAAGACGGTTAGAATTTTGTCAGTTAATGCAAGTCATTTTTTTTCACAGCTTCGATATATTATAAGTAATATATTTCATCATATTTACAAAATGCTAATCCATCCTTAGTCTTGTATATTGATCACAGTGTTTATTTCGTATTTCTCATCTTATTTTTTCTTATTTACAAACAATTTTAATGCATGTTTTATTTTCTTAGTTAGATTTTCCACATTATTTTTTTAAAGAGACACCGAGCAATTGTTTTCAGTTTTTTCATTATAGTAAACGAAATCTCACTGGAAATAATTTATTGTAACTGGAAAAGAACACAACGCATGCGGTTTTATTTCCTACTTTCCCTTTGTGTTCCTTCTTGACTGACCGCTATCTGAGTTGCCATTAGTGAATTACATAACGTTTTGCAATAGTACGAAAGGGAACTTATAAGAAATCATCAATTTTAAAACTTTTTCCTCTTTATATTCTGTTTGTATAAATCCCAAGCGGTCCGAGCGAGGACAGTAATTTGTCCGTGACCCGTTGAACTTGAGGTAGGAAAGAGTGGGGTTGGGGGCTTATGATAGGACACAATGGGGCTGCTCCTCATGGGGAAGGTGGTAAATTTGAAATCATGGTATGGGATGTCCAAGAGTCAATAATAACGGATAGGGGATGGGAAAATTTGGAGAATGTAATGGTAAATAACAAAGAATGGGAGTTCAGGAGAGGCAGGAATGGTGAAGGGGGCTAGGGTATGACGCGCAATAAAACGGTGTTATGAGATTACTACGTATATGATCAACATTGGATCCTCCCCTACAGGTACGCCAAGGTCCAGGACACGCTCAGGATGTCGGCACCCCTACTCAGAGTCAGGGCTTAGGGTAGAGGAGTGACTCACTAGACTTACTCTCTCTCTCTCTCTCTCTCTCTCTCTCTCTCTCTCTCTCTCTCTCTCTCTCTCTCTCTCTCTCTCGTGACTCTACGCTCAGTCATAGTGTTGCTCTTGTTGTGTACGTACGTGGGTCCTTTTTGCTTCTGAGGCTAGGTGTAGGCGTGATATCTTTTTTCGGTGTTTTCTGGTAAGATTTTCAATTGGATAATGCAAGCTTGAATATGGATCAAAATGATAGTATTAGAACCGTTTTAGTGATGTCTCCTTCCGTATCTTAGAAACGCAAAGTAAACAAAACGCATACCTGGTTATAGCGTGATACGTACGATGTCACTCACACACGTTATTTCATGAACAAAATCTAATGTTGAATTATGAAATTGGAAGGCCTTATGGAGTAGTTACGTTAAAGGTCAGGTATTTATGGTGCTGCTGCTTCGCCCGGGATAAGAGGCTGAACGAGACGTGAATATGACGTAATCTACCAAATTGTGACAAACTTTAAATCCCAAAAATTTAGGTTTAGTTTTTGTTGGCTTAGAAATTATAATTCGGTCAAGTGATTATTTTATTATTTTAATAAGTTATATCTCGATCAAGTGTTTACTTTTTATTTTTACAGAGTTTGCGATGAAAATATTGGAAGGTGAATGTTATGAAATTAATCTTTTATCGGCTTACAGACATCATCATCATCATCGAGAGAGAGAGAGAGAGAGAGAGAGAGAGAGAGAGAGAGAGAGAGAGAGAGAGATAGAGAGAGAGAGAGAGAGAGAGAGAATGTGTCAGTTCAGGATATAAGGAAACTATCAGATCTGGCGAGAAAGACGACCGCATCTTTTATGACTCACTATTATTTTGCTTTTGTTTCTTTCATAAGGAGTACGTTTATTTGTTTACGAGAAGTAAACAAAACACTCGAGTGAAAACAAGCCAATGAACTCTAAAATATACAGAATTTAATCTATTGATATTATATGAGAAATACTTTTTTTTTTTTATACTTTACAATGGATTCTTGTTTTGGAAATTAGATTTATACTTTGAAAAATAGCAACAGTAATATATCTTACAACTCGCCAGAGGTCGGTGTGAGGTGATGACTAAAACCTTCTTCCTGTGTAAGGAGTGTCTGGTTTTAGGAAAAGTATTACAGAAGAGTAATCGGAAATCTCTTTATAAGAACAATGTTTTTATTCTCTCAACGGCCTGATTGTAGAGAAATTCAAGTACAAGTAAACACTTTTTGGTTGGCTTAAATAGGTTAAAGTTAAAGGAAAGTTATTTCAAGAGGTCGTCGCGTACGTGAGCGTTACAACACTTACTTTGCCTTTGGTTGGCCCGTGGATCCCTCGCTGCATGCTGGCCAACAGTCTACTATAGCATGGGACGAGTAACGTCACCCCCGTAAGGCTTTGTTACCCCGTCGAAAGAGAATATTTATGTATCATCATCTCATCCTACGCCTATTGACGCAAAGGGCCTCGGTTAGATTTTGCCAGTCGTGTTTACCTTGAGCTTTAATTCAATAATTTTCCATTCATCATCTCCCACTTCACACTTCATAGTTCTCAACCATGTAGGCCTGGGTCTCCCAACTCTTTTTCTAGTGCTTTGTGGAGAGCAGTTAAATGTTTGGTGAACTAATCTCTCTTGGGGAGTGCGAAGAGCATGCCCAAACCATCTCCATCTTCCCCCCAACATTATCTCATCCACATATAGCACTCGAGTAATCTCTTATAGTTTTATTTCTAATTCTGTGTTGCCATTTAACTTCCAATATTCTTCTGAGGATTTTGTTCTCAAATCTACTCTAAATCTGTTTGATATTGTTTCATTGTCATACCACAACTCATGTCTATACAGTAACACCGATCTCACTGAACTGATATATAGCCTAATTTTTATGTTTTTTTTTCGGGCAATTTGATTTCCAAATTTTACTTAACTAGCCATGGTGTGATTTGCTTTTTTTTCAATCTTAAATTAAACTCTATTTCTAATGATCCTATTTTAGAGATCATAGTTCCTAAATATTTAAAGGATTCTACCTCAATAATCCTTTATCCTTCCAATGGTATTTCATCTCCCATTGCATATTCCGTTCCCATCATCTCTATTTATCTTGGGTCAACTTCCTGTAATATTTCATGCATTCGGTAGGGAAGCATTGCAAAGGCTATTGTGTTATGCTAGTAAGGATAGCGGCATCAGCATACTATAGGTCTGCTAATTTCCTATTGCCAAACCAGTCCAATATATATATATATATATATATATATATATATATATATATATATATATATGTATATATATATATATATATATATATATATATATATATATATATATATATATATATATACACGCAAACTGTGTACGACTCTTTATCTTTCATTGCAGTATGTAATAGACGAATTTATTCAAGACAGAATACCGTACTCGAAATTACACAATTTACACAACCTAGTAAGAGGCCTTAAAACTCATTGATGATCGTCTCCTGAATGCTTGAGCTATGTTGTATTAATTAAATTGAATTTTCTTCGTTCAAACTTTACAACTCGTAGCTTTCCACGATCCTTATAACATGACCTCTTTTGAGAGGCGATGCCTAGTGGTTAAAACGCCTATTTGATAACTATTTCTATTGAGTGTTAAATCTAAAACATCTGTTTGTCTTATGACATTTTATTTATAGCATTTTATAACCCTCTTCTAATATATCCAATTTCTTTGTTTTGATGATGATAATGAAATAATTAAGAAATTAAATCTGAAAAACATTTTACCTTTAGATATTGCAATTTTACTTCTCATATGACGTTTCAGATTCTCTTGAATAAGAAATGAATAACAAGTAAAAAAAGTTCTTACATACAATGTATAGGGTTTTACTTCCCCCTTAACTTACAGTTAAAACTTGTAGGATGAATAAATTATAAGTAAAGGTAAAAACGTATCTAATAAAAAAGTTGCGTGAAGTGAGAACCTTAAAAACCTGGGAGGTCCTTTTATTGTAAACCATAAAAACGTGACTAAGAGTAAATGGATATTGTGTTCACAGCCCACCGGAAGTCTAACGTTTATTTCAAGGTCCTTTGTACATTGGTTTCTTCAAGGTTACCGGATTAGAAGATATGGTCTTGTATGAACTATGCAACTTACAGTGATGCTCTTCAGTTTTTAGTTCCACTGTACTGTAATTGTTCAGTGGCTACTTGCTCCTTTGGTATAGCTAAAAAACTGCTATGGTAAGCAGTTCTTCTAGAAGAAAGACACTCCAAAATAAGATAATTATTTTCTAGTCTTGGGTAGTGCCATAGCCTCTGTTTCATGGTTTTCCAATGTCTTGGGTTAGAGTTCACTTGCTTGTGGGTACACTAAGGCACTCTATTCTGTTTCCTCATTTCCTTTCCCACTGAGCTATTTTTCCTGTTGAAGCCCTTGGGCTTATAGTATCCTGCTGTTTCAACTATGGTAGTAGTTTAACTAGTAACAATAATAATATACAATGGAATTTTCTTGGAATTCCCCATGATTTTATCACATTCGTATTGACAAGACAACTTTATCTATCTATCAACCTGTAAACACAGGTGTGCGCGCGTTTGTTTGTGTTAGTTCATGGAAATTGTTAGGAACCAGATAATCACAATAGCAGCTCATACATCACAAGGGATGCATGACATGCAACATTCATTAACCACATCCTGTTTCTGTTCCGTCGTTTTGAAGATTTCCTTTTTGTATATATCTCCCTTCCCTTCGTATACAAACACAATATCCGTAAGCCTTTGGTGGAGTACCTCTTCAAGCACATAGGTTTGCTGGCACTTTACGTATGTGCTTATACAAATATGCACGCTTGACTATGATTTTTTTATAATCATTATTTCCTCGTGAAATAGGCTACACAAATAACTGGTTGTTGATCTTTTAGATTTGAATGATCTTTAGTGAAATGCATTGTTTATCGTATCTGAATATCTAAACAAATTGTGATATGATCATTCATATAAAGTTTGCGTAATTACCCATTCTATATATATATATATATATATATATATATATATATATATATATATATATATATATATATATATATATATATATATATATATATATGTGTGTGTGTGTGTGTGTGTGTAGAGAGAGAGAGAGAGAGAGAGAGAGAGAGAGAGAGAGAGAGAGAGAGAGAGAGAGAGAGAGAGAGAGAGAGGAAACTTATGTCATTATATCTAATTTTATGTTAATAGCAGCACTAATATTCCTGTGGCCAAGTCGTGGATGAAATAGTATTACTCCAATACCATGTAACTATAAATATAAAGTCTTTATACATATAATGTAGACTAACAAATACTACATTTTCTTCATTCATTCCAGTTGGATAGTTGCAAGTATGCTGTTCCTGACTGCACACCTTTACTTTGCGTCGCGTCATTTGTTGTGAAGCACCAATGTTCATATAAACATAGAAGGGATAATAATTCAGAAGAATTTAGAAAACCGAAAAGGAGGATCTTCATAAATATTCAGCCTTCTCCTATACTGGAGTTAAGATGGCTACCATAGATTCCGTTGAATTAGCTGATGTGAGTATGAATGTCAATGTTATTTATTTAGACTAAAAACTTTATTTATATAACTGTACAGGTAAGCACCTCGCAATTACAGATAAATAAGCACCAAGGATTCCGGAAGTATAGCTGACTGCCTGAGTAGTGTTAGATTTTTACCTTTATCTTAACCCTCGTTTAGCTCAAGGGTGTTGAAAGTTGCAATTGTGTGGGCGGAACTTAAAATTGGTTTCCTGGAATTCCTGTAGCTATGCGCTGAAAACCATTCATAGTTATGAATGAGAAATATCTTTATATTCAGCTATGCGTGCCATTGCAAAGCTTTTTTTTTTACTTATGTGTCAATTGTTCTTTATTTTATAAATTGTTTGGTTTTATAACTTATGAAATGTTACGTACACGTGTGAATTTTTCCGTAATTAAAGATGATACGAATGTGTATTTACTTATGATTATGATAATGATAAACTTTTTATTTATTCCTAACATTCTCTTTGTTTTGAATGAAATTCACGCAACATACCACTCGGTATTATATTTACAAAATATGTCAATTGGTCTTATTTCATAAATTGTTTGGTTTTATCACTTATAACATGTTACGTATACGTTTGAATTTTTCAGTAATAAAACATGTTACGAACGTGTTTGGATTCTGACACTCTTTAACACGTCACGACGCATTTGAATTCTCTAACATATAATGAACACGTTTGAATGTTCTCATTTATATACCAAGTATGGATTATCCTATTCCTTGACGTGCTACAAATAAGTCTAGTTCTTTATAGTTATAAAATCTTGGCGAATATGATTAGCTTTTCATAAAATCTAGCTTATTCTTATGAATATGTTTGGCTTTTCATAAAATATAGCTTATTCTTATGAATATGTTTAGCTTTTCATAAAATCTAGCTTATTCATTCGAATATGTTTAGTTTTTCATAAAATCTAGCGTATTCTTTCGAATATGTTAAACTTTTCACAAAATCTATCCTATTATGAATAGGTTTAGCTTTTCATAAAATCTATCATATTGTTACGAATGTTTAGCTTTTCATAAAGTCTATCCTATTGTTACGAATATGTTTAGCTTTTCATATAATCTAGCTTGTTGTTACGAATATGTTTAGCTTTTCATAAAATCTATCTTATTGTTAAGAATATGTTTAGCTTTTCATAAAATCTATATTATTGTTACGAATATGTTTACCTTTTCATAAAATCTATTTTATTATTACGAATATGTTTAGCTCTTCATAAAATTTATCTTATTGTTACGAATATGTTTAGCTTTTCTTAATACTAATAATGTTATTTACGTAGTTATAAACAAGTAACGAACATGTCTGGCTTCTCAAAGCAATCAACATGTAAGACTTTCCTCAGTGTACAATTTATTACAGTTTATTTAAAACTTTTCAATTCCTCAGGAGGCACCAACCTCGAAATGGGTCCAAGATATTGCTCAGAAGTTCTGGGAGAGTCAGGACCTGCAGAGGAACCGCAGGATCCCCCTGTCCAAGGTGAAGCGCGCTCTCCTGGAGACGGAGAAGGCGGACAGGATGCCCAACTCCCTTGTTGTCAAACTCCTGCAGAAGGCGGATCTGAATAACGATGGGTATATTGACTACGAGGAGTACATGAAGTTTGTAAGTTTGTTTGTTATTGTTTATTAGTGTAGGTGATCCGTCAAAATAATTGCTAAGTATTTAGATAGATTTGGAAACAGAGATTCAACACTTCCCACCCATCACCTCGCACCAGGGTATGACTACTCTCCTTCCTACCTGAGGGACGAGGAGAGATCAAGTAGTCATACATATGGCAATCTCGCTCATCGTGACATATACATTTTTATATATACACATATATATATATATATATATATATATATATATATATATATATATATATATATATATGTATATATATATATATATATATATATATATATATATATATATATATATATATATATATATATATACGACTCGTGTGCATATATAGCCAAACACCTGCTCTTTATTATATAAAGAAAATGCTCGCACGGTGCTAACACCGATGGTTATTTTTATGATTTATTTTTACATTGTGGTAATTTCTTGCGAAATTCAGTAGCAATATTTAGTAAGATTTAAGAACTAGTCTCTACATTCATGCACATAACTATTGTTGTAAATATTTTTGATTTCCTTGAATTATTGTCAAAGAAGCTTTAAATATAATATAATATTTATACTTATGTACCACTCACTAGCTAATTATTTCATTATAATTTGCTACATCATCTCTACTCCTATATTATCTACGCCTTGCCCCATCCTTACCAGGCAGAGTCAGCGTCACGATACCCCCGCCGAAGGGACACCTTCAGCAGGATGACCATGACGTTCGTCCCTCGCAACGAGAGGACGGTGGCCAAGAGGAGCTATCTGCAGATGTACTCCTGCTGTCCTCCTCCGCTCTTCATGATCCTCGTGTCTCTGATGGAGGTAAGGGAGAGGGTATACACTTTGAATCTGTATTTGTATGTATGGTTCTATCTTTTGGAAGCACACGCACACACACACACACACACACACACACATATATATATATATATATATATATATATATATATATATATATATATATATATATATATATAGATATATATGTATATATATACATATACATATACGAATATATATATATATATATATATATATATATATATATATATATATATATATATATTTATATATATATATATATATATATATATATATATATATATATATATATATATATATATATTGTGTGTGTGATTTTTATGCAGGGCTTGTTGTGTTGTATTGCATATTTGTTTTTATTTTATTTGCTTTATCTAGTTTTGATTAACTGTTGTATTATGCCCGATATTATTTCAGACATATCATAGGCAGGTTATTATTCTTATATTTATTATTTCCGATATTCATCTAATCTTAAAAGTTGTGTCAATACTCATCTAAGGTGAATGAGGAAATAAAAGGCAAAGTGAAAAAAAATAAACTAAGTCCCTAATTACCCCTCCCCCCCACACACTTTTCAGTTTTTTACTTCCTTACTTTCATCTTAGTGTTCAACCTTTTTTTTTTAACTTGCGTTAGTCAAAGTTGGAATTATCCGTCTCGCTGAGTGATATACCTTTCATTTATTATGGAAAGCCTCTTTTGCATGGTAAGCTGACAAAGAATATATTATTATTATTATTATTATTATTATTATTATTATTATTATTATTATTATTATTGTTATTGTTATTATTACTAGCTAAGCTACGATCCTAGTTGGAAAAGCAAAATGATATAAGCCCAAGGGCTCCAACAGTGGAAAATAGTCCAGTGAGGAAAGGAAATAAGGAAATAAATAAACGATCTGAAGAATGATGAACAATTAAAATAAAATATTTAAAAAACCGTAACAACGTCTAAACAGATATTTGATAAATAAACTATACAAACACCTGTGTCTGCCTGTTCAACATAAAAACATTTGCTACAAGTTTGAATTTTTGAAGTTCTATCGATTCAACTACCCGATTTGAAAGATCATTCCACAATTTGGTTCAGAAGATCTGATCTTTTAGAGATAAATGTTATTTTTTGTGACTTGAGAACTTATCTTGCATATAACTTATGCTTTCTGCATATTATTTGCCCCCTGCAATGTCACTTATCATTAATTATTGAGTCATGAAAATTATTTATTAAATTCGGTAAACACTAGGTATATCCTTTCTTTCGTAAATATTTTAATATTTAGATTAATAATTATTCCCTACTTCAGTCCCTTAAGTATTTATTTTCATACCAGTAACTTTAGAAGTACTGATATGAAGATCTTGAAAATTATTGATTATTGAAGAAACAATCTTCTCTAATATCTCTTACTACTTGAAAATTCATTCCAAACAATCATTCTTACAGATAGGAGCCTTCATCTACTACAAGGTCGACATGGTGAATACAACTAGCATCCTACAATCCGTGCCTCTCTACTCTCCTCTCATTTTCAATCCATTCAGACGCTACGAGGCCTGGCGCTACATCACTTACGCTTTGCTACACAGCGGGTATGGACTGTAGATTTTTACCTTTTTATTCGAAGCACAAGATTTTTTTACTGATTAGGGAATGAAGTCATAGGTCCCCCAATTGCTTGATATATCAGTTAATAGTCTGACCATTTGCTTGAGGAATTTGGTTATATGCAGGGCCGCATTATCCATAAGGCTATACTAGGCTGAAGCCTAGGAACCCACCAGGAGCAATGGCCTATACATTTTTTTTTCTTTTAGTGTTAAATGTGAAAAATATGGATTACTTCAGTTATAATATTATTGTAATAAATTGCACGAAAAGAGAAAGTGAAATATGCTGAGGGCCCCAAGAAGCTCGAAGCTTCGGGGTCCTGTTATGGGTTAATGCAAGACAATTGTCTAGGCCCTAGGGAATCAGGCAATAGACTGAATTTATCTGTAGATTATGTATACTGCAGTACTTTAGTTCTCTTTAAATCATAAATTTATTAATTTTAACAATTTTCTCAAGGTTATTCCTCTTAATATGATATAGCTGCATATAGCTTCTCGTGCAATCTTTACTATAAATACATCGTGAATAAAACGTCTGGAAATTATAAGAGGTTGCTTTACCTAAATCAAAGAACAGTCGATTTTTCTTAAAACAATTATGCATGTTCATAAAAGAATTGGCTTTCAAGCTTCAATAAATGACATATAATCACTTGTATCACCAGCTCCATGAAAAAAAATTATCATAAAGTCTGAAAATGTTAATTAAATGAGTTTGGGAAGAATTTTCAAAATGTTGTGCCCGAATAAAACTCAACAGCCTCTCTCTCCTCCAGGTACGTGCACCTCTTTGGAAACTTGCTCGTGCAATTGGTGTTAGGTCTAGCCCTAGAGATATTCCACGGGTGGTGGAGAGTGGGTATCATTTACCTGTCAGGAGTGCTCTTTGGCTCCTTGGCGCAGTCCATCATGCACCCCGAAATCTTTGTACTCGGAGCGTCAGGGGGAGTTTTTGCTGTAGAATACGCCCATGTTGGGAATCTTCTATTGGTAAGTAGAAGACAACTCTTGTTAAAACTTAGAATCAGCATGTACTGTAACTTCTTTCTCCGAGTTATGTGTTTTTTTTTCCTAAGATGATATTGTTTACTATGGAATATTGCTTAGTAAGTTAAACAATGTCACCAGAATGATAATTGTGATATCAAATATTTAAATGAATCTAAGGTTATGAATCTTCTAACTTATTCATTGTTTTAAGTATTGTTCTTAGATAGTCGTCTTTGTGTGCTAACCTTCAAACATTGTCCAGATAAAGAGTTTGAAAGGTGTATTTTATAAAATGGAACTAATTCAGTCTGGTTGTATTTGAATGAATTATATGGATTACCAAATATAAGTGTTTGGTACTGAGTTTTAATTTTGTCCTTTGGCAATTTTTACCTAATAACTGTCTAGTAAGTGTCATCACCAAAAATGCCGTGTAATCATCTCTTTTTCAGTCGTGTAAAAAATAATAATAATAAAAAAAAATTGATAATACATATTCCTAGTTTGTCTTATGGCATGGCCACATTCATAAGTAGTTTCTTCTTTTTCTGTTTCATAACTTCGACGAAGAGAAAGATTATCTTCATAATATGATACAATGTACGTCAATATAACTGATACTTTCTTTGTTGACGCCAGAACTGGTCGCAGATGGAGTTTAGATGGATTCAGCTGATCATCATACTCGTCCTCAGCACGGCTGATTTATCACTAGCAGTGCATGACAGATACTTCAGCGCTACGCCCTCAAATGTGAGTGACACTTTGGATCTAATAACGACCTTTCATATTTCATTCATAAGTCTAATTTTTGTTTACCTCTATTTGTCTCATTTATGTGACATTGCTTGTGATGGTTTATTCTGTTTTTCTTTGTTATCGAATAGTCTATTAGCCTAATATTTGTTTAGCTTTGTTACATTCTAAAACGAAGGACCTGGATATCTGTATGTTTCAGTTTTTTTTTTCTTCAAATTAAGTCTCTATTCTATTCCAAACAACCAGTGTCCTTGCAATACTGCGGGTAAAATGAGAAAAGTAAGCCTATAACTCTTTTCCAGACGGGTCACATGGGCCACCTGGGAGGCGCCATCGCTGGCGTAACGGTCGGCATCTACATCCTGAGAAATTTCAAAATCGAAAAGTGGGAACGATACTGCTGGTGGGTTGCACTTTCCGTCTTCGTAATCTTGCTTGTCGCCGGCATAACCCTCAGCGCTGCGCTGCCTGTTCCCGAATACTTCCCTAAGGATGACCTCTCTCCCGTGGGCCAAGCGAGATTGGATTACTTTAACAACCGATACGATTGGTTGGGTAAACCGAAGTAATTCTGTAGCATACATGGCTTGGAGTGGTATTTGTTTACTCATGAAAACGTCTTGTGGTGCTTGTTTACAAGAAACAGGGTCTGAAGTTCAAATAAATGTGAAACAGAACTTAGAAAGTACAATGGAGTGTGTGTAGTGTGTTTCTGATTCTTGTGGATAACTGAAAGGAAACGCTTGGATATTACTTGTATTAAAAGATGCTTTTTTTAACCACTTGAAAATAGTATGGGCATACTGTATTATGTAGGACAGTAGGGTGATCGTCTGACAGAATTTCACTGTTCAGGCTTCATTGACTGATGAACATGAGACTACTCATTTTTTAACGAAGTTTTAACTGCAATCTACGATGCAAATTGCTTGGTTTACACTCCCTTATTCACTTGTGCGTGTCGGTGTTATTGTTGTTAAGTATTGATAATTTAGTGTTTTAGTTATACTGTATAACAGTGTACTGGAAGTTCCAGGAATTTGAACATTTAATATATCGTTAATATTTGTGTCCGTATCGGATTTAATAGAAAAAAAATAGTTTATGATGCTGAAATACGATATGAAATCTTTTATGCGTTTTTACGACTGAGCAACAAAAATCAGTTTGAATTTAATATTAGATTATTAAACCTTGCATTATATAGAAATATATAATTTTATGTTGAATTGGAAGCACTTACACCATTGCTTGCTATTTTTTTTTAGTCAAACTGGTGCTTGTTTTATGCCTGTTATAAGAGACTGGACAAATTTGAGTACCATGAAGTGAAATAGGCTTACCTAGGGTAATTTTAATGACTTAACTGTGATATGAAATGGCATTTTCTATAAGACATTACGTACTGTTGCTTTAAGCGTTGATCAAACATTTTAATATACGTTGTTCTACCGAATGAATTTTTATACTGATACAATGAAATAAATATTACATGACTAATTTGTAAGTTTATTTAAATAACCAAGAATGGTTTATTAACTAAATATTGAGACGGGAAAGATTTTCATTAATTATTGTGCAAAGGCTGTACTTTGGTAAGATTTAAATTGGATACTCAGTATTCAATTGATATTCAACCTAATCAGGTTGTAATGCCCTCATCCGTGTTCTTTTCCCATCTGGATTTATAAGCATTGCCACTCTACAGTAAAACCCTGGGTCTTGCTATGTACAGTGGCTTGTTACTTCTTTGACGAGGCTGGGTAGTTACCACCTCGGATAACTTTCCTTTATCCCTAGGCCGCCTCCAACTTGGATAATCTTACATGAATATTTTTAGATCTTATTTTCCAAGTTACATGTAATATTGTGAACATGCATAAACATTATTTTTTTTTTCAGTTCCATTAATACCCTTCTTTACTACGTTTATGGTCATATAATTTTCCAGTTATACTGATTCCATTACGGCTCCCAACTCCATATGCAATTCAAATATTTTCAATCATAACATGGTTAAAGCCTTTCACTTTCATTACATCTAATTTCAAATCTATCTATTTTTTCATTGTCATTAAAACCCACAACTTTTGGCGTAACCTGCCTCTTCAAGGTAACTAATTTTGATGAACCGATACTGCAAAGAATCAGTTTCGGTGACGCTTTCCCAATTATATGTTACCATGGTTACGTGTTGTGTCTGCAGTTACCAAGTCTGCGACTCTGCATTACCACAAGCCGTATCTCATTAAAACAGAGCATCGTTACCGTTAACTGTGGTTACACATCTATGCATTTGAATCTCAGAATTGTTCAAACAAGTTCTGTGATTAAGTTGTTGCGTGACTAGACTTATTGATCGCTTTTTCTTGTGAAGTTCATTTTCTCTGTTGTATGAGTAATGAGCTTAGCTGCTTTCGCTAAAAAAAGAAAAAAAGATTGATGAAAAAGTTGTTAGATGGCATTGTGGAAAATGTTCCAATAACTTAATGTAGAGTTCTTGAATTTACAAAAGTAACTGTGAATCTTACCTTGCAAACGTTGCACACGATCATCACCTTCACTAGTAATCACTCTGCAGTTAATGTTTCCTTATATCCTGAAATAAAGCAATCAAATGACACCATGTGTAGGCTATATTTGAATAAGTATTACGAAAAGAGAAAAGGCTAACTTGATTCGCCTAGCTTTAGAGGAGTAAAAGGGTTAACATTTGAGTCATTGATTTCTTACCTGCGAAACTATTTTCATTTAATATATCATTAAAATCTAACATCATTTCATAGATAATTTTTGGTCACTCGCAATCCTTTATTACTAGATGGAACACTGGAAACTTTCGGTGTTGTTTTGCAATAAGCCTTATTGATTCTTTTTATTTAGGACCATGAGACTAAATAAGATAGTCAGCAGGAAAAATATAATTGTAAGATGGTAACTAACTTGTTAAATCACCGTTATGTGGTAATAAAAGAAAAAAAAACATGCAGTATACAACCATAAATAACTGTTATCCAGGTGCTCTTACAAAATAGCAGGTGGCGATGAGGGGTGTGCGGCAACAATTCGGGTTCGTTGTTCGTTAGCGTCCAAGAAGAAGAACGGACCTATGAGCCAGTGACTCCGGTGCGAGTGACTCACTCAGGGTCTGTCAGACTCAGACAGTCTACAGTGTTGCTACATATGGAGATTTATCCCTAGATTTGGGGATTTTGGATGTCTGATGGGGATATTCTGTAAAATTTCTATGAAGAAGAAACAAAGATGACTAAAGCTTTATATTGTTGCAATTAGTTTACTTGAACTTATATGAATTATAGTGAGTAATTTCTATATAAGTAAAGCCTACATGATCAGAAGAGAATATATTTGTGGAAATAGGGATTTTTGGGATGTATTGGGGATTTTTAAACTAACCCAACTGGCAAGTTGGCAACACTGAGTCAAAGTCAGTCTGCGTATTGACGTTGTGGTGAGAAGACGTACCTCATTGACTTGTTAATGTGAGCTTCCCGTGTTTTTATTTTGTTTAGTAACTGCTGTTGTTAGTGATTGCTTAAAAGCTTAAACATATTTTATGCGGAAAAGGTCGATTTTATCCTTTCGGTACATGGATTCCTTGGCATAGACCTAAAAGTTAAGTTTATTGAATAAACGTTAAGTCTCCATTTGATATTGGAAGTGCGCAAAGGTAGAAAATATAGTATATATATATATATGAAAGAATGTGTACCTTATACGGTGATGATATGGTTTAATATGTATTACCGGAATTTTAAGTGATTGGTTAATTGTGGCTAAGTCCAATGGATAAGTGTAAGACCAGCATGAGAGGGGAAACGTTGGTTCATTAGCCTAGGCCTATATCAAAAGAACCGCTAGGACAAGACAAAATCGTCATTATTATTTTAAGAAGGTCCTGATCAAGTCTCTTATGAGTAAAAAGCGAGTGTTGATTAGGAAAAGTCATAGTATGAAAGGTGTGGAAATGTGGGTTTATTGGGACATAGGCCTAGACCTATAGACTTCTGCTTTATATCCAGAAATCCTATTAGATTGTGATTGTTTGAATAATTAATTTAAGAATGGTATATCTGAGGCTTACCCAATAAAAAGTAATTGCCATAGACAAACTTAATCATTCGTTTACGATAATTGCATTAGTGAATGATCAAGCATGGGTTGACTGTGGACTGCTAACTAAACAATTCTTTTGCCTGCCACAATTTTTTCGACTTGCGACATTTCAGTAACTGGATTCCTTAGTTATTTTCACATTAGTTTGAAATCACTGTCCCAGTTGGACCACGTCTAGTCTGATGTGTATTGTGCCAAAGGGGATGCCCCCATTCTATATTCCATCGTTTATGTATTCCCAATGTGGGTCGTACACGCAATTTACTTTTCATGAGGTGGGCCAAGCCTGTCGATTGTTTTAAGGCCAATTATCATACAAGAGCCACAACTGTTGTGCTAAGGACTTCGAGTTATGTCTTGTATGCAAGGTCAGATTCCAACGATATAGGGTTGCTTGTCTCTTTGTTAGCAGACGCGTTACTTTGTGTGTATCTTTAGTCCTTGCATGCTACCTTTTGATGGATTATGTAGCTATAGTGTCCATTTCACGATTTTATCATCGGTCATTAATACTAATTATTTTCCATTTAAGAATCAATTCCTTCGTTTTATAATTGTTCTCTAGTCTTGGGTAGTGCTATAGCCTCTGTACCATGGTCTTCCACTGTCTTGGGTTAGAGTTCACTTGCTTGAGGGTACACTCGGGCACACTTTTCTATCTAGTTTCTCTTCCTCTTGTTTTGCTGAAGTTTTTATTGTTTATATAGGAAATATTTATTTTTAATGTTGTTACTATTAAAATATTTTATTTTTCCTTGTTTCTTTTCCTCACTGGGCTATTTTCCCTGTTGGGGCCCCTGGGCCTGTTTTTCCAACTAGGGTTGTAGCTTAACATTTAATGATAATAATAATAGTACCATATTAACAAAGGAAAGCCTACGAATGACCTTAAACGTTCTTGTTCATAAGGCAAGATTTCATCCCTAGGCCATTCATGAGCAGGGCTTAATTCCCTCACTGGGGTCACATAAGTAGGATGATTGATATTTTCATTGTAATACTTATGGGAATTGAAAAATACGAAGAAAAATGTTAATAGCAAGTCGAGCATAGATAACCAAGAGTTCCGTACTCGGTCATTTTCACGAAATAACTTTATTGATTCCTTGCATAGTTACGAGAGAATATCGAGATACCAGCCGTTGGGTTACATTCCTGCTTTGAATGTCGTAAATCCACATCGTACCGTGTATTGCCAGATACTCCAAGGGAGGTCATCGTTAAATCTAAATACTTATGATAGATAATTACCACAGGCCATTCTATTCGTCTGATGATGAAAATTATCAGATAATGAATTGGAAGGACTAAAATGGTTGATTGATATGAAGTAAGAAACTCAAATAAATAATGTTCTCTGCAGAACGGTCATATTTTACACAGAACATATACTTAGTCAAGGCCGTAGTTCTATTTTTTTTTTTTTACGTGGAAGATGTATGTAAATTTGATATTCCGTTGCAACAGGTGATTTAGTCCATGTTGTGATGAATATATTTCAGCAATTTCCAGGCCTACTCAATTTAGAATATTTCCATCCATTGAGAACGACTAATCTCAGTAGTATGTTGTGTGAATTATACAATATTTTCCCTCTTTATATACAGTATATACAGTATATATATATATGTATATATATATATATATATATATATATATATATATATATATATATATATATATATACACACAGTATATATATATATATATATATATATATATATATATATATATATGTATGTATGTATGTATGTGTTACGGTCATTTTACAAAATGTCTGGCCATTATGCAAAAAATCCAAATTCATGGTCACATTGCAAAATGACCTAAATATTTCGACATTTTGCAAAAGGACCAATTTTTGTTCAATTTACAAAATCACCAATATCATCGGTGGTCAGTATATGTTTTCTAGGTTAGTTTTATTAACTTAAAAGGGTGGTGTTAGAAAGGGATGGAATTGTTAGTAGATATTAGATTCTTGGTGAAGTGTCATGACTGAGATGGTGTGGGCACGTGTTGAGGATGTATTGTGGAGAGGGAGTGAGGTGAGGTTGGGGGGAAAATCAAGAGGGAGGCTGATAATCATATGGCGAGATATAGTAAAGGTTAATATGGAGAGAAGAGGAGGGCATTGGAGAACATCTTGGGGAAAAAGAGTTTTGAAAGAAGTTTGGGTCTTGGAAATACGCAGTTATAAAGCATCAATAAATATGGCCTGAAAAGAGAAGTGGTTTCGGGAATAATGTACTAGAAAATATGCTAGTACAGAGTAGATTAGATGGAAGAGAAGTTGGTGAATATAATGGCGAGAAGAGAATTGGCTAGAGTTTTATCTGATCCCTTAGTCTGGTTAGATTAAATTTTTTTTTTTCTAATTTGGTCAGCAGGGTGTTTGAGGGAATAGGTCAGAAACGACCAATGAAAGGTTTAGTTAATAAAAAAAAAAAAAGATTATTTATGGAGCAGTTACATGACTAGAGAAAATAGCAGGTGTAAACACTTTAAAAGATGAATATGATAGTCAAGAGTATAGTGAGGGACAAAACAAATAGTTGATACAAAAATAGAAGGAAGGAGGCGAAGAACTCTTGAGGAAAACAACAAAATGCAAATGGAGAGATCCTTAAGCAGGTGAACCCAGTCTTGAGTTTTAGAGTATTTGGAAGATAATGTGAAGGTTTTAAGGGGAAGAGTCGAGTGTTTTAAGACTTAAGAATGCGTTTTGAAGTGACTATTGAAGGTGTAAAATAAGGCAATTAAGAAGGTTGAAGGATAGGAAGACACCAGCAGGCGATATTATTATTATTGTTATTATTATTACCTGCTAAGCTACAACCCTAGTTGGAAAAGCAGGATGCTACAAACCCAGGGGCTCCAACATGGAAAATAGCCCAGTGAGGAAAGGAAAAAAGGAAAATAAAATATTTTAAGAAGAGTAACATTAGAATAAATATCTCCTATATAAAGTATAAAACTAACAAAACAAGAGGAAGAGAAATAAGATAGAATAGTGTGTTCCAGTGTACCCTCAAGCAAGAGAACTCTAACCCAAGACAGTGGAAGACCATGGTACAGAGGCTATGGCACTAACCAAGACTAGACAACAATGGTTTTATTTTGGAGTGTCCTTCTCACAGAAGAACTTGTATTGGAAACAACATGGGTCGGGGGCGGGGCCAGGCGGTGGGATAAAGGGGATGGCCAGGCTTTCTAATGTATGTCTTGATGAGGAAAAAGCCTCAAATGAATGGGCACCAAGAATAATTGTCTCATTGTATAAAGGTAAAAGTGATGAAGCTAAGAATTATAAGGGCATTACATACCGATAAAGGTGTATTGTAAGAAAAAACTGTGTCATTTATAGATTTGAGCTTATGGCAAAATTTATTGACAAAGATTATAGGATATTGGATACTACCATAACTTCTGTACCATGGTCTTCCACTGTCTTGGGTTATAATTCTCTTGCTTGAGGGTACACACGGGCATACTATTCTATCTAATTTCTCTTCTTGTTTTGTTAAAGTTTTTATAGTTTGTATAGAAAATATTTATTTTAATGTTCTTAATTTTTTTTTATTTTTCCTTATTTATTTTCCTCACTGGGCTATTTTCCCTGTTGGGGCCCCTGGGCTTATAGCATTCTGCTTTTCCAACTAGGGTTGTAGCTTAGCAAGTAATAATAAGAATAATAATATGTATTATATAAATGAAGGAAGTAGTACAGGTTACATGTCATCTGAAAAGATGAGTTTGTTTATGAAAGGAATAGGGTTCATGGATCAACAGTGGTATTGAAAAGAAATATTAGAGGTCTGAAAGTAAAGGGGAAAAAACTGCATGTGTCATATATCGATTTGAGCTTATGGTAAAATTTGTCGACAAAGATTATATGATATTATATATGTATTATATAAATGAATATTGTTTGGAGCAATTGAGTTTTTATGGTAGAATTTAGGTGTATATTAGAATATGTAGACAAGAAAGGGATTTCATTGTTTTGAAAGGGGTCCAAGACAAGGGTGTGGTACGTCTCTATGGCTGTTTAACTTCTTTATGAATAGAGTTATGTGAGACGTCAGAAAAAAATTATAATGGGTGTAAATGCAAAGTTTATCATTAGAAAATTATTTGTAAATAGGATGTGAAATGGTAGATGTTTGCTGCTGACTGCTAACTAGGTTCATTAAACAGAAACTCCAAAATGAGGTAAAAGTGTTTGATAGTGTGTGCAAAAGGGGAAAGTTGAGAGTAAATGTGAACAAGATTTAGGTTATCGGGGTGAATAGGAACCGAAAAGATAGAGTATTAATGGATGTTAAGATAGCTGTTGGAAGAATGTAAATGGTTGATTTGTGTATCTATGATTAAATATAACTGGTGATAGTAATAAGAAAGAAGGTAGTTACAGAATAAGAGAAGCAAGAAAGGTATCAGGATCTGTTAATAGACTTGAATTGTGTGGAAGGATATGTGTGAGGCGATTGTCTAACCGTCTCTCCTCTATGGATGTTGAATATTTATGTAAAGAAAAAGGTAGAAGCTGTTGAGATGAAGTGTTTATATAATATAAGTAGTTTAAAGAGAATTGATATGGTGAGATTGTGGAGGTACCATAGAGGAGGTATATAAGTTAGCTGATTTCGAGGATAGTCATTCATCTGAAAAAATGTACAACATAGAGAAGAGAGTGTATATTTACCCAATGTGTAAGGGGGTAAGAAGAGAGTGAGGCTCAGATTTAGATAATGACTGTGAAATACGTATTTTGATGGAAGGGCCAGTTACCCAAGCAGTACAAGAATGAGTGAATGACGTGTCGTGTGTAGGAGTGTTTGATGAGTTTCTGATGAGCCTTTTGTGTAAGTATGAAGCGACTGATTTTGTTCAAGTATTTACTGCACATGGTTTACTTCCACGATGAATGTGGCTCTAACTTGTGTTGTTTTTCTCGGAACCACCCCCTGCTTTTTGGAAAGGCTTATATGTGTATATACACACATACACACACACACACACACACATATATATATATATAAATATATATATATATATATATATATATATATATATATATATATATATATATATATATATATATATTCCAGCTGTGACCAAGTTGTGGAATGATCTTCCTAATCGGGTAGTTGAATCAGTAGAACTTCAAAAGTTCAAAGTTGGAGCAAATGCTTTTTTGTTGACCAGGCGGACATGAGTCTTTTTATAGTTTATTTATGACATATTTGTTTTTGATATTGTTAATAGTTTATATATGTCATGTCTGTTTTGACGTTGTTACTTATTTTAGAATGATTTATTGTTAATTTGTTCTCTTCATTTATTTATTTCCTTATTTCCTTTCCTCACTGGGCTTTTTTTCCCTGTTGGAGCCCCTGGGCTTATAGGATCTTGCTTTTCCAACTAGGGTTGTAGCTTGGATAGTAATAATAATAATATATATATATATATATATATATATATATATATATATATATATATATGTATGTATATATATATATTTATACATAGTATGCTAGCATATAAAGATTAAGCTGTTTTTCCCTAACAGTGGCTGGTTCCAGAGACAATAATAACGTACCGGTCACTGCTGCATGGATACTATAGCTTCTGAATCATTTATGAAATCCTTGTTCTTATAAAAATCACCATGGCCCCTTCAAACACCTTCCACGAAGACTCGTCAGCAGTGTTTCAAACCTCTTGCATACAGTGAGCCATTCGCCTCTATCTTGTACTCGTACATCTTGGAAATTGAGGTCCCTTTCTTCCATCCAATATCTCTTGTATATCTTCTCTCTTTCCTTACAATTCCAAATTTTAAACTGCTAACCTGCCGTTCATTCTTTCTAAAGGACCAAACCCTGATTGATTCATCATTTGATCTGTGCTGCCATTTTTCTACAATAACTGAAAATCAAATTTTTCATCTTTTCCGTTCCTCGTAAACTACAAATTTAATAATTTAAATGATGTTTATAATATACATATCGATTTCTCTATTTGATATTAAGCATATATGCCACCAATAAGGAGGGTAGGTTGAAACATGATATTAGATGACAAGATGAATGAATATAAGCCAGGTGAAGAGTAAAAAAAACGGAAATATGTAATTTTCTCCAAGGACGATGATACTCGTCACACATTGAAGCAAGTAGATATTAAGGGAAAAAGACATTGTTCGTGGCATTGATGAAACATGCTTGTAGATTACTATGCCGGGTTGATTAAAAGTCGCCACAGTTTGGCTTGGTATAACAGAGACTTCGAAGGTATATGTGTTACTAAAGAATGCGTTTGCAAAGATAAGATGATACAGTGTTTATGTTTACTATTTTTTATTGTGTATGATATGGACAAAAGTTATACAAGATTGAAAGACAGTTTACAAGTAAAAATATTTTCATGGTGTAGAACATCCTTATAGATAAGGAGAAAAATATAAAGGTTCTTCCACCAAAAAATGATGATACACAGTATTGCACAGGCAGAGAAATAGTTTAATAAACAAATAAAATGAAACGAAACCAGTTAAGAAAAGGCAAAATGACAGGGTGTTCTAGAAGAGAATTCCATGACACATATTTACCGACAAACATGTTAAGTGGGCTATGTATGTGATTAGTACTGGCAAATATTTCTCCTATTAATATACTAAGCCAATTTCGAAAGTTGTTATTGTATTGTAGTGATGGCATTAACAAAGAACACAAAGATGCCGCCTTGAAATCGACACATAATAGGATATCCGTTTCCATTTCGTTGAAATGTTTAACTTTGCACTTTTTATCATATTCATTTACATATTTCTTAGTAATTTAATTTATTAACAGTATACTAGGTCAGACATTTTGGATAAAGATGCCAATTTGATAACAAATAACAAACGTTTATTGTTTAAGCACTTCGTGAACTGTATTTTTAGTTTTTCAATCTCAGTTGAATTTCTTTCAGTCGGTCACACTGCGTTCATGAGAATTGGATGAAAATCCCAAGATTGAAAAAGTATTTTTCTTGCATATTATGTAGATCGATGTTTAAAAGAAGAATCAAATGAAGTGGATTAAGGTAGTTAGTGTCCCATTCTTTGTCATTATCATGCTAGGCAGGATGAAATATGGCTATAATTCGTGATATCATGTAAGTCTGTTTTAATGGTTTAGGGGAACACGCCCTTGCTGTGCATATCTTTGATCTGCGTTGAGGGTTTCTTGATTTCTGTCTGACCTTGCTTTCATTTTGCTCTATTTTATGAAATAGTACATTGTTCTAGAACATTTTTTATGTGATTTTGTGTGTAATAGATTGTAATTATACTGCCATTATGTATGACGAACGGAAGGTATACAGCCATATTATAGAATGGAATGAAAGGTGTGATGAATCTTGGATGATGCAATGAAATCATAAAACCATATTATGAGATAAAGTGAAATTAAACGGCCTGAATGTATGGAAGAATAAATTGACATAATTAATTTGTATGACATATCAAATTAATGGAGCCGTTTTGTATGACCGTCTGAAATTATAAAGCCATTTTGTGTAATAGGAATAACACTTATTGCCAAGTTGTAGATAATCATACGAAAGAAGTCATAGTCATGTCACACGCTAAATTGGAATCGTAAAGTCAATATGGTTCTTCGGGTTCCTCGTAATGTTCTTTAGTCTCTTAAAGAAAATGAACCATTGATTTTATAATAAGCAAGTGAAGTGGCCATGAATTTTGGAAATCCAAATGGGCAAGTGACACGAACGTTGTGGAATTGGGTGTAATTGTGAGGCGGTCAAGGAAGTGGCTTGCATTTTGAAATTTCTGTAGGTGGGGTGACACGAACATTAGGGAATTGGGTGTAATTATAGGCGCTGGTAGTGATGGAAAAAAAGGCTCGCAAGAATTGGGAGACATGTTTGCAAGAATGAGGCATGTGAAAAAAGTGTTATTGTTAATAATGTATATGCTGTCGTTTGGAACAAACCAAGGATACAATGGAATTCCTACGCTTGCTATCAAATTCTTTTATTTCTTTCACAATTCTAAATGTTTATATGATGTTTCTTGAACATATATGTTGGGAACATATTAGAAATTTTCAATATTTTTTGCACAGCAAAATCTTTGTTTTTATGTAAGTGTTAACGTTTTGTCATTAGTTATATTCGGTAGAGGTACGGAAGTGACCATACAAGAGAAACTTTGTTCGTATAATCATTTGTAACATTTTAGAAAAGTGGAGAGTGTTCCTGTGCAACGAAATCGTAGTTTTTATATATAAGTTATTATAGCATGTAAGTGTTAACGTTCTATCATTGGGTATATTCAGTAGCTGTATAGAGTAGAAATGATCATAAAAGAAACTTTGTTCGTATATTCATTCAGAACATTTTAGAAAAATGAAGAGGAATTCCATTCAGATTCTTGGAAATCTGCTCTTCGCATATTCATTTAACACCGGAAAGGGAATGAAATGATGAACACTTGTCTTATTTGCTTTAATAAACCTAATTAAGAGAATGTTGTGCAGGTGCAACACACAACTGAGTGAGAGATGTCATGCAACGGCCTTGAGCTTTTGTTATTGACGTTTCCTTGAGAACGGCTGATTTACTCATGACGTTACCGAGAAGGGGCTGTATTTAATACTTGACATACTGTTAAAACAGTGAAGTGGGGTTTAATGGTTATTGTTAAATCATAGCTGACTGTATAATTAATAAGAATTGCAAAAATACAATCTAAGGCTTTGCTATTTTGGTGTAGTTGGGTAAATAATTAAAGGGGCTTCCTCGTTCTGTTTTTCTCTTTCCTTGTTAATTTCCTTTTAATGTTTTTCTTCATTTGTCTATTGTATCATTGAATTTCCTCTTATTTCTTCTATTTGTTTTATTTTTTCAATATTTTAATGCTTTTTCTCTAAAAAATTATTTCAGTAATCTGAATTTATTTCTGGTAATTAAACTTTTTTTTTTTTTTTTACAGGGAGCGAATCTCTATTCCCATGTTTTGTAACCAATGATATGTATAGAAATCTCTACATTTCACAATTTTTTCTTAACCATTCAGAATTTTCTCGAGTTTAGTATGCTTGGTTGTTCAACATTAATACTTTTTATTCAGTCAGACGATTTAGTTAACTGAAAAAAAGTAGTTACATGGTTTAGATATGGAGTTTATTTTAGCTGGCTTTTATTTTGCATTTTTTTGAGCATTTGAGCAAGTTAGTGGCCATTTTGATTTTTACGTATGAATGTATGCACATTCTACGATTGATTAAGCTGGTGATAACAATAATAAAAACAATATCATCATTAATGATGTTATTGTAAGATGGAAAAGCGTCGCATACGTTTGAAGACTCGTGCAGGAAAACAGTAATTATTTTAAGTAAAATTGCCTAAAAAAAGTAGTGTCCGAAGGATAAAAGTTTATTTGTATTAAATTTTAATCCTTTCTCTAAAGGTTCTGTTGTATAGCTGTAATCATTTCTCTTGAACATAAAAACTGTACATGAGAGCTTTTATTGGGAATTCATTGGTTAACAATAGACGATAGAATATCATGCATGCAACTCAGTGACCACTTTCGCCGGTCTGTGAACGGTACTGTGTCGTGGCTTATATAAAAAATGAACTCGCCTTCGTATACTCATGATGGTTTTTAAGAGGTATGTTGTCTTTAGCTAAATTATTCCTGAAGAATTATAATATATATATATATATGTATATATATATATATATATATATATATATATATATATATATATATATGTATATATATATATATATATATATATATATATATATATATATATATATGTATGTGTATATATATATATATATATATATATATATGTATGTATATATATATATATATATATATATATATATATATATATATATATATATATATATATACAGTATATGTTATATGCAAGTATAAGATATAACATATACTATATGCTGTACACATCTATCTGTTCAGCTATATATACACACACACACACACACACATATATATATATATATATATATATATATATATATATATATATATACATATAAATTATATATATACATATATATGCATATATATTATTTTTATATATGTATATATATACATATATATATATATATATATGTATATATATATATATATATATATATATATATATATATATATATATATATATATATATATATATATATATATATATATATATATATAAGTAAACACTCTCTCTCTCTCTCTCTCTCTCTCTCTCTCTCTCTCTCTCTCTCTCTCTCTCTCTCTCTCTCTCTCTCTCTCAAAAACTACTCTAGCGTTATGTAACGTATAGGTCTAGGTTCCCTACATATTCATCAGGTTATTGTGTCTCGCTGCACAGGAGTTTCATCCATGTCTCAGCAGTTGGAGGAGAAATGTAGCACTGACAGTTTCCTTTTTATAAAGCTACTGCGTGCAAATTGAAACTTATAATTGTTACCCCCAAACAGTGTATTTGGGGATCCCATTTACCCTTTAGATGCCAAATTGTCGATGAAACCTCGTGGCCACCAAGTGCAATATATATATATATATATATATATATATATATATATATATATATATATATATATATATATATATTGTGCGTGTAATGCTTGTTCATGGGTAATAGGGCTTTACGTTTAACTTGCTTGGAAATTTTTAAAATTCTACTCACAAATAGCAGATCAACATTACAAACTAAATTGATTTGATATGCGTATGGTTTACTATCAGAATGACCCAAGTATTGCTGTCATGTTTTACGGAATAGGAAAATTATATGATTTGTATTACATTGGTATTCTGGCAATCAAGCAGTGACGTTATTGTGCGGAAAGCTTGTGAAACCCGAGTTTGATCTGAAAACTAGTAAGCTTTTAAGCTTAAGAAATTGAGTTCCGGAGTGCTTTTCCTTTCAAATGTATCCTAAAATAATTAATTTGATAATCCAGTACTACAAATTTAGGTCAGATAACCATAAACACGTCCTATCAAATTGCCACTGCTACTATGGTGATATTTATAGTTGTACTATAAATCTCCCAGTACCTCGTAAAGTAGAATCATGATCACTCTAGATATGTATATGCCTTATCCTTAATTTATGAGTAGCTCGATAGCAAAAAAGTGGATTAATTCATTAGGGCCAGTCGCTGAAGGCCAAAATGTGTGGTACTGTTCAAAGTTATCATTCAATTTTAATGGCGTTTAAATCTTCATTCCCTGATGCTGTAGCTGTTGTATCGGATCAAGGTATGCGCCTCTCAAATTGAGAGTCATCTCAGGTTCAAATGTTTATGGAGTTAAATTACAAATAATTTTTGTAATTTCTGACACTAGCAATTATGTTTCTAAATACAAGAAGATTTGGCACAATGGAAGTGTCATCTAAATATAGGAAAATTTTAATTATTGTTTAGAATTATCGCCTTTCAACAGTCAAAGTTTTCTGTAATTAACATTCGAAGTGCAAACTGGTGATCTCCTGACTTTATAGTGCAGGTCTGGTTTTGAGAAGACTCGAAGGCTGTTGTCAAATTGAATTTGAAAGTGAGGGTTAAAGGAAAAAATTCAAGATTTCAGTGACTCGTATATAAAATGGCTGCACGATGTTAACATACTCAATTGAAAAAAAAATCTTCCAGATGCATTTATTGTAGAGGCTAGAGCCAAAATATTTTTTTTTTTTTTGTAATGATCTCTTGCAGGAGTAATGAGGTGAAGTATTAGTTACAAAAGGAAATGTGTATTACAGAGATTTTATCGCACTGTATTCCTCTAACTGTAATTATGGGGTATACTACTTTGCCTGCATCCAGTTGCAGTATAGTTAAATTAGGTACACAATAGGACCAGCAAAATTACCTAATGGATAATTCTCCCTTTGTTCTAGCTAGAAAAATTAGAGTACGCTATGCTCGCCACCCCTTCTCCTATATTCCTTGGACAGTAATGATAATTTTCTTAAATTGTTAAGCCTGCCACTGTTTTTTTTTTAATCTCAGATTAGGTCTGTACTAATTATGCGTTATTAAAGTTAGTTAATACCTGTCATTGTCAGGGAAACCCTGAAATCATATTGGACTTAGCAGCCCTTTTTTCGGTAGTTGATCAGTTAAGCTTGATTTGGAAGGTGGTCATTATTACCCCCAATTTTTTGAGCACGTAAAGAATGCTGTTTTGAATGATTTTAGTAGTTGTGTTCGGTTTTTGGAGTGAATAATCACATACACACACACACACACACATATATATATATATATATATATATATATATATATATATATATATATATATATATGTATATTGTGTGTATGTATATGTCTGTGTAATATATATATATATATATATATATATATATATATATATATATATATATATATATATATATATATATAGGTAGATAGATTTGATTTGTTCGTATTTTTCAAAGCTATCATTATTTTTAAAGGCAGTTCAGTACCAATAATATTCTTTTGTTTCTTTTTTTTTTCAGGATTTGTATTGCCAGAAAACCTCAATTGAAAAAACAAAAAACCCTCTTTATGTAAAATTATCAAAAGGTAGATATTCCATGCCTGTATCTCAGCTGTTGTGGGTGCCTCATGTTTACCTCAACTTCCGGAAAAGAATGTGGAACACATGAACAGCTGATATAAAGATAATATCCATAGTTGCAAGATAAACTGAACTCCATTTTTATATAGTTTACTTGTATTGACCAAGCTTGATCTGGTAGCCATGCTCATCACAGTTTCATCACCATAAAACGTAGACGGACGTCTGAATAATTTCTACAGTGCCACTGTACACCATAGTCATTCATAATGGCGCGGATTGAACCCATGGAATCGGTGGGTGAAGTGAGTATGGCCAACCATTTTATATGACGGATTAGGTCTGGCCTTGTTACTCCTGCCATCTATTGTTGTTTGTTTGCACCATGAGTGTTTTTCAGAGTAAAAGGGACAGGTACAGTATTGGAGAGTCAGAAAGATTGATTCAATGGTAAAGACAAGATTGGAACAAGGCAAAACCTATGTCATTACTAATAGTTGTTGAGAATGAATTGTCAGTAATGTAAAATGTTAATTGAAATCGAAAGTTTTATGTCATTATTTTGTATTTTAGTTTTACTATTTTTCGCATTAGTTGAAGTGTAGATAATGCAATTAGAAATATAATCCTTAAGAATACAGTTGCACGGTAGGCAATATGTACGGTATTTTGCAGCTTCCCTTCGTTCCTTATCTGTACCTACTTTTTAGATTTCTATTTAACGTTGTTACTTCTTCCTTCTATCTTTCTGTGAATCAACCTTTACTGTAACTGCGAGCCCCTTTCTCAGTTGTACCTTGGGATTGAATGTCCTCCCCGGTCTCATCTTCGGGTCACCGTGTCCTAATTCTATAGATTTAATTCACGAATGCAGTGCTCTTCTAGTTTACCCGTAAAGGCATAGAGAATTTAACTTTGGTATTTATAATCATAATTACTTAAATTCACAATTTCATAATTTTGCTACATTAGGTTATTTATTTCGTTTATACTTCAAAATATATTATTTAATGTCTTTATTTTAACATATTACCTTTCTTCTAATTATCTAGGTGTGCATATTGTCTTGTTTCATTTTTTTAGAAGATTTATATTTTTGTTTCACGTTAGTTTACTCTTTATCCAGCAATTCATCAATCATCAATTTATTTTTTACCTGCTCCAATGACCTGTGGTGCTGTGACGCCAGAGTAACATGTGTGTGTTTCTTTATGTTAATTTCCCTTATATTATCCTTCAAATCTTTTCTATCTTTTACCTCTCGTTTTCTTGCACCAACGACCTTTGGTGTTGTGACGCCAGTGTAGCACGCATGTAAACCATGATTATGTATGTTTACTCTTTGTATTATGATTTAAACCATGCTCCCCCACAGATGTCCCCCATTCCCAAATGGATCCTGGTCAAAGCTCACGAATTCTGGAATCGCCAAGATTACAAGCACGACAAGAAGATCCCGATGCAGCAAATAAAGGAGTCCCTTCTGTTGACCAAGGAATCCGACAGGTTGCCCAATGCCCTTGTGATCGAACTCCTGCAGAAGGCGGATGCTAACGAAGATGGGTATCTGGACTACGACGAATACATGAAGTTTGTAAGTCGAGTATTCCTTTTGTTTTGTGTTTATTATTTCATTCACTACTCTGGTTTATTGCTTTGTTGTTTTGATCAAAAGGCCTACGGTACGGCAATTAATGTTGTTTTGGCCAAGCACGGCAGGCTCTTGCAATTATGCAGCCTATGGCCGTCAATCCAAGAGTGCATCTATCTAGCCAAGCTGGGGAAGTAATAAAGGGAAAGGGAATTAAGATAGAGTTTGGATTATATTAAAATGAAGTCCTTCAAAAGAAATTGAAAAAAAAAATCGCAATTATGTACTACAATCTCCCTTTAGTTAACAAAACATTGTTTTCATGTTATTTATGTGTATAGTTACTACATTGATAAGGAGTAAAAGTGATTTAGTTGTTAATTTGCTGCTAAGTGGTTATCATTTCACATGCAGTGAATGACCTTTCCTGTTTCTTTGTTATGTATAACTGTATGTAAGATTTTATCTAGCATCCATTGCAGCGGAATCTTCTATATAACCCCTTATTGTTTCCTATTCAGATAAGTACTTTTTTGGTCCAGCCATTACAGTTGTGATTTAGATCTATTTTCTCCGAGGGTGATAAAGCATATCTTTTGTGCACATGGTGTATCACGTGATCCCTAAGTAAGTTCGAAGAAATTGTATATTTTGGTATTTTTTTCATGAAAGAACGTAACCATATGATTATGTTTGTTATATCGAATTCAGTCTGGAGAGTTAAATTGCTATAAGCTGGCATTACTAAAGTCTATTTTTATTTTATTTAAAACAAGGAGTCTTAGAATTAGTTGTTAGTTTCTGTGATTACGTTTTTAGGAATAATTTTATAACAACCAGTGCCAAAATTGGTATGTTTAAAACACGTTCAGGGCTGTAGCATTACATTTAAAAAAGAGGGGAAGTGCTTATATATATATATATATATATATATATATATATATATATATATATGTATGTATATATATATATATATATATATATATATGCGTGTGTGTATGTATGTGTTTTTGTATATGTGTAATACATACACACAAGCTTACACGCACAACTTCATAAGAATCTGGTATCTGTTCTTTTACTTCAAGGCCGAAACTGCGTCCTCCCATTCCAAAGGGCGTGACACATTTAGCAGAGCAGCGATGACCATGATCCCTAGAAACGAGAGGACAGTAAACAAGAGGACTTACTTTCAGAACTACTCTTGTTGTCCGCCGCCTTTCTTCATGGTCCTTGCAACCTTCGTAGAGGTGAGAGAGATTACTTAGAATAGATTATTCTTATTTGCTTACCTTTTTTTGTCATTGATTTTGATGATTTGGTGGAAATTCCTTGTACAGGTTGAACTATATATTTTACGAGATTTAATTTTATAGAGAGAGAGAGAGAGAGAGAGAGAGAGAGAGAGAGAGAGAGAGAGAGAGAGAGAGAGAGAGAGAGAGAGAGAGAGTTCAAACTAGGTTTGAGATGAAAGATACCAGCTGGTCGAAGGGAATAATCTCACGCGAGATCTTCCAAGTATTCATAAACTGATCCAGAATAATTTTTTGTTTTTGTTTCACGTAAAGTGGCATGAGGGACGGGGGGGGGGGGAAATATTTCAATAATTTTCACAACCGGACACCCCCCCCCCCTTGAAAGAACTAATTAACGGAACCCAGATCGTTCACAAGGAGGCTAACTACGGCAGGCTGATAATAGCAGAAGCTGTAAACATCTCCCTTCAAAGGCTAAGGTTAAACATTCAACAAGATTCTAATTACACTTTCCCTTCAAGCAGAAAACGAATTTGCACTAAAATGGGAAATGATTGAGCGGGATTCTCTTCAACATCTAAAATCATATGCTTTTCGAAAAACGTTTCATTCCAGTGTTGGTCGAAAAGTGGCGGTACTCATACTAAAAAAAAAAAAAAAAAAAAAAAAAAAAAAAAAAAAAAAAAAAAAAAAAAAAAAAAATTCTTGACTCAAGTCTGGTACTTCTCATTGTATCATCATTTTTACTTCTCAGAAAGATTGAATATGTATGCTAATTTTTTTATGTATGTCATTCATTCAATCCGAGGGCTATTGTTCTGTTAAGCGATGCATTGGAATGCAAATAGAATCATTACTTTGTTTTTGCAACAACAAAAGTTGTAATTATAGTCATTATTATTACAAGTTAATCACCAAGATCCTATAGAGAAAGCGTCTCAGTACGGCAAATAAATAGAGAAGTAAATAATTAAATGTGAAATAGATAAAAGTCACTAAATAAAAACATGGTTATTGATAAAGTTAAATAAATACGTAACTGATAAGCGATAAAACGGGACATGTTTTGGAATAGCCTCCGTAGGAATAACCCAATCCATCCAAGCTCTATTGTTTTCACGTTATCATAAGAAGATATAAATCTTCTTCCCTGTCATTTTGCCGTGTTCTATATTCACCTTTAACTGAAGAAAACATGATGGCAAGGTGTTGACACGCTCAATATTTTGGCCCTATTGTAAGATTTGGTTTTGGTTGAAAGCAATCTGGTCGGTTATCCAACATTGAAAAAGAACAGTGAAGGGAATGGTAAATAATTATAAATCAAAAGAAAAAAAAATGCAAATTTCGATAACTTGAAAAGTGGTTGGTGCCGTCTCCCTTTGGTCCCTACTTGCACTCACTTTTTAGCCTTCTAATTCATCTCTGTTCTAGCTTCGTTTCTTCCATTTTAGTGTCGAGCTTGGCCTCCCCGGTCCCGACACTGAACATAATAAGCCAGTTTTTGTAGATTCACCCTTGTCTATTTTAATCAGCCAGAGGTAAACACACTAGTTTATTTAAGAAAACTGACATGTTTTTCACGTCATTTTGAATGGTACACATACTTTTTAAAATATTTAGATGTGTGAAATTGTAATGATTTCTAAGACGGTGGTAAATAACGTTTTGGTCCCAGCACTTATAGCTATGCGGCCCATATTCTGTACTCCTTATTTTATACGAAGCCCTGGAGTGTACCAAGTTTTATTACTTTCAAACTTGTGACATTTTCTAATTTCGTGTCTTAATTTTTTCTTGATCTTTACTATTGTGAATTGAAATACCGTATTTCCCGTGTCATAAGACGCTACAAGTGGTAAGACGCACCCTTAAATTAGCAAGGCAGTTTTAGAAAAAAAAATGAGGATTTAAAAAATTTCTTAGCACAAATCCCTAGTCAGCGACTCTGCCGTGATTATTGTCTTGCACAATAACTTTTCTTATTTTGGGTGAATTATGAAATGTTTATGTTGATATTAATTACCTATATGCCAATTATCCCAGTTTTATTACATATTCATATAAGAAACCACTAAAGCAGTCGTAGTTTCCACCACAACTACACGTTAAGTCAGAGTGTTTGGTGTTTCAAGTTTTGTTTACATGAAATCAGCGTTATCAAAGGTGCATAAAATATTGTTAAAAGAGGTAAAATTCTAGTACTATTTCCAAAATTCCTCATATAGCCTGGAAATTTTCACACAAAATTTAATTATTGATTAAAGAAATCTAGACATTCTTTTTGGTGGAATAATTTTGTTACTGTTTGTGATTCAAGGTCTAGTTACTTTTCTGCAAATTGGTAATACTGCAATCAACAAACAGAAGTTTTTTCCAAGGTCGTATTCAGCAAACGTCTGTTTGTATTATTTCGTAACTCAGGCAACAAAGTCATTATCTATATATTGCTTTATTTCAAAATATCAACAAAATATGAGAAAATAGATATACTGTATACTGCATAAACAACTATGTCATAGCGTCGTCTGCTACGAGATCATTAATTGGCATGTTTGCTTGTAGAAGGGGGGTTAGCGAGTCATCAGCTGATTAAAAAAAAAAAAAAAAAGGAAAAAAAATAATTGCTACTGTACTTCATTAAAGGAAGTGCAATATAAAAATAAATGAATTTATTACATAGGAATGATAATTGTAAGATTATATTCTATCTCTCGACAGTTTGAGTACTTGTATGTCAATAGTTAGATGTTTGAAGGGTGTTAAACTCCCTTATACAACTTTTTTTCAAGTGTTAAGACGCAGGGTGATTTTGGGGGGCAATTTTCGTGAAAAAAGGTGCGTCTTATCACACGGAAAATACGGTAAGTATTCAGTGAATTATGTACGTCAGAATGCTTGAAAAGGCAAGCGCACCCTGTCTTTAGAATTTCCTTACCTTATGAAATATATTTATCGTTTAAATACATTATGTTTGCTTTGAAATTATTTGCACGCAATAGCATCACGCGTTTCCAACTACGGTTGTAGCTTAACTACTACTCCTAGTACTACCACTATTACTACTGCTACTCCTACTACTACTATCCTACTACTACTACTACTGCTAATAATAATAATAGTAATGCAAATGGCGGATTTTCCCCAGTTCAAATAGACGAGTAATGGCTTTCCCGGACAGTGCTCAAATTTATAGATTGTCATAATTTTCTTTACTATAGTATTCTTGAGGTGAGAGTAGTAAAAATAATCTCATCTTGTTACAGATTGGTGTTTTCGTCTACTACATGGTAGACATGGCCAAGCCCATGTTGGCTGCAGGCCCTGCGCCTATCTATTCACCTCTCATCTTTAACCCCGAAAGAAGATACGAATGCTGGAGATATCTTTCTTACGCCCTTATCCATTCAGGGTAAGTGTTTTACGCGCCCATGTTGGTACTTTGTTTATTTTAAGATTTTTGAAGGAAAATGAAAATAGCGAAAAAAGTCGTAATCTTATATTGTATGTGAAGACCTTTATCTCTTACACATTTATGATTTTGCAAGGGTAAGCCAAAAGGTATGTGTTTATTTAGCTAATGATTTTGTGGGATGTTCTATGCCAGGTTACATTTTTATCCTTATCTAGACCAGAAACAGGAAGGAATGTAGGGAAGTCGGGGCTTTGTCACGAATTAAGTTTTATTTAATAAAGATAGTTTCAAACTTGTAAGTTCAAGTAAATACAGATTTTTCAACTAGAATATTGAAAAGTATTTTATTTTAGAACGTAATATTACAGTACTACCGTCATGTAAGAAATTTGCATTAAGGTTCGAGTCACCTGTGGGGTGGCGCCGTCAGTGCACCTCAAGCTGGGGCACTGTAGGCATACTTAAAGGTCTTTCAGCGTCCTCTCTGCTTTTACTTATACTTTCCCCAATAGCACTTAGTCACTGCATGTCCTCGAGGCACCAGTGCCGGACTTCACGGTGCAAATTTCTAAATCGATCCAACCCAGAATTCAAAATCACCTCGGAAGGGGTGTTGTTATTGCCTGTAGCGTTCATCACCTTATGCATTTTGTTTGTTATATGTAAAGTGAATAATGTATAAATCTGTTTGAAAACACGGTATCCTTAATCAGCTTATACGTCACTCTTCGTTCTTCCATTCTCTGTTATTTCATTATACCCGGCTAGGTAACATAATGTAGTTGAGTGTCCAATCTACCTTTCCTTGAGGAAAAAAAAAAGATTCCCTGTATCCTATACGGTTGATTTTATATATCTGAAACAAATCTTAAAGTTGTATTTTTTTGAGAATTGCTTGTTAATGTTACTTTGGTGTAGTCATTTCTTGAATCTCGAGTAGAATGAATATTTAGTAATATATAGTAATCACTTATAAATACAAAGGATGAACGTGCACTAGGTAATGTAACTTATTAATTTGGAATCCCTTGCTTATAGATACTGTATAATAATCAAGTCTACCTTGTCTTTTGTGCTCCGTTTTCTATAATTTTTTCTTTAAGAACGACAGAAACTGTCAATATTATTTTGAAGGGGTGACATTGAGAGATTGAAGTAGCTTGAAAATCCTTTCTTTTTATATATATTTTAATTTGGAGTAATTGCATGCTTGTAAAATAGTATTTTGTGGGCTAGTTTTAAAATATAAATTACACTCAGGTTTTAAGAAAAAAATAATAACCAGAAATTGTTAACATTCCAATAATTTGATTGTTTTTCACTCAAATAATTATAACTTAATCTTAATCATTTTAACAAGTAAGTAACGCCTGTCCTAAACTAACACATATCATAGTCTAGAATCCCATTTTCAGGGTTAAACATTGTAATTTAAGGACAAATTAAGAAACTGAGCCTACAGATAGAGAAATAGGACTATGGAAATTAGTTTAAAAGTGTTGTCAGATTTTCAGATTTGCAGGGAATGATGATCCAGTTTGGGGTCTGAATTCTAATAACAACAATCATCATCATCATCATCATTATTATTAGTATTATTATTATTATTATTATTCCTTTTTTTGAGGGAATAAGGGTGGAAAGGGTTTGTGTATTGGCCGGATCAGCAAAGCTGTACTAGTCAGGGCCAGGATTAATCCTTTGTCAGGGCTTCCCATACGAGGTTGGTTTGCTGAGAGCGATCGGTCGAAAATCAATCGCCATCACCAATCCACTCTGACCAGCCTGGTGATGAAAACTAGCCTACCCCAAACATGAATAAGGGCATACCTGTACCCTTTATCCTACAGTGGACTAGAAACGGCTAGATCTATTATTATTATTATTATTATTATTATTATTATTATTATTATTATTGTTGTTGTTGTTGTTGTTGTTGTTGTTGTTACAGTCCAAGCTGCAAACTTAGTAGGAAAAGCCGAATGCTTTGAAGTTCCAAACTAAGGTATCCAACATAACAAGCCGCTAAATACCGATATCTGTTTTATTATTATTATTATTATTATTATTATTATTATTATTATTATTATTATTGTTGTTGTTGTTGTTGTTACAGTCCAAGCTGCAAACTTAGTAGGAAAAGCCGAATGCTTTGAAGTTCCAAACTAAGGTATCCAACATAACAAGCCGCTAAATACCGATATCTGTTTTATTATTATTATTATTATTATTATTATTATTATTATTATTATTAATAGTAATAATAATCGCTAAGGTACAACCCTAGTTGAAAAAGCAGGATGCTATAAGCCCAGGGGCTCCAACAGGAAAAATAGCCCAGTGAGGAAAGGAAAGAGAAATCGAATGGCCTAACCCAGGACCCAGTCATACATACATATACCAAGGCACTTCGCCCAATTTTGGGGGGTAGCCGACATCAAAAAAGGAAACAAAACAAAAAGGGGACCTCTACTCTCTACGTTCCTCCCAGCCTGACAAAGGACCCAGTCATAAAAGTTATTTTCTGATGGCATCCAGGAAGAGAACCGTATAATAAAAGTAATTAACACTAAAACTCCTTTTCAGATACATGCACTTAATCAACAACCTGGTGGTGCAGTTCATCCTTGGCATTATATTGGAGGTCGTCCATGGCTGGTGGAGGATTGGGATCATCTACCTGTCAGGGGTGCTCTTCGGTTCCTTGGCTCAGTCCATTTCGGATCCTACCTCTTACCTGGCGGGGGCCTCTGCGGGCGTCTTTTCCGTCGAATACGCACACTTGGGTAATATACTAATGGTAAGGATTTTGAGTAATTGCTTCTTTGATTTTTTATCGTTGTATGTCCAATACGTAATTTATGGTTATTCTATTATGGCCAAGCTTTTAATAATTTTTTTATTTTTTTTTTCTATTGCTCTTTTTATACTGGGCTATCCTTGCTCGTATGTTGTCATATGTTTTTTTTTTATGATCCTACCACATTAACTTTCAATTTATTAGGGATGTTATATAAGTGTTATATTATATTAGTATCATTAATATACACCTATTTGTGAATAATTATCATAAATGCGATGATGATGTTTTCAGGCCTGTTTTCTCTGTTCTTGATGTTTTAATACCATGTGATCTTTGGGTATTTGATTTAAAAGTTATTTTTATAGTTACCTTCGCCAACTTCGTTGCGAAGTTTATGTTTTCATAGGCGTGTATTTCGTATGTCTGTCTGTGTGTTTGTGATTGGCATAAATTAAAAACTATCAGACCGAATCCCATGAAATTTGGTGGGATTGGCCATGATCCAATGACAGTTTGATTAGATTTTGGTAGTGATTTGGTCAATGGTCAAGGTCACAAAAAGGTAAAAAAACGTCTTTTTGCTATAGTTAGTTTTTATCCAATTTGCAAGAAACCAGTGCCAAAATTTTCATAATTCAACAGCTTATCTTGTGGTATACAACTTGATATAGGCAAAGGTATGCGCTCTGCTGAGTGCCCGTTCTAGATTGATATGATTCTTTTTTTCAATAATAACGACAAAAGGTTCCAGATACCATAATACCTCTTCAATATCATGCTGGTAGTAGTGAATTGAAGTAACCATGATATTAAGTTTCTCTTAATTACTTTTGATGATACTATGCAACCCGGTAACAATGAAGGCACTTTGCTGTGATGGTATAAGAAGGCATTGTTTACATTCAGGATGAAAAAATAAAGAGGTGTGTGTCTCAAGCCTTCAGAAAAGTTTAATGAATATTTCCATTGCATTTCACATTGAAATTTATATATAGAATTTTATCTATCTGGATGTTTATGTATAGAACTAGAAAAGCACAATGAGAGTGCAGATCTCTGCCACGGCAGCTTCTTTCTTGAATCCAGCGTATCTTTCCCGGAATCAATTAATCATTTCCAGCTCTTTACATAACAGTTTAAAATCCATGCAAGTTTCCTTACATTACGATTAAAATTGAGGACATGTGGTTGATGATCGGTATTTGACCTTTTGTTTAACCTTGTCCTTGGACTCGACCCTAACCTTTGACATTAACATGTATTAATTGGCGTGGATTTTCGTACTCTCAAATATGAACCAAGTTTGAAGTCTCTGTAACAATGATGTCCAAACTTATTGCTAATTACGTGAATTGAACATTTTGCTTGACCGTAACGTTGACCATCCAAAATTTAATAATTTCCAGCTTTTTACATAACAGTTAATCCCTACAAGTTTGATTACACTACACTTAAAATTGTGGCCAGTAAGCTGTTCATAAACAAACCCACAAACTCACACCAGCAAGCACACAAACACACACAAGCAAACACACAAAGGGGGGGGGTTGTGTAAAACATAACCTCCTTGCAAATTCGTTGGAGGTAAAAATACGCATCTCTTATTAAGCAAGCTTGAATTTTAAGGCAAAAAATCTCTGAGAAGAAAATTGGAAGAGCGTCGTCACCATTTTGTATTTTACTTACAGAACTGGTCCCAAATGGAATTCCGATGGATTCAGCTTGTGATCATCATCGTGCTGAGCTGCAGCGACGTGGGTTTCGCCATATGGGATATCTACTTCAATGGGAATAAGACAAAGGTAAAGTAATCGTAGAGAATTAGGTCCTACAATTGGGACGGGTTAGATATTGTAGAGACTTGGTGTAGTGACTGCCTTTTTAGGGATAGAGTGGTGTAAGCTGGTGATCAGGTAAGCATAAGTAGTCTCTTATCTTAGAAACAGTAATTTTGATTGAAAGTATTTGATAATAGTTGTTGCTGTTGTTGTTGTAGCAAGGTGGGATGTATTCCTAGTTAGAAAACCTGAATGTTATACGCCCAAGAGTCCTGATAGAGAAAGCAGCCAGTTTGGTTAAGAAATAAGTAAAGAGTAAAATTTAAAAGAGAAATAGTAGCAAATAAATGTGAAACAGATGCACAATGAAAAAGGAAACTTAACGTCAACCTGCTTAACCAAACAAAATCGTTTACCTGAAGTTTCCACATTGAAGTTCTACCGATTTTATTAAGACAGATAATTTCTTATTTGGCCCCAACTGGAATAACACTTAATAGATTTCCTTGCAGTACTACGACGTCGTAGATAGTATACTGTAGTTTGAGGAGATCCGAGTGCAAAAGATAGTCAGTATTAAAAAATTCGTATGCAAAATGTACAATAAGTTAATTGAACGACAGTGTCAACATTTATAATGAGATCAGCGTTGAAGAATTTGATAGCATTCAGTTTTTGTCAAGGAATATGAGATGATAACTAGCTACCAAAGACAAGACAGAAATATAATATTAAAAATGGTAGAGAAAATAAATCTCACACAAAATCACGAAAGACTCCATTTTGAAAGACACCGGTCATGTTTCTTGAAAGTATATTTGTAATGGAGAATGACACCTGGAATTTTAAAGGCGTTACATCTGATTAGTGGAGGTTATTAAAAGATTTACAGTAACCACAATATCAGGGAGAAAATATTGGGCTTCAGTAGCATTTGGTACTTTCTAGACTAATCCAGAGAAAGGAAAGTATTTTTAGCTGCCATTTCTTTTTACGGCTTTTTTGCTCATGAATGGCAGAGGCAAGGGAGAGTGACATTGCCCTAGCAAGCAGAACAATGCCCTAGAGACTGCCCATATATACATATGATCAGCGCCCAAGACCCCTCTCCACCCAAGCTAGGACCAGGGAGGGCCAGGCAATGGTGGTTGTCTCGGCAGGTAGACCTGTGGGCTCCCCAAACCCCCCATTTTTAGCTCACAAGGATGGTGAAGTTGCAGACACTAAAGAAATTAACGATTTTGAGCGGGACCCGAACCCTAGTCTGGCGATCACCAGGCAGGGACGTTTCCAATAGGCCACAATAACCCTATAATGTACCAAGGGAGAACGAAGGATGGTTGATGAAAAATCTAGACAAGACATCTCAAAGATTTTATTCACAGTTAAACGACTTAAGTCAAGTTGATGAATGCTATCTATAGTAGATTTTGTTGCATATATATTGGGAAGCTTTAGCGTTTATCACCTGGTCTTTTATCCGTCAGAGATGAGACAGAAATATAAGGTCAATTCTCAAGTTTAGCTGTTGCTTGTCATTTACGTATTGCTGAAGAAAAATGATAATGATGAACAAACCTCTCGTCAAGAGAAACATCTAAAAAAGTCCACTAACTGTTTTTCACAAGAAAATGGATTTAGTTAGTTCACGTATTGCTCGTGCGTATTAATGTTTGCTATAGCAACATGGTTGAGTAAGAAAAGGTGTAAGATTTTTTTTAGATATAAAAGTCAACCTACTTATTAGAAGGAAATAAGGAAGTAGTCCATGACAGGAACCTTATTTATCAAATGATTCAATAGTGGACTTTAAAATTTATGGTTAGACTATCGCAGACAACAATTTTTATTAAAGAAATTTATGAAATTGGGATATTTGCCTAAATTCGCCACGATTACAGCAAATAAAGTAATAATGAAGTCTAGTGGAATTTTTTTCCAAATTGTTAGACGAGGAGATTAAGAAACCAAGAAAAAATGAAGTCCAGTGGACATTTGTTTTCTAATTTGTTAGACGAGGAGATAAAGAAACCAAGAAATAATGAAATCTAGTGGATATTTTTTTTTCTTTATTTCATTTTGGTAAGAAGACCTAGATGGTGATATTTCCCGAAACCAAACTGATTCAGGGCTAGAGAGAAAATTGATAGAATACTGATTTAAGGAATAGAATAAGACTTATTACTGATCTAAGAAATAGAATAAGATTCCTATAAGTGACGGCTATTTACATGACCTCAAATCGACCCTAATATTCCAAAGGAATAAACCCCTTTCCGTTACAGACGGGTCACGCTGCGCATCTGGGAGGTGCGATTGCGGGCATGACCGTCGGGACCTACATTCTCCGGAATTTCGAGAAGAAGAAGTGGGAGAGATACTGCTGGTGGACTTCGCTGGTGATCTATCTCATCCTCATCAGCATTGGCATCATCCTGAGCATCGCGCTCCCCGTTCCCGAATATTTTCCCGAAAACGACAATGCTACGATTGGTCAAGCGAGGATTGATTACTTCAGTAACGTAGCGTGAAGCGAGGAAGGACAGTGAAGTGTCTTATAGTGATAGTTTTAATGTCTTGGATTATCTTATCCGAAGTAAAAACCTGTTAGATTTAATTGAACAACGCGTGTCTTATAGTAATAGATTTAACGTTTTGGATTAATTTATCCAAAATAAAAACCTGTTAGATTTAATTGACCAACGCGTGTCTTATAGTAATAAATTTAACCTCCTTGATCAACTTATCCAAAATAAAAACCTGTTAGATTTAATTGGATAGCGCGTGTCTTATAGTGATAAATTTAACGTCTGGGATTAACTTATCCAAAATAAAAATTGTTAGATTTAATTAAACAATGAAGTGTCTGTAGACAGAATAGTATAATGTCTTGCAATAATTTATTTAATGAAAACGAACAGTATAATATAATGAATTAGTTTATTCAAGTAGACAGAATAGTGAATGTGATTTGGACCAATTTTCATAATTCAAATAAAATAAAATTAGCGAAGTGTTCAAACTTGAAACGAAAATTGTGGTTTTTTAATGTAGGTATTATGAACAATAGAGTATCATTTAGCTTTTCTTTTAAATAGATAAAATAGTAAAGACTTATCACGTGCGAAAACAACATTGAATAATTAAACTTGATAACTGTATTAATTTTAAAGGAATATCATAAAATTGATTACACCAGAGAAAGAACTAGAAGTGCCTCCAGAAATAATGAACAGTAATATCATGGATTTATTATGCGAAAAGGTGAAGATTCATGATTTTTTAGAATTAAAAAAATCAGAAAGAACGGAGAATAGTTTTTACCCATAGAAGGATTGAAGAGTTAGATGTTTACGATCAGAAAGAGCAATAAAGTTATAGATTATGTTTTTCAAAGGAAAAGAATAATGACTTGTCAAGGATTTAATGTTTCCAAAGGAAGAGATAAATCATGAATCTTATTTTTCAAGGAGGAAGAAATGAAGTGTTTGGCTACTATTTCCTTAAAGAAAAAATACAGCGGAGGTACATGAAATTCACTTCAATAGGAACAGTAAAAAGCTAGTGTCGATTTTTTTTTTTTAGAGAAAAAGAATAGTCAACTGTCATAATTTCGATATTTTTTTTTTTTTTTTCAAAAGAGAAAGAATTGTTGGGTGTTTTAACACATATCAGTCAAGACAAAGACTGGTGGATTGTCATGGAATCTGTATTTTTAAAGACAAAAGGAAAATGAAAGTGACTAAAAAGAACGGGAGAAAGCTTATAGTCAGGTTCTCTTGTAGTTGAACATTGAAATATTTTTTCAGGAATTCAATACATATCTGTAGGTCTTTTACCTTTAGCATGAATTTCACGTACAAAACATGTGATGCACCTGAGCAACAATTATCCATTTAAGGTTAATTAATTTATAATGACCACGTGCATTTATAATGAGAAATCATTGTGCCTTTGAAGAGGCCTTGTGATCAATATTTTGATACGTTTGCCTGTATGTATATTTGATTCATGGGTCATTGTCCTCATGACTGGTGTATCTATAAATTAACATTTTTATTATTATTGAACCCTTATGGTTAAAAGCGAATGTTTAAAATAGTCCAGGATGACATGTCCCAACTGTAGGGACGCTAAATGTCGACTAGACGGCCAGTGGCGAGAGGGGCTGTGCGTTAGCACTTGATCTAGGAGTGTTCTATGCTGTATTACCGGTAAATTATCGCTGTTAAACGCAAAGGTAAATGTATGGAATCATCGCTTTGCGTTATATATAGATATTATTATTCAGCAGGGATAGTTTTTAAAGAAGCATTGGTCTTTAACATCGTAATGCAGTTTTTAGTAGGAATAACAAGGATGGCAATGTTCCCAATTGCCTCTGTAATAACAGAACAATGAATAAGTATATACAGAACATACTGTACGTGAGTAATGAGAAGAACAGGCAGGAGTTGTAATTGACAATGGTACATACTCAAAGGCCAGAAGTTACTGTTTAATTCCCCTGTTGAATCTGGCACTGAAGGGCCTCTTCAGCCAAAGAGAACATATGCACTAAATTTACTAAATCAGATTCAATTTTATAACTGTTCAGTAAGTCACATCATATGGATAAGACGTCCTATTTACACTTGTTCATGGGCAGTTCAAGTTACAGATATGTGAGAGAGTAATCAATACTTGTTTTTCAACTCGAGAATTTTATGATTTCCAAATATGACATTTTACCTGCTGTCGATTATGATAACTTCATTTGTCTTGCTATGTTCATAAGACTTGTTTTTTGATGGAAGTTATTATTGATTACGATGATACAATTATTGTTGTCTTAATTTTTTTTAGTATTTGCAATAGAAGTAGTAGTAGTAGTAGCATAAATTCCGTAGTAGCAGTTTTAGGAGCAACAATTGTTAGCCTATTCCACATTTATATTGAAAGAGCAATAATAATTGATCAAATACAGGCTGCTTCAAATATTCTTCTCAAGTTAGGACAACATAATGTTATGTACATTATATATATGCATATATACACGTGTGTATATATATACACACATATATCTGTGTGTATATATACACACACATATATCTGTGTGTGTATGTGTTTGTATGTGTGTGTATCTTATACCATGTACCGTTCACCAATTCTTTCTTTAATGTGAAAGGATTGTTATACCAGAAGAAAATAGGAATAATGTTTCCAAAATGGCAACTGCTAAGAACACTGGCGTAAAAATAGAAAATAGAAATTATCGAGATATCCATTTTTTGTATAAAAGAAACTGTTGTTTAGTGAATTAAGTAGCATTAAGATTATGTAGATAATGTATTCGATAATGTTATTAATGTATTGAAAAGGTAAACTAAGTTACATTCTTACTTCATGTATCTCCATTTGAAAAACTCTCCTTTGTGGGGTAATACTATCATTGCACCTGAAGCGGTGTACTGTAGGCACTACGTAAGGGTCTTTGCAGCATTGCCTCGACCTCTATAGCTGCAATTACCTTTTAGCTTTCTGCTGTATCTCCGTTCCCGATTCTTTTCTTCCTTCTTGCTGTCCATCCTCTTCTAACTTATACTTCGTAGTGTATCTGTAAGATTTTTACCAGTTGCTCTTAGACGATGAATGGTCTCACTGGTCCTAGCACCGTGCTGAATAGCCTCAGTCCAATTCAGTTATTTTATAAAACTAGACTTATGGAATACATTAAAAACAACAGATGTTGTATCGCTTATAAATGACTATGTAATCGAAAACATAAGTTTCTGTTTTTTTTTACGATGAACTATATGTTAAAAATAATCTTAAAATTAGTAATTTTAATTTAATGATGTTTGTAAGAAAAGTTTTAGTTTAATTTCTTGCAATTATTAATGGGCAATTACTGACCTTCTACTCTGTTATTGTTTGTTAATTAAATGCAATGAACACTTCTTCAAAGAGATGAAGTTTATCATATATATATATATATATATATATATATATATATATATATATATATATATATATATATATATATATATATATATATATCACACACACACACACACACACACACATATATATATATATATATATATATATATATATATATATATATATATATATATATATATATATATATGTGTGTGTGTGTGTGTATGTATGTATGTATGTATACTGTATAGATATATCCTGAATGCTGTAATACAGTATTCATAAGGCTTTACAAGTGGTAAAATTGTGCGGATCCGTTGATTACAGATTAAATCCGGGATTTAATATGTTAATATAAGGGCAGTGGTCAATTTGTATACAGTTTACAATAAAGTTTGTTATTACTGTGACAGCTTACGTTTTGGATGTTCGTATAAATACTATAAACGATTCAAGTAAGGTACGTGTATTTGCATATTCAATTAGGATTTTTTGGAAGTACAATTCGTGTTTTTTCATTCAATGGCTTCATATGTTATAATTGCACTGTCAGTGACTTGGGATTTATTATATTCTGCACAAATAAAATTATATACAATTTGTTTTTATGATTTGTATCATTCAACAGAATATATGAAATTTATTTTTATGCGTATGAACTGCAATTAGCAAAATGCAGGGCGTGTTTTTAAGGTCTTCAGTTCAATTCTGTATTGTCGGCCCAGCTGTGTGTGACTAGGTAGCAACAGAAGCTGGTGCCCAGAAAAGGGAAGGTGGCCGGCAACCATATCAATTAGGATATATACGAGCATATATATATATATATATATATATATATATATATATATATATATATATATATATATATATATATATGTGTGTGTGTGTGTGTGTGTGTATGTATGTATATGTATGTAGGTATATATACATGTATATGTATATATGTGTGTATATATATGTATATGTATGTAAATGTATATATGTATATATATGTGTATATGTATGTATATATGTATGTGTGTGTATGTATATATTGGTGTGAGTACACACTTTGTGGTAGCCTATTAGAGTCGTTCCTGCCCGACGTTTTGCAAGACTCAGGTTCAAGTCCCGCTCAAGCTCTATAGTTTTTTGTAGTGCCTGCAACCTTACCATCTTTGGGGGAGCCTATCGGTCTAACTGCTGAGTTATCAGCAACCATTGCCTGGTCCTCCCTAGTCCTAACTTGGGTGAAAAGGGAACGTGGGCTTTGATCATATGTACAGTATATATGGTCAGTTTCTATGGGATTGTCCTACTTGGTAGGGCATTGTCACTGTCCCCCGCCTCTGCCATTCATGAGCGGCCCTTGAGTCTTTATTCCAGCTACCCGTCAAGATACTATCACTAGAGTTATTGGGTCCTTTGACTGGTCAGATAATACTACATTGGATTCTGTCTGGTTGTGGCTCATTTTTCCTTTGCCAACCCATACACCGAATTGTCTGGCCTATTTTTTACACATGCTCTTTCCCCATACACCTAACAACACTTAGATAACCGAAAAATTCTTCTTCACTCAAGGGGTTAATTTTTGAGCTCTAATTGTTCAATGGCTACTTTCCTCTTAGGAAGGGTAGAAGAGACTGTTTAGCTATGGTAAGCACCTCTTCTTGGAGGACACTAGAAAATCAAGCCTTTGTCCTCTAGTCTTGGGTAGTGCTATAGCCTCTGCGCCACAGTCTTCCACTGTCTTAGGGTAGAGTTCTCTTGCATGAGGGTACACTCCGGCACACACTTTGTTTCCCATTTCCTTTTCTCACTGGGCTATTTTCCCTGATGGAGCCCTTAGGTATATATATATATATATATATATATATATATATATATATATATATATATATATATATATATATATATATATATATAGCATTCTGCTTTTCCAACTATGGTTGTAGCTTAGCAAGTAATAATAATTAAAAGTTGTTTTGGAATCGAAACTTGTTTTAAGGTACTCGGTCAGGAGAGCAACTGGAATCCAGAAACAGGGAGTGGTGAGTATAGGTATGTATGGTAGAATATTGAAGGAGGTTTATTTAAATACTTTTGTAGGAGGTAATAGAATGGGTGATGGTAGGGTGAGAAAAGAATAGAGTCACATAATAGGGAAAGTAAGAAAGATAGCAGGATGTGGTGACAGTAGCAGTCTCTTCTGTGCTGTGCCTGGCAGAAAGTTGTGGGGTGACAGTGGTACGTTATGGAAATTCAGCTGGCTATTTCTTTATCACACTATAGGAAGGGTTATTTTCCGTTAATGTAAGCCATGTCTTTGTAGACTCTTGAGGTGATTAACCCTCATTGAAGAGATAACAAATTTGATCCTTTTTTTTTTCGACATCGGCCTAACCTTTAGATTCAATATCCTCTAACATAAAAGTAATTATACTCTTCAAATACAGGGTTTTAGTATTTAAAAGGCTTGAACTAACGAAAAATAAATTTGAAGTGAACACCTCATGTCTTTCTACCGTGAACCGTGAGCTAGTCAATCAATCAACTGCTGTTTACAGATATATGAATAAACAGATATAGAGATATCGTTATGTAAACTGTTGACATATGATATATTTATATTACATAAGATATAGCTAGAATATTACATCTCGAAATTATTGCATACGTACTTTCCTTAATGATCCTGTGTAAGAAAATTTATACCAACCTGTATGAGAAAATTCATACGCAGATCACATTTACCTTATCTCTTCTCTTATGGAAAATATTGCATCCCATTTCCTGCTTCCGTCGGGTAACGCATGGAACCCAAGCTCCGTTTAAAAAAGTATATTATTATGACTCCCTTAAAGACTATTCCAAAAATATCTTCCTTTTGTATTACGGACTCATACTGTATGATGAGATCATTTAGAACAGTGTTTCCCAACCTTTTTTAAATGATTACCCCAAAATTTTATTTCCAACTAATCAATGACCCCATTGAACATATACCCGGTAACATCGGATGTTTTTTTGCAGCCACCTGATGAACTGTATGGATCATGTAGCCCGCTATTGGCTGCTTATAGTTAAGGATCCAAAACAAATGCAAACTTTTCCATTTTAATGGATATCGAAATAAAATAATTATTGCAGATTTTGTGTATGAATTATGGCAATAATTATGGGAATGTGAATAACTCAATTTCAGAACATCTTGAGTACCCTAAAAATACGGGTCATTACCCCCACTGGGGTAATTTACCCCAGGGTTGGGAAACCCTGATTTAGAATATAGTTTGGAAGTTTAAAACACTAGCAAAGGTTTCGGAGTTTTCAGGTGAACGATACAAGTGCCCGTCCTTACAGGAGCGGGTAGTCGACGAGCTCAGGTTTCGTCTTTATTTCATGGCATTAAAGATGAAAGCTTGGCACACTTCCTTCGACAAGTGTGGATATGTACTTTATGAATGCGCATGCGCCTGCGTGTGTATGAGCAGATATAAGATGAAATTTTCGGATTTTGTAAGATATACTTAAAGATATTCAATAGTTTTTCAGTTGATAAAATTAGATAATTAGTCCTGATATACGAAAAATAAAGAATTGCTTTAACGTTTACCTGGTATAGCTAACCTAATGTAGAATTTTGTTGGTGTCATTCAGTTATATCTGTAAGTAAAATAGAAATAGTCTGATTTCTCAACTTCAAATGAAACATCTGATAAAAGTTAAACGAAAAATGTTTCAAGGTTTTAAAGTCGCTCATGAATGGCATAGACAGGGGACAGTGATTATACCCTAAAGACTGACCGTATATTGATATGATCAGCGCGTTAGCCCCCTCTTCACCCAAGCTATGACCAGGAAGGGCAAAGCAATGGTTGCTGACGACTCGCCATGTAGACCTATTGGCTCCACAAAACCCATATCCTTAGTTCACAAAGATGGTGATGTTGCAGATACTACAAGAAGCTATCGAGCTTGAGTAAGTCTCGAACCCCAGTCCAGCAGATTGCTAAGCAGGTACGTTTCCAGAATCCCGTTCCATTTTCCTTTCTTCCCTGTTGCATCCAGCTGATGAATGACCTCCCAGGCACAAGTGTGGGATCATATGGTCTAAATTCCATACATCCAATAAAAAAATAGTTTCAACTCGTGTTTCTGCATCTAAAAGTTACTAATTGCCTTCGAATAACAAATTATCTTCTCAAGTGAGATATATTTCGGAATATAGTTATTGATAAAAATTTTGATTTTAAGTATTTGAATTATGAACAACTAGTAAAGGTAAATTGTCATTTGATAGTTACTCATATGTAGTAAAGAAACATTTCTTATAATTTCCAATAAAGATTGTCGTAAATATGACAGGGAAATTCGAAATGTCATTTTTAGAAATCCAAAATGTTTAACACAACAGACCCAATCCTCGGATAACTGGAACCACACATGCTATAGTATATCTTTTTTACGCTCCATTGCAGTTGAAAGAGATCATGCAGATGGGTCTTACCTGCTATGCCCCAAGGATCTTGTCTATCATCCTTGCTACGCCCTTTCACGAAGCTCTACTTATTCTCAGTTTTTTTTTTTATTTTTTTTGCGCTTTACTGGTTAAATTCTTAAATTTTTCAATCTTTCACTTTCTATATAATTAAGATAAATTCTTACAAGCCTAACGAGAAGCTTTTAGTAACTTTATCTACTTCATGATGGAAAGGATAATGGAAAAGTACCTGGGGGATGTACCGCACGTGTATCACACACGTTCGTACACTGTAACGGCATTTCTGTTTTTTTTTTTTTTTGTATATCGTTATCGCTCTCTCCTTGCACTGATAACCTGTCTAAGCCTGTATGACCTTGATTCATTGTGTTTGAAATTTTGTGCCGTTCTTCCTTGGAACGGGTTGTATATAAACTCATGCTCCGTCGAATTAGTTAAGCCTGCCTGACACTTGCGCGCATTTTTGCCACGCACTGGCACGCATTGATGCGCGCCATTGTGTTTTTCCCGCACTGTTCACGACCAGTTCACTCCAGTTTGCGCATCGTTCACGCGACGTTCACGCGATGGCACGAATTGGCACGCGTAGTTCACGAGAAGTTCACGACACGTTCACGCGAGTTCCCTCATCATTCCGCATCGTTTCCGCATCGTTCACGCCAGTTCACGAATTGGCCACTCCATATAAAAACGGGGCTTCTCCAACCCGAGGACATTCTTGGATTGGCTTCGGAAGAGACAAAAATGCTTTCTGTCAGAGACACCATTGCATTGAGGAGAAGAAACGTATCTTTTTCGTTTGTATTTTTTGTTGCCCTTTATTTTTGTTTCAATAAGAAAGCATTTGATTTACATATAAATAGCAGACATGAAATATGTACAAGTATTAAGAAAGCATTTTATTTTAACATTAAAAGCAGCAAACATGAAAAGTTTTTAGGCTGTTGATTTTAAGGTAATAGAGAAAAAAGTGTGTTGAAATAAGAAATCATTTTATTTTTACATTAAAACAGCAAATAGAAAAAATTTGTTTTGCCCTTCATTTTAAGGTAATAAAGAAGAATAAGTATGTTGATGAAATAAAACATCATTTTATTTTTACATTCAAACAGCAAACTTAAAAATTTCTTGGGTTTATTTTTCAGTTCATTTTTATTTAAAACAAAAGGTTTGGGTCTTGATTGGTAATAGAGGAAAATAAGTGTGTGCATGAAATAAGACATCATTTTAATATTTACATTCAAACAGCAAATATAAACAATTATTAGGTTTATTTTTCTTTCCTTTTCATTAATTTTTTCGTTTCCTTTTTGTTTCTCTTCATTATAAAGTTATAGAAATAGTTTGAAATAAGACATCATTTTAATATTTACATTCAAACAGCAAATATAAACAATTATTAGGTTTATTTTTCTTTCCTTTTCACTAATTTTTTCGTTTCCTTTTTGTTTCTCTTCATTATAAAGTTATAAAAATAGTTTGAAATAAGATATAATTTTTTTTTTCACATTAAAACAGCAAATATGAAAATTTATTAGGTTTATTTTTCTTTCCTTTTCATTAATTTTTTCGTTTCCTTTTTGTTTCTCTTCATTATAAAGTTATAGAAATAGTTTTAAATAAGATATAATTTTGTTTCACATTAAAACAGAAAATATGAAAATTTATTAGGTTTATTTTTCTTTCCTTTTCATTAATTTTTTCGTTTCCTTTTTGTTTCTCTTCATTATAAAGTTATGGAAATAGTTTGAAATAAGATATCATTTTTTTTTCACATTAAAACAGCAAATATAAAAATTTATTAGGTTTATTTTTCTTTCCTTTTCATTAATATTTTCGTTTCCTTCTTGTTTCTCTTCATTATAAAGTTCACGCCACTTCCCGCATCGTTCACTCCAGTTCACGCCAGTTCCTGCACTGTTCACTCCAGTTGGCGCATCGTTCAGGGCCATTTAGTGCGTGCCAATGCGTGCCACAAACTTTAAACATTTCAAAGTTTTGGGCCCGCATGGCACGCATTGGTACGCTCTGGCACGCGAGTTCCCGCACTGTTCACGGCTCGTTCACGCAAGTTCGCGCATCAATGCGTGCCAGTGCGTGCCACGAATGCGTGCAAGTGTCAGGTACCCTTTAGTCGCATTCACCTAACTGGCGCCTCGCACAAGGTCGTGAAGATCAAGAGTCAAAACTAACTACCTTACCTTGACTGCAGGTATTATTTAAAGACCTTCGAAACCTTACTGAACCCACTTTTTGTCATACTATACCACCGTTCCCATTGCCTCTCTTTCGGTCCTGCGTCTTTTGATGTTTTCTTCAAAGTCATCTGCTGGGATCCCTTCCGCCTCTCCCACTTTTTATACCCCGGCGTTGAACGATGTCCCTGCTCCCAGCACCGGGTCATATGTTCCATATTCAATACATCCAAGAGATCTGATTCAAGATTATGTAGGACGTGGGAAACAGCCACCAATAAAGAGGAAGGCTTTTTACTTACTACTACTACTACTAGCTAAGCTACAACCCTAGTTGAACAAGCAAGATGCTATAATACCAAGGGCTCCAACAGGGAAAAATAGCTCAATGAGGAAAGGAAATAAATAAGCTATGAAAAGAAATAAAAGATTAGAATAAAATATTTTAAGAACAGTAACAACATTAAAACAGATCTTTCATATATAAACTATAAAGAGAGCCGTATGTTAATCTGTTCAACATAAAAGCATTTGCTGCTGGTTTGGCTCCACAAAACTCCTATCCTTAGCTCACAAGGAGGGTGAGGTGACACTACAAGAAACTATGAAGCTTGGGTGGATATGGAACCCCAGTCCAGCAGATCGCGAGGCAGGGACGTATCCAATAAGTTACCATAACCCTCGTTGAGATGGAGAAATTGGGCGGGAGTAAATGCGAGCAATATCCAAAGGGTACTTTTTGCTTATCATCTGTGACTGCATTAGCTGAATATTTCGATGTTTCTCGTCTTCTGAATATTCATAACATGAAAAGCAAGATGCTATAAGGCCAGGGGCTCCAACAGGGAAAATAGCCGAGTGAGGAAAGGAAACAAGGAAAATTAAAGTATTTTACGAAGAGTAACATTAAAATAAATATCTCCTATATAAACTATAAAAACTTCAACAAAACAAGATGAAGAGAAATAAGATAGAATAGTGTGCCGAGTATATCCTCAAGCAAGAGAACTCTAACCCAAGACATTGGAAGACCATGGTACAGAGGCTATGGCACTACCCAATACTATAGAACAATGGTTTGATTTTGGAGTGTCCGTCTCCTAGAAGAGCTGCTTACCATAGCTAAAGAGTTCTACCCTTAACAAGAGAAAAGTGGCCACTGAACAATTACAGTGCAGAAACCCCTTGGGTGAAAAGAATTGTTTGGTAATCAGTGTTGTCAGGCGCATGAAGCTAGAGGAGAATATGTAAAGAATAGGCCAAACTATTCAGTGTGTGTAGTCAGTCAGGCCAGTCAAAAGATCCCATATCTCTCTAGCGGTAGTATTTTAACGGGTGGCTGGTGCCATGGCCAACCTACTACCTATTTCGTCTATAAAGATCGTGTTTCCAAACTTAAGGTATTTATTTTTTTATTGTGATGTCCAAATTTAGTATGATTAGTAACTGGCGATTTAATGTGTTTGCAGATTACGATAAAAAATTCATAAACATTGTAGCAGCATTAGGTTAAAGTGTATTGTAAATTTAGCTCTTAATAAATTGGTCTATAAAAAAAGAGAAATATTTTTGCACAATAGTATTTACAAGTCGGGATTTGGAGGCAAAGGCAAGGAAAACATCTACATTTTATAGTCCAATACTAACACTGGGTCTAATGCATTGCTAAGCATTCGGTCATTATTCCACGAAGCTTGCGTTCTAATCGAGATGAATAGATCACTTGAGAGAGCGGCATTTTATCTAGTCATTATTATCACAGCTTTGGCCGTTTCATCAATACAATCATTTCCCTCAGTGTCTAGCCAACATGTGCAGTCCTTCAACATGTTTATAGAGCTTTTGATATAGTTAGCAGGATGAAAATTGAACTGTTTGACCAAGGAATTTTAAAGGTTATGATTTAGATATTTTATAGTCATTCGATACTATTAATCAAAACTACCACTTGACATTTCTGGCCTTTTAAAACTCTTCTGCGACCAAATTGTTGGATGATATTTCTAATAATATAGTTAGAGATTGAAACTTAGTGCAAAATTTTTTTTTTTTTTTGGTTCGATATGACGAAATGGATTTCGTTTCATAGTGTATCTTATTTTTGTATGTTTCATCAAATAATATTTATCTTCACATTGGTGCCTTCGGTCGTATAGTATGCTGTTTAAACTGGCATTGCCGCTTTGCTTGTGATAATAGGAATTGGTAGCTGAGGGAGTAAAATAATAAGTTCACATATCGAACTCAGCGAATTGATACGCAATTTTATTCATACTAAATAGTTTTTTAATGCTTTTTATGTTTAAGCACAATTATTATTATTATTATTATTATTCTAATTGGATAAATGCTTGTATGGTCCACCGTCTAAGGATCACTATTTATGGTAATCTTTCATGTTAGACATTAAAATATAACTAATAAACAATTATGAAAGACGTTTCTACTTTTCAATATGAATTAAAACTCATTTTATGATATCACTCGTTTAAATTTCCTTTTCCCACCATCAACTCCTCCTAAGGGAAGAACAAATAGACCTAGGCCTAGTTGTCAAAGAAGCGATATACCCATTGGCTTATAGCCGAAAAATGTTCATTTAGTTTTTTCCTTGTGCAATCCAAAAATGTTTGTTTCTATGCCATTACTTGTGCTGCATTCTCCCAATCAAATTGTCTGGCCTTGAAGTCCGTTTTAGCTAATGATGCAGTGCGGCAGTTGGCTCCGCACCTGGTCAGGTGATAAGACATATCAACTACATATCACGACAGGCAATATGTAATAGGTATTAATGGGTTGTGTGAGGCCGTGGGCGTGGCGGTGTAAAGTAGAGGAAGGGGGAGAGGGGATATGAGAAGAGGGAAAGAAGTAGACTTGGGGGAGGGTGGGGAGGGGAGGAAAAAGAAGAAGAAGAAGAAGAACCAGGCACTGAGGGGTCCCTCTCACACAGGCTCAGGCCAACCCGAGTTACCCGAACCGAACCAGTCACTCAGTCAGTGTGGTGTGTAAGGTCTGTGGTGGAGGTATTTCATCGCTCCTGCTCTCGTTCCCTTTCCCGGGCGCTTTGTGGTACTACAGTGCGACCAAAGCGGCATCGCTTTTTTTCCGTTTATTTTTTCTCAATAGAAGGCCGTTGATGTAATATCAAATGGCCGTGTTTTTTGTAAGGATTTAGTTAGTGTTCGTGGCAAACTTCAAGATTCAACAAGTTACGTTCCCGCTGGTATACGAAGGAGGAATATAAGTTGTATTTCGCTTTCCACCCCATTCACGTGGTTAGCCTCATTGTACGAGCCTGGTCTGTCACCTGAAGTGCAACAACACGACAGACAGCCTGCCTTTGGCCGTCGCCGTCATCCGCAGTTAGAAGTATTCTCTCCAAAACAACTGTCATCTGATAATAATGGGTAAGTCTCTCTCTCTCTCTCTCTCTCTCTCTCTCTCTCTCTCGTTTTCCTTACGCGATTTGCGCGCAAGCCAGGCGAATCATTAGCCTAGTTCATTCATAACTTTCCTGGCACCCGAGAAAACCGGTTTTATTTAAAATCTATGGTCTATTACTCTTAGGTTTTAAATAACTTTAATCGTAAATTAACACTTTATACGAGGCTGCATTTTAAATTAGTGCTTTTGACAAATGTCATCCCAGTGAAACGATATATTGTCGGGACAGACACCTTACCAGTCCTGGCGTTGTCCCCGCCCATCTCTCTCTCTCTCTCTCTCTCTCTCTCTCTCTCTCTCTCTCTCTCTCTCTCTCTCTCTCTCTCTCCTGTCTATGTAGCTCTTCCCCCTTCTGTCCACTCTCCCCATATCTCGCCTCCCTTGCTACTTCCCCCTCGTCAATTCTTTCTCCCTCCATCCCGTTTCCCCTCGTGCTTGGCTTACCTTAGTCCTAACATTGTTCTTCCTCCGCCCTCTTGGCTTCCCGCTTTACACCATCATATGCGTTTTCCGGTTCCCGGCACCTTCTTATATTTGGGTTTAGCACCGATTTTCAGTTTCATTCAAGGTTGTCAAAGTAGTCCAGTTTTTTTTTTTTTTTCCCACAATGGCTCATTTGCTGGCCTGTCATTCCATTGGTGATAACGTTGCACCGGGTCGCATTGTACTGTAAACATGACCTTGAAAATGTTAAATTGCGTTCATTGTCGTATTCATGATGCTAGTTTATGAAATGATACTGTAATGATGTGGCTCTCTCTCTCTCTCTCTCTCTCTCTCTCTCTCTCTCTCTCTCTCTCTCTCTCTCTCTCTCTCTCGTTGATATCTATGTTATGTAAAACAGTATTGCATAACAAATTATATGTTGAGATTCAATTGTAAAAGCAGAGTTCTTTATGGGAATTGGCTTGGGGGAAAATGCTATGGTCATTTCGAGACGAGTCGTCTGTGCCATATGGGGCTGTGAGACTGGGCGTCTCATTTTCACATCTGACCCCACCCGATTTTTGTCGGCCTTTTCTCATCCATATAATCCCACTCTCCCCATACACAGATTATATATATATATATATATATATATATATATATATATATATATATATATATATATATATATATATATATATATATATATATATATATATAGGCCTATATACAGTATATATGTGTGTATATATACATATATACAGTATATGTTTTATATATAGGCCTATATATATATATATATATATATATATATATATATATATATATATATATATATATATATATATATATAGCGACTGTATATGCGGTTACATGTATGCAAATGGCTTTTCCCCTCAGTGGAAGGGATGTGTGTTAGCCCCTGGGTTTGTAGTATTCTTGAGTGATTAATAGCTTTAGTTCATCTACATCTTAACTTCGATCTCATACAGTCAATAGTTTATAGGTAATTACCTATCTTTCCTCATTCCTGGTTTGGATATTCCTTTCTGGCGCTGTCGTTCAGTTAGTTCGTCGTACATTTTGTGTAAGTTTTCCATAATTCTGACCATTACATGCATTCAGATCTAGGTAAGCATTTAATTTTTGCTTTATCGATTATAAGGCAGGCCAATATTGCACAGTATTTTAGAACTTTTATTCCAACTGTGAGCAGATTGTGGTATGATCTTCCTAATCTGGCGATTGAATCAATGGAATGTCAGAAGTTTAAAGCTTTCGTATATGCTTTTTTGCTGAGCGAGTTGACATGTCTCGTTTTACAGTTCATATAATTTTAACGTTATTTCTGATCTAAAATGTTTTATGTATTTTTAATTACTTATAGATAGTTTATTTGCTATTTTTTTTTTATTTCCTTTTCTCATTGGGCTACTCTCCCAGTTGGGGCTTTTGGGTTTGTAGCAATCTGCTTTTCCAACCAGAATTTTAGCTTGCCTAGTAATAATGATGATGATAATAATAATAATGTCTCTTCATAGTTTATATAGGACAGAGTTTTCTTAACATTGTTACTAATCTAACAATAGAACTATTTTTTTTGTTAAGTACTTCAAGCATATAGTTTATTTATTTGATTATTTCGTTTTCTTACTTAGCTGCTTTCCCGTTTGATGTCCTACTGCTTGTAGCATACTGCTTTTCCAACTAAGGTTTTAGAATAGTGAATATGGATAATTTATTTATCAACTGGAACACAAGACGGAGACAAAGATCATTATTATTAACATTATAATGTTATTTGGTTACAACTTCGAAGATTTGTAAATGAAAGAGGTTAAAGAACACATCTTTTTTAACATATATCTTTTGTGTTCTCAGCATAGAAGAATTTCTGTAGATATTTCAGTATGGTTCAAATTTTTGTAATGTCAGATGTGAATAACATTTTCTACAAATTCATTATGTAATTTACTTTGGCTAATTACACTTACTAATAAGAACTTGAGTATGCCAACGATTTATGGTTGAAATTTTCTATGAGTTTCCATAAATCTCTCTCTCTCTCTCTCTCTCTCTCTCTCTCTCTCTCTCTCTCTCTCTCTCTCTCTCTCTCTCATTCGGTCTGTTCCCTGACGCGTATGCATTTCCCCTCTACTGTCTAAATGAAGTCTACCGCAAAGGAGGACAAAGAAAATGCTGAGTATTGTACAACGACAATAGATCAGGTACCAGTAGTTACCGCTCTTCCTTTTCCTTTCTCATTCTCTTCCAGCTCTTGCTGCCATTCCATGTCCTCATTCTTCTCCCATTTCTTCACTCTTTCTTCCAAAACAACGTTGGTTCAGAGTTGCGTCTTGTTTCTGTATGCCCTCAAATTGTAGCTTTTTGTTTGAGAGTCGGACGGTAGGCACCTACTGAAGATACTCCTTCTAAGGAGCATAGAATATATATATATATATATATATATATATATATATATATATATATATATATATATATATATATATATATGTGTGTGTGTGTGTGTGTGTGTGTGTGTTTCTTAAAAAAAGACATTGAAAACACACATATATATATATATACATACATATATATATATATATATATATATATATGTGTGTGTGTGTGTGTGTGTGTGTATCGTGCGTTGCTTTGCTTGTTTGTGTGTTCAACTTGATAACCGAGTGGTCAAGTCTCGACTGTCACTTGTGCACCAACTCATAAGGACACAAACCAAGTATCAATCGACCCAAAATTGCATGGATTCGAGCCCTGGCCATGGTTGATTCTTTTTTTTTTTTTTTCCCTTTTTTAATTACGTTTGGGTATTGGGTATCTCGAAGGAGTGGTGGATTCGATACTAGTGTGGTAGTTTTTACTAAATGTTAGCATTAAAAATTTTCATATGTAACATTGATATGCACTCACTTTTTATTGTAGGCTACCGTATATGTAGGTCATCTTTATTCCTATACAAACATTCATAAATCGAAGAGTATATTTAAGTGAGTAGTACCTAATTGGTATCCAACGTTTAAAGATAACGCATTCACATCATGCGGGTATTTGTATGTAAGTAGGCCTATACTTGTAACCGGTGCACATATCCATAAAGAGAAAGGTGTGTATTCTCACAGTGAACCAATTACGTATTTTGTTCTTTGTGACCGTTATGTAATGACAGATATTGGTTGCCCATCACTTATTGATTTACAGTACTCTGAGTCAATTGACAATTTTTTTTTCTATCACTTTTCGCTGCAGTTACGTTCGTGTGCCAAGATTACTCAATTACATAAATCAATTTTGCGCAAGATTATTCAGTCCCTGTCATATCTCAAGATTAGCTTACTCAGCCATATCTAGCTTTTCGCAAGATTGGAAGTAGACAAAAAAATTTTGTTTAAGTGGCTGACCCAGTCTGAAGATGAATAGTTGCAGTCTTTTGTTATTATTATTATTATTATTATATTATTATTATTACTTGCTAAGCTACAACCCTAGTTGGAAAAGCAGAATGTTATAACCCTAAGGGCTCCAACAGGGAAAATAGATCATCCATCTTTCAATTTCTAAGAATTTTGTAGGAAGATTGGTGTTAAGTGTTCCATCCGCTTTTAGATTATTTTCTAGTTATATATTTTCTATATGTTTGTAGAAATGTTCAAAACTTCCAAATTCACGTGTTTCATGGTATAGTTACCTGGGCTACATACCCATTCTTTGAGATAGTGATCTTCATCCTGATCCAAAAGGGGGTTAGCCTACAACCTCACAAGGATGGTGGTTTTGGGCGAGCCTATAGGCCTACCTGATGATTCATCAGCAGCCATAGCTTGGTCCTCCCTGTTCCAAGCTTGGGTGGAGAGAAAGGGGCCAGGGACTGATATCATACATATATATATATATATTATAATATATGTATATATATATATGTATATATATATATATATATATATATATATATATATATATATATATATATATATATATATATATATATATATATATATGGCCAGTCTCTAGGGCATTGTCACTGTCCCTTGCCATTGATATTTATGAACGACCTTTAATCCTTTAAAGAAAGAAAATTGAAATTTTAATACGTATTTGTTCAATCAAGAACCTTCAACAGTAGACTCACATTACATGGCGGCGTCATCAAAATGCTTTAAGGCAGAGAAACCGAAGCCATTTTGCGATGGCTTGATATATTATATTCAGTGTCAAAGGTACAAGAAGGCGTAATCATCCCTGACACACCTCGTGAATGGGAAACTTTGATGCTCAATGCCATAATGGAAGATACTTGAATTATTGATGCTGGGGAAGTTGTTCACGATGCCATGATTTGCTGAGATTGTTCGTACGGGGATTTATTTTGTATTTTTCATTTATTTGGATTATCTCGTTAATATTGTTTTATTTACTAAATTGTTTTTGCAGCTCATTAGGGAACTACACATGAAAGTGGAGGAAATCTGTTTGACATAGAAATGTTAAAGTGAAGCTAATAGACAAATAATATACAGTATATATGTATACAGTATGTGTATATATATAATATATATATATATATGAGAGAGAGAGAGAGAGAGAGAGAGAGAGAGAGAGAGAGAGAGAGAGAGAGAGAGAGAGAGAGAGAGAGAGAATTTCAATTGAATTTTGCAAATGGTAAGATATTTCCAACTAAACTACTATATCTCGAAAGAGATTTTGTAAACCATTCCCAAGTTAAATTTTTCAATTGAATTTTGCAAATATCAAGTTGTTTTTTTTTCCAATTATTTTCCTGTATCACTTACCTACTGATTTTAGGGTGTTCATTAATTCTAAACTTTTATCACTCGAAATAAAAAAAAAAAACTATAAGAAGGAAAATGGGTCAAAGCTATGAAAGATTGGGCGTGAGTTCCAGCAGTCTCACCCCACCCCCTTTTCATCCTCCCCCCCCCCAGCCAGTATCTCCCACTTCCCTTGGTATCTTATTACATTATTGTCAATCGATTAGGACGAGATACTGAGGGCGGAGAGCTCTGCTGCTCCAGGGCGTCACGCCTCAACTTCCTTTTTATTTCTTTTCTCTTATTCCTCCTCCTCCTCCTCCTCATTCCTGTTTGTCTTCCTCCCTACTAGTGGCCCAGGTCTGGCCCAATTTAGATATTCTCTAGATATCCTCAGAGGAATAGCAACTTCCTGAGTTTCCGGTAGGAACGGTCTCTCTCTCTCTCTCTCTCTCTCTTCTCTCTCTCTCTCTCTCTCTCTCTCTCTCTCTCTCTCTCTCTCTCTCCATGGGAAGATGGTTCTCTGCATAGTAGGAATACCTAAGGAAAGATGATCTAAGGCTTTAATAAGCCTCCGTACCGGTAGATCGGATATTGGGGAAGCTTTTATGCTTTACTTAGGCATGTAATCGTGTTTATATTGTCGTTTGTATTGAGAATGGTGAATAAACATTTTCAGAAAAGTTCCCAGTAGGAAATTACTTATAATAGAAGGATATTTACTAGAGTCGTTAAACTTTTTTTTCCAGAGAAATTATTGGGTGTTTATGTCATTAAAATTTAGGATAGATTATATTACTTTTATGTTTTTATTTGAATTTTGTTTCGGGCAGAAAATTCTCAATTGGTGTCATACCTAAATATTTGCAAACGTTTTGTTGGGCGAGTAGGCCTAGTATCTGTAGAAGAGTTTGACTTTGCAATTACCCGTTTTATACTGCAAATTGTTATTTGGGTTCACAGTCTCGATATTTCATATTACCGGTATAATTGATGT
>NC_090743.1:23583585-23603585 GCF_036898095.1 Palaemon carinicauda
GATATTTCACATTACCGGTATTATTATTATTATTATTATTATTATTACTATAATTTGTGGTCGTACTATAGGATATTTACAGTTGCCTAGCCATCTGTTGGACGGGAGTACGAGATTTGCTAATGCTCGATAATTTCGAATAATGTTGACAACCTCACCATCCTTGTGGTCTGGGTATTGGGGTTTGGGGAAGCCGTCAGTTCTACCTGGTGAATCATCAGCTGCCATTATCTGGCCTTCCTTGGTCCTAACTTGATGGAGACAAGGTTTTGCGTTGATCATGTGTATATATGGTTAGTCTTTAAGGTCTTGTCTCTTGCCTTTGCTATTTATGAGTGTCCTGTAAATCTAAAACCATTAATATGGCAATAAGTTCCCTTAATATTCGTAGGAATTATATGGCCTTGCAACGGCTACAAAGCAGTTATTATCTGTAGCATAAATAGCAGCAGCAGAATTCGTCGTAATAAAGTTAGTAGTTTCCAAGTAGCAGTTTTGGGAAACTTCGAAAAAGCTATTAAATTATTTAGGCCTAATAGGAGCCTAAGCTTAGAGTAACTAGGCTTAATCTCATACTGAAGTGCCATAAAGTAGAAGTATATCCACTTGACCCACTCAATGGTCCAACGTTTAGAGAAGGGATGTGAATTGTGGTTATTAGCTGCTCGACTGGTGCGTTATTGTGATCTACTGTGACAGGGATTTCGCGATTATTTCTATTCAATCTTCAAGCTGGGGGATGCGTCAATCTCTCTCTCTCTCTCTCTACTAGGGGATGCCTTAATCTCTCTCTCTCTCTCTCTCTACTAGGGGATGCATTAATCTCTCTCTCTCTACTAGGGGATGCCTTAATCTCTCTCTCTCTCTCTCTCTCTCGCTCTCTACTAGGGGATGCCTTAATCTCTCTCTCTCTCTCTCTCTCTCTCTCTCTCTCTCTCTCTCTCTCTCTCTCTCGCAGACGATGATCCAAAATGCAATACCAATGATCCTTTCAGTGTCCCTTTTACATTAAATTGATCTTACATCTTTTATTTAATCTCAATGTCAGTCAAGGCATCATTATTTTCTATTAGCTATATAACTCCACACAGGAGAACCTCGACGAGGTAAACCAATCTTCCTGAAGGTGTGGAACAGATTCTCAGGAAATCGTCAGTTTATTGATTTAAGGTAGATTTGAAGTCTTTATAGATAACTCGATTTATATCAGAAGTGAAATGTTTATCGTAAAGGAAAGTGCGTTGGTTAGCTGAGTGTGAGATCAAGAAAAGGGAATTGAATAGAGCAGAATTATTAAGTCATGTCATTCAACTATTTTTTAGGGTTTTCGACCTTTTTGTTTTGCATACGAGTGCACACACTACTTGTACATCGCGTTGAACGTCATGCCATACTGTATATTACACGGGGAATCTGGTTAGTGCAGTTTCCCGTAGCTTTCCCCAATTGTATTTCAAGCGAACTAACCCTCTGAATGGCCATTGTCCCCACTGGATTAGTCCGCCCTTTGAATGTTATTGTTTTTGCCGCTGTTGGGTGCTCATTCACCCTCACCCGAACATATATATCTGTAGGGGGGAGTGGAGTGATTCGCCGGCAGAGCTGTCAACCTGACGGCAAACTTTGATTTGGAGGCGTCGATATTACGAAAAGAACGGCTTGAAGGAGACTGGAGAAAGCTGTGACTGGTTGTTGTTGTTGTTGTATATTGCCTGGCCCTTCTGGCCAAGCTCGGGCTCTTGCTATTTTACAGGCCGTAGGTTTAGAGATGATTTTGATTTGAAGGGAAGTGGTTACTATTACCTAAGTTATGATTTTTTTTGTTCGGGTTACCGGGCTAAAATAGACATAAAAAAGAATATTTGGGAAAGCTGATATATGAAAGAAAGGAGAGATTAAGTGGGCAAAGTTTTGTTCATTGAATATTATTACTGAGGATGCTTATGGAAAGGTTTTGGGGAAGGTGTTAGGTGCTTATGCGAAGGGTCTGTGTTTTTTCGTCACAAGCGATATTGTTGTTGCCTAACTCTTATTATATTGCCTTGAAATATTTTCAAACTTTGTCTTTTGTTATAGTTAATCGTGTATTTATTTTCTCATGTATATGTAGTTGTGTGACAAATCACTCTACATTTTAAAGATTCCATAAAATTGTGCAATCTTTTTCCTGTATTACATAAATTGCAATTTTATGTGGCTTAATTCATACCTGTCTGTTAAAATTAAATTATTCTCTCTCTCTCTCTCTCTCTCTCTCTCTCTCTCTCTCTCTCTCTCTCTCTCTCTCTCTCTCTCTCTCTCTCTCTCTCTCTCTCTCTCTCTGTTCATTGCAATCAAGGTGAGATTTTATAAAGTAAACGAATTTCTTAATGAAGGTATTTTTTTGATTTTACCAGCAATATTGACAGGATGTTGCTGACGCCACCACTCTTTTTATCTCGTTATTGCACGGAGAGATGTTTTTTCTTTCAAAGCTTGATATCGTGTTTGTCCAACCAGGTTCCTGGGAAATTTGCGTTCACGAATGGAGTCTTTTCTTTATTTAGTGTTGTATGTAGGCCGTTATCAAACGAGTAATCTTAGTTTTGGTAGTTTTTTTTATTTCATAAACCAAAGAGAAATGCAAGATAACTTTGTTCTTTATATATATATATATATATATATATATATATATATATATATATATATATATATATATGTGTGTGTGTGTGTATGTATGTGTGTTTGTGCGCGCGCGCACGCGCTTACGCGTTCTTGTATATATGTATATATATATATATATGTATATATTAAATATATATAGATACACATATATATATATTATATATTTATATGTATGTATATATTATATATATAATATTTGTATATTTATATATGTATAGATAGATAGATAGACAGACAGACAGACAGAAACGGCAGTTTGTAGTCCACTACAGAACAATTATGAGAGGCCCTGATTAGTGCATATTTGCTGATCATGGCAGTGGACGACGTTAATTTATCCTCACTATATACTGTATATCTATCTATCTATCTATATATATATATATATATATATATATATATATATATATATATATATATATATATATATTGTAATATGTGTGTACGTGTGCGGTTGTATGTAGGTTATGGATGTATATATTTATTCATGTCTGAGAAACGCAGTAAAGGCAGGAGGAAAAGATAAACTACTCCTGAAAAGATGAATTTCTAGGTACTAGAAAAATTAATGGATAGTATAGTAGGAAAACCTGTTAATGGAGAGAAGGGAAGGTTTTGCAGAAACAGGGAATCCTAAAATTATTGATCAGCACACTGAATAGTTGAAGTGGTTGCTATGCGGGTACTGTCGTTTGATTTCTCTATCATGATTTGCGAGGCTGGACTGAATCGCGTAGTTCACATTCGCCATTTCTCACTCGACATTATCTGCGATTTCTATACCCTATGAGAAAGGGGCCACAGTTAATTTTCTAATACATTGGAAGATATCACACTTCTGCTATTTTATTCATTAAAATTGTTTATGAATCTTTTAATTCTTATGGTACAATTTTCATATTCTACAGCTTACATCTACCTGAAGTTGCATTACCTGCACCCACTTTTTAACCTTTACCATATCTCCATTTTTCTTGCTTTCTTTGGTAAAGTTGTCCTATCTCTTTAAACTTTTACATAACGATGAAGCTGCAGGGTGTTCCCCTATTCTACCTGAGTTCTGAATGACCTTGAATTGCATTGAAATCTGCATTGGGAGGCACGAATATTAAACGCAGTATTTTGTCATATGCAAGTCATTCTGTTGAGTCGTATACGCAAGGACAGATGTTTCAAAGTTAATCCTTGCTTTGATGGACAGCTTGTGTATGTTGCGTTATTTCTGGTGTCACTTCTCTCAATGATAAAGCGACATTGAATAAAGCTGTTCTGTTAGAATAATTGTTTTAAATCGTGGGCGTTGTTGTAGGTTGGAATTCTGAATGTTGCGGTAATCTGTTTGATTAATAACCCAGCAAGTAATATATTATGTTATGAGACAAATGGTAGCGTTAATTCACTTTGAATTTAGTTATTTCATAATATTGATAGGGAGTTTTGATCAATTAGAGATCCCCAAAGCAACTGTCGTTCACGTATGAGATATGTGGTTGGCGTGACCCGTAAGTAATGAATAATTGATATAAGATATTTCAAGATTGGTAACAACGTTAAAATAGCTCTTTCATAATGAACTATGAAGGTAGACTTACTGCAAAGTCTACTGTATGTCAGCCTGTTAACATAAAAATATTCTTTGCAAGTTTAAGGTACTTTTTTATATCAGTTGTTCGGGGCTTCTTGAGCAACCATGGGCTTGAAAATTAAGAGGAGTTGGTAGAGACTATTGTGATGAGCTACTGCTTATCATTTGATGCTACCTTCATGCATAAAAGACGACGATATCGTACTCGGAATGACGAGGTGTGTATGAATCAGGATGTATTTAACTTTGAAATTGAACGTTAATACCATTGACCATATAATAAATGGTAGACAGCACTACACGTAGGGACCGATTTGGAAAAAAGGAAATAAAATGATGTTAATTTTAAATAACTACTCAACTTATAATATTTTGTCATCTTTTTCATATAAAGTTTTTCTAAATATGATAGTGTTGATTTCAATAGAAATATATACGTTTTAAGATAGGATTATCCGAGTAGAAAACCAGTAAAGTCTGCAGATTAAATATGAATTTTCTATATCTTTAGGAAAATGACATATTACATAGGAACAAAAACAGTTACACCGTGAAATAGTGAACAGAATCATTAAATGGTACCTGACAAGCTAGTGGGCTACCTACAATTGCATATATAACATTAAAATGAATATTCATTTGGATTTCTTTTTCTGAAAATGTAATATATCTTAATCAATGCAGATCTCATCACTTCTAATCTAATAATAATAATAATACTGACATCACTCATAAACTTTGAATAACCAGTGTGAAATCACTCGATAGAACAAAACAGAAATTTAATCAAAATAGAAATATAACAAACCACAGCATCGAGCAAGAGTAGTCTTTGCATAATGGCTCCCTAATTCCCTCGGGAGTCTGCCTGAAAAGGTCAAAATTACTTATCACACGACTGGGCTTGGGGAAAGGTCACTGCCCACGCTTTTCGGATGGTAATGAAGATGGGAAAAGGTTAGGTAGAGATGATGCCGGCATAAATAAACGCCTACTTGATACCACTCGCTCAATATTGTAAGCTTATTTGTCTTATTTTAATTGTACTTACTTCTCTTCTAGTTTTTCTATGTCCTTATTTTCTTTCCTCACTGGGTTATTTTTCCCTGTTGGCGCCCTTGAGCTTATAGCATCCTGCTTTTCCTACTATGGTTGTAGCTTAGCTAATAATAATAATAATACTAATAATGATAATACATAAGCGCGTACATCTGCATAGGCGGTTAGCACTGTTAGTGCACTCGCGTGGAGTACTGTTGACATTGCTAAAATTTCTTGCCAACTTCCTTTTCACGCTTTCTATATCTGCTTTTTATCCTTCTATATTACCTTCGTTTATGCTTTCTTTCTTCCATTCAGCTTTCAGCATCTTTCAGCTTGTTCCTTTCAGTTCAACTGCTAGATTTTCCAGCAGATGCAGCATCTTGGACATGAATGGCCTCCCTAGCTTCAAGTCTGGTCACATTGCTCAAATTCCATGAATCAACGTATCAGTCATTCACATACTTTAAATCTGTGTTCGTATTATGTAGCTTACTATTATGTCCCTGGAAAAGATCTAGAGAGATGTCTTATTTGATATCATTATTTTTAGATTAAAAACCAGGAGTCTATGGTTGTAAAATGATGAACATCTGAAAGTAAAATCAACTATTGTCCTTGGGCATAATCTTGAATTCCTTCTTCTCTTTCATCCATAGATGCAAATAAGAACATCTCAACAAACTTCACATCACCAAATCATGGATTTCCTCCCATCGGTTGTCCATTAGTTCGACTGTTTAGTACCTCTAACAGTAAGGCATTTGTTGACCGAATGCCCCAATTATAACAACTTAAGGAATAGATATTTGTTTGAGGCTCGAGGTGAGGGTGGCAGGTTCATCCTTGCCAAGATTCTTGGAAATTATGTGTCCTACCATGCAAGTGGCATTTTTAGATTTATTTCAGAAGCAGGTCTTCTGAAAAATATTTAACTTTTATGACATTCAACTTTTATGATTTTAATTGAATACTCTTTTATATTTTATTTTATTTTTTATTTTTTGTATACATAAATTAAATGTTACCGGCGTCAATGACCTCAGATGTCAGGATGCCTGAAAACTTTAAATCAATCAATCAATCCATCTTTCTGGTTACGGTTTACTTTTCCTTTGCCTACACATATACCAAATAGTCTGGCCTATTCTTTACATATTCTCCTCTGTCCACATACACATGACAAATAGTCAAATAGTTTCCAATAGTGTCTGCAATCTAAATCTCCTTGAAAGGCAGGGATGTGTTGTTCTTAAAATTGATAATGGGAGCTATGGCTTGGTGAAGTATGCTCGGCTGCCGATATGTATGGATGCTCTCTCTCTCTCTCTCTCTCTCTCTCTCTCTCTCTCTCTCTCTCTCTAAGTAAGTATATATATGTTTGTGTACGTACGAATATGATGTGTGTGTGTTTGTGTCCACATACGCATATAATGTATACATTTTTGTGGTTATAATCTTCGGTTTGGCTAATGATTCATGAATACTTCTCTCTCTCTCTCTCTCTCTCTCTCTCTCTCTCTCTCTCTCTCTCTCTCTCTCTCTCTCTCTCTCTCTGGCAGACTTTTACAATAATCAATCAAACGTCATCAAGACTTTTTTTCCTGTATTCAGATTAATTTCTCTGAAACAATGCAAGATCCGATTTTCTATCAAAATTTCTAATTAACGATTCACAGTTTATGACAAAAAATTTAGTTCAAGAACATTGATTAGGAAAATAGGCTCTTTTAGGTTTTCGACAGTGACTGATAGAGCAATAACCTATTTGCAATTTTGAAACGCCCTTGTTGTCGTGTAGGAAAAAAGTTCATACGGGAATTTTATTATCGTTTTTATAGTGATGGGGGACTAATGACAGCTCTCTGATATTGACATTAACTTTTTTCTCTTGAAGACTAAATGGAAACGTAAAGCTAATATTAGGCATAATCTCTGATTCCTGTATTTAGTCCCGTATAGATATTTGAAAATGGGAAAGATATTTTGCTCCTTGCGATATTTCTATAGAAGTTAACATTTTAGTCTTTATTTAAGTCCCCCTTTTTTAATCTTTGTGGCTTCATCTCCCCAAAAAAGTTGCATGAAGTGTATATGGGTGTGATATTAGTTCATGTAAAGGTCGACAGAATTATAGTTTGGCGCCATTATTCAGCATAGACTTAAAGAAGGATAAGGAAAGGAAAGGAAAGAGGAGGTACAGGTGTATATTAAATCAATAGGAAACGACAGCTCCGCTTTTTGAAAGAGGAAGGCCTATAGAAAACAAAAGGAAAAATTACGAGTCGAATCGAAGAAAATATTTCCTTTAGAATCTATTGTTGAGGGAGTTCCATAGAGACGTTGAACTAGGGAAAGATAGGAAAAACTGCCTACCTTCAACAATGAATGTTCCAAAGCGACCCTATGCACATGCTCTCTCTCTCTCTCTCTCTCTCTCTCTCTCTCTCTCTCTCTCTCTCTCTCTCTCTCTCTCTCTCTCAATCAGGAATCCTGTTTGAATTCTTTCCTAGGAATGAGTGATATACATGCCTTTCCTTGAAATTCAATGGACTCTGCTAACCTAAGCCTGAAATCATATACAGTTGGACTCAGGAATTCCTGGCACACCTCGCTCTGAGGAAGAAGTGCACCCTGTAACATCCATATTGCCCTGCCCATCACCTCTGCCATCTCTCCCTACACTATCTGTTTGGTTACTCGACGCGCAGCAAACGGTGTGGCAGGGTACACTTCCTCAGAGTGAGGTGTGCCTTAAATTTCTTGTGTCCAACTGTACCTGGTTGCTAGTTGACTGGTATGGTTTGCCGGAGGGATTTTTACAAGGTCAAAGAACATTAGTAACCATTGGAAAAGGTAACTTGCCGGACTGGGGTTCGAGTCCCGCTCAAGCTCGATAGTTTCTTGTAGTTTCTGCAACCTCACCATCCTTGTGAGCTGAGGATGGAGTGTTTGTGGGAGCCTACAGGTCTACCTGTGAGTTATTAGCAGCCGTTGTCTGGCCCTCCTTGGTCCTAGCTTCGGTGGAGAGGACCCTTGGGCACTGATCATATGTATATATGGTCAGTCTTCTGCTAGCTAGGGCATTGTCACTGTTCCTCGCCTCTGCCAATCATCAGCGGCCTTTAAACCTTTAAAACGTGTTCTCTCTCTCTCTCTCTCTCTCTCTCTTCTCTCTCTCTCTCTCTCTCTCTCTCTCTCTCTCTCTCTCTCTCAGATGAAAGAAATCAATCCACAAGATAGACGCCGATAGGATCATTTCGGTTTTTGGCTCCATTACGTTTCCATCTCTGGGCTTTCAACGTCCATTGGTTCACGATTATTTAATATTTCTTTGCTCTGTCACATAGGCCTATTTTTATGCCTGGGGTGTGTTTATGACAATGATGGATGGTATTTCGATTGCAGTGGTATTCTGTGGGCCTAAGTTTTATCCTGTTATTTTCATTATTCCTATATTTTTTTTTTATGAAAACTATAACGTTAATATCTTTTTGCTAATAATTATGTAACTTTTAAATAATACGTTACTTGATAACTTGTATTCTACAGAAGTGTTACAGCTTTTAATTTTGATTAATGGATTTACGGAATTTCGTGTTCCGATACGGAGTAGGAGTAATTTCTGTACTGTATATATATATATATATATATATCGCCTGTAGATCTGATCCCGAGGTCGTTAAGAGAATCCAGACATTAATGTGTAAAGATATATGGCTTATTTGAATATGAAAAACACATCTAAATGTGCAAAATTTATCGTTCATATATATATATATATATATATATATGTATCTTTTCGGTCACACTAAGCGCTTGGTCTTTCCCTATCCTTCGGGTAGTGGGAGAGGGGAGTAGTCATACGTTAGTGAGAGGGGGTTGCGTGTGTGTGCTTATCTATCTAAATATTTAGCTGTCATTGTTTGACGGGTCGCGTACACTAATAAAGGTATAATATTTCTCTGGTTTTGGATGCGGCTGTTATGTCTAGCTAGGACACTCCTAATCTTTCTATAGGAGAAGAAAGGAAAGATAGACTTATGAATAGCGTTAATATCCTTTATATTAAAAAAGTTTTTATTAGTTTTTCAGAGTAGGCGTCCAATGGACAGATTTATAATATATAAGCCTCTATTTTCCCCAGTACCCTTCCGGTAGCGTTATTTATTGTCTCTGTGAGAGCAGGGTAATAAAAAACGTAATGAAGAATAAATTTCCACATATTTTGATGTAGAGTTTCCCTCAGAGCCTTGGGGAGAGGTGGTCAAATACCTACCATTAATTCACCATGATATGAATTTTTATATTGATTTCTCTTTACTTTTTTTTTTCATGTTTTGAGTAGGATTATTTTGTGGAGAAACTGAATATGCTCTTTATTCCAATGCCAATAATGTGTGGGTGGTCTGAATTTTCCCCTTCTATTCGTCTGTTTTTTCCATTCGTTTGTTTTTATATTAATGTTTTTTTTCATGGTTGCTTGTCATCACAACGTCTCTTACATGGTTCACGATGTTTTGGTTAAACTGGGTACAATGGAAACTACAATCCACAGATGGGCAGGAGAGGAGATCGACTTTTTGTCTGTTTGGCCGTTAATGTATGCTTTTGTAATACTCAGTACAGACTTCGCAAAAAAAAAAAAAAAAAAAATGAAATTATGCCTCTAGACTCCGTAGACTGTGCATAACTTTGATCTCTGTTAACAATACTTTATTTTAATTAAGATATTTCAGTTAGAATCTTTAATTCGGCAGTCAGACACCATTATTGTTATTATTATTATTATTATTATTATTATTATTATTATTATTATTATTATTAGCCAATCTACAACCCCAGTTGGAAAAGCAGGTTTGCTATAAGCCCAAGGTCTCCCACAGGGAAAATAGCCCAGAAAGGAAAGGAAATAAGGACAAAGATAGATTACTGTGTCTGAATGTACCCTCTAGGAATTGAACTCTAACCCAAGACAGTGGAAGACCATGGTACAGAGGCTATGGCACTACGTAAGACTAGTGAACAATGGTTTGATTTTGGAGTGTCCTTCTCTTAGAAGAACTGCTTACCATAGCTAAAGATACTCTTCCTACCCTAACCAAGTAGAAAGTACCCACTGAAAAATTGCAGTGCAATAGACAACCCCTTAAGTGAAGTGACTGCAGCATGACCTTGAGAAAAGCTTAGTTTAGGGGAGCGTTTTGTGATTTTGTCAGGGAGAAGTTATACGAGTTATTCACCTCTGTAATAACAGTATGAAGTATTCCTCACCATTCAATTTATAAAATTTTTCATAAGTAAAAAGGTGAATAAATCGTACAATTTCCCCGCAAGAGAATGCTTGTTTTTACGTGATCCACACGATGCTTTACTCATTTTGAATTAAAATATGAGAAAATACAAAAACTGATATTGAGAGAAAAATGTGAATTCCAGATTTAAAGTCTCTTGGAGTCATTTTAATAGTTCAGAAATTTTTTTCTCTCTCTCTCTCTCTCTCTCTCTCTCTCTCTCTCAGTGTGGCAACATTGTCAACAATATCTGGATATATAGAGTATTTTTATTCATTCCTTCAGAAGGCATCTATTCATCAAGGCTGATAAGTGCCATTCAAGAAAGCGACTTAGGTAATTTTAGCAGCGAGATCCAAAGTTTACGTAACGACTACAGATAAGTCTTCCAAGGCATCCTGTTACACTTCAAACGATATCAATTGCTGCTGGGAGATCGTATATTCTTTGGGAGCTTGGTGCTGCCATCGCTTCTGTGAAGTTTAGGTGGCCCTTCCTTATTGGTTTTCTTTACCTGACGTTTTCCAACTTCCAGGGCAACATAGTGATTCACACTTATTACTTGAACCAGAATGTTTTTCAGCAGTGATTTCTTCCTTATTAAATCTGTGTGTTATTTGCATCCTTCTCCTTACCTTTCGATTTAACAGTCTTACCTTTCGTATTAACAGTCTTAAGTTTTTTTTTTCGCTTTAATTAATAGTAATAATATATGTGAGGATGAATAAATTTGAGTCAAAACTGAATTGCTATGATACTCCAATGAATATTAAACACCAAATTTTCTACCCCTTCTCTTCATGAAGCCCCTTGCATGTTTACTTGGATATCCCATCGCTCAAATCTGTTTTTAACAATGATTCAGAAATGTGTTGACGTTTGAGGTAACAATTCCTTTTACCTGTTGGCAGCACTGTGAACCCCCACCTGCGTCCTCTCGACAGACAGACCCTATGGCAACATTGGGTGTTTATATGTTTGATATGTCGCTTATTAGATATTCTTTAAAGGGAAACACGTCTCGCCCTTGACTTTCTCGTATTACTAAGCTGGCGAATCCTTTGTCCTCGAGTATAGGTTGGATGACACCTGTGTATGTATTTATGAATAAAATATAGCCTATATATATATATATATTATATATACAGTATATATATATATATATATATGTGTGTGGGTGTGCGTGTGCGTGTATGTATAAATATGTGCGTAATATGTAAATCCACAAATATATCTATTATGGACATATATTAAATGATTAGCATTTTCCATATTGGTATTCTATAAGAGCTACAAGAAATGCTACGAGTCAGAAATGCTAGCTTACAAAATACTTACAAGCATTACTAAAGTGTAACAACCAAGCTTAGAAACAATTCAATTTGTAAATATAAATTTCCGTTTCTTGTCATTCGTCTTAGTGATAGTATTTGTATGTGTTGCCAAAGCTGCTATAAACGTTTTTGTTGTCAAGTGTGTCTAATTTTTCGTTTCTAAGAGCGTCTAATATTGTTTTTGTTGTCAAGATTGTCTGATACTTTTTCGTTGCCAAGATTTTGTGTGATACATTTTCTTTGTCAAGATTGTCTGATGCTTTTTCGTTGTCAAGATTGTGTGATAGTTTTTCGTTGTCAAGGTCAAGGTAAAGAAAATACCTCTACTTTGGTCTAGATAGTCTGATATTTTTTGGTGTCAAGATTGTCTGATATTTCTTCATTGCCAAGATCTAACACTTTTTCGTTGTCAGTGTGTAGGCTAATACTTTTTCATTATTAAGAGTCTAATACTTTTCTTTGGTAAGGCATACCTTACCTTTGTCAGGATCGACTAAAACATTTTCTTTTCATGGTCACCTATTACTTTTTGTTGTTGTCTTGAATATCGGATACCTTTTCGTTGGCAAGACTGTGCATTGACAATTTTTTCCCCTCACTGCCAGCCCCAGTTAATCACTAGGACGTGGTAAATACGGCCATTAAAGTAACTTATGGTGTCTGCACGCGTTGAATTTAATTAGCATAATTAACTCCTTCACTTAAATGAGGTCAACTTTATTGATCGCCATTAGACAATTAGTCGTCTTGGTTCCGTTGGCTCTGTTGGTATCGGTTAAAGTTAAATATTTAAAGGCTTACAGAAACAAAAGTAAGAGTGATATTGGTATAAGAGAGAAGTCAGTTGAAGAAATTAACGGTACCCTTTCTGGGAAAAGGAAAGTTTTATATATTTAGATTAACAAAATTGTAAAAAAGTTCACACCTTAACAGTGCATTCGAAAAAAACGGATTTTCTCGTTGCTATTGGCTCACGATTTAGTATTGTCTGTTTTATATTATATAATTTACAAATGATTTAAAAAACCAGTTTTCCTAACTAAATTTTTTTTTCCGTCTGATGATTTGTCATTTCTTTCAGGTTTAGGTTATTCATTTTCCTGTTTCCTTTTGGTATAAGTTAGACAAGGATATCATGCACCGAAATCTTCTAGGTGTATTTTTTTCCGAGATGATGGAAAATTTATCGATTTATAAAGAAGTATTGGTCGAATATAATTGATTTCCAATGCTTTTATTTTTGTGGCAGCAAAATCTTTAGCAATATACAAGTGATTTATATGAAATTATCTGGTAAGCTATTGATTTTCAATACGTGTTTTGTGTAGCTATTTGATAAGCGATCTGCAAAACTGGTGTTTTTACTCAAGTATTCGATAAAAGTTGCTCTACAATAGGGGTGTTCAAGTGTACCTATGGGATAGAAACTGATGTTGTAAGTGACTCGGTTGTATTATAGTTGGTTTGCTTCATCACAATCTTTCCAAACTTACCACCATGATAGAATCTTCATCCAAATACATCAGAAGATGTTAGTGATTTTATTGCTGGCGATATATATCTTCGGTCTCGTTTGAAGTCTGCCGCGATGTTAGGCACTGACGTCGCATCCAAAGGGGGGAAATATCCGAAGCCCATATTACACGCTCCACGTAGACTAGTTATTGGTGTATTGCCTGTCGTGTACGGTTATAAAACTCTACTGGTTGGGTTGTAAAAAAGGGTTAACTAGAGAGGGGGACTATGGAAAGAAACATGCCACTCCTATCCGTTCTCTTTATTTTTAGGCGGCCTTTCCCTCCATGCCTCGTGATATTTGGGCAGTGCTCTCTCTCTCTCTCTCTCTCTCTCTCTCTCTCTCTCACATGCGACTTCGAATTCTATATGGATTTTTCGGGGGGTTTCTGTTAATTAGTAGGTCCACTTCTTATTACAAAGAAACACCAAAACTATTGAATAATTCTGCTCATCGAAAATGTTTGAACACATAGAGAGAGAGAGAGAGAGAGAGAGAGAGAGAGAGAGAATATGTTAAAGCAGAAAACCATATCTATCTATCTATCTATATATATATAATATATATGTATATATATATATATATATATATATATATATATATATATATATATACACAGTATAATATATATATATATATATATATCTTGTGATGAGTCCAGAGTGGTGTTACTGGAAACGAGTGCAATTGTTTTATCTATTTGAATTTGTTTCTTGTTCATTAGAAACCTTATATACATTTCTCCTTTAATGCCCAAATTTAACAGTCAATTGTGCGTCAAGGTTGCTTTCTGGATTTTTTTTTTTTTTTTTTTTTTTTTTGAAAGCTGCCAGTTCATTTTAATTTTGTTAGGTTTCATTGCTTTTTAGGTAATTGACGTGGTGAGAATATTAAACAGAGCAAAATCTTAGGTTATAGAATGCGTTAAGTGTCTTATCATTCTTTTACCGGTTCTCACTGTCATTGGCTCCTGAGTCGCATTGTGTTCCATTCTCATACCCTCTTTTAACTTTTGTTAACTCACCCCATATCTCCTATATTTTCTTTGTATTCATCCCTATTCTGTTAAGAGTTTGAGGTTTTTTTTTTTTTTTTTTTTTTTCTTTTTTTTTTTTTTGTACTGTATCTTAAGCTGAAGTGAATTCAAAACCAAAAATTGAAAAGAAATTTATTTGAATAGAAAATAAATTCAACTGAAGTCAGATGTTCAAATTTGTTACCATATGAATAAATTCATACCTGTAAGAGTCGATCGGTGGTTAATAATAGATGGTGAGATAAGGTAAAATATGATATGGAGAGAAGAGGTTTGCCAGAAGAGGATGCCTTTGAAAGAAAGCATTGGAGAGGCCGCATCAGGCAACCGACCCCTTAATGTAGGGATAACGGCAAGAAAGATCTTTTTATTGTCTATTTGAGTTTGATCTTCCGTAAATAATACCCAAGATTTGCGTCATCTGTTTGAGTTTGACCCTTGGTAAATAATGATTCAGATTTTAACCATTTAGATGAATTTAATATTTCTTGGTTACAGCTGGTCTTTAAAAGTGCAAATACACAAAATATTTACTATTTTTGTTGTCTATAAAGTAATTTCATACTGTAATTGAAGGAGACAGACCTGTTTCTAGCAATAACAGGTGCACTGCAAAAGGATTGCAAGTATTGTCGCTTTTTTATAACAGCATTCCTTAACCAATTAGCATGTGTCTTTTTTTTTTTTTTTTTTTATACCTTGAGTTGGGTTACTTTACAATAGATAGACCCTTGTTTTCTTTTGATATCAAATTACAGAGGTATTTGTTTCCATTACTTCTGATTAAAAAATAAAGTATTAAAAAAAAAAGTCTTTTGCTAAAATAACCATATACCATTTTACAATGTGAGAATATCAATAGGTATCTGCCGTTTGTTATATATTCGTATTATATATTGTTGATGAATTATCAAATCTTTCTAATTATTGCAGTTTATGAATTTTATTGCTTCATAAAAAGGAATAAAAAACTCCTTATACGTACGTATTGTAGTTAAGAAAGTAAATTTACTAGCTCATTCTCTTTCTGTAGTATTGTTCATGTTTTCTCTAGCATAAGAAGGAAATATTTAAAAAAAAAAATCTTCAATTTCATATATGTATTTTTAAAAACATTAATGAAATTCTATACTTTTAGTTGTAAACAAGATAATGTGACATAGGCCTTAACATATGATATTAACCTTCTTATGGTTTCTTCATCGTTTTAGTATTGATTCCCACCTCCTGTTACATTTTTAATGCTTTCATCCCTCGCCAGAATTTGATTAGTTTATTTTACCCTCCCTTCCCACGCGCGCTCACTCTCTCTCTTTCTCTGTCAGTCTTCCCCTCATGTACTAGTTAATCGTGTCAAAGCCCCCTTGCATTTCATGCATTTCAATCATTCTGGAGACTTTTTTTCTGAGATAAAAAAGTTGACTTGCCAAAGTGCAAGTCTGGTGTATTTGTTTAACCTTGTTTTCGTGTCTACCTATTTGCTTGTGTTTTGTTTTATCTGTCATCCTTCCCTTCTAGTTCTAATTTTGATATTGAAATTTTTCTTCATCCACGTTGCTTTTATTATTGTGTGTCTCTGTTCCAATTTTAATATAGTTAGAGAATTTGTCCTTGTTCCATTTTGTCTTTTTCAATGTCTTCTCTTCGATTCCGTCATATCTATTATTATATCTCACTATATACCCCTTTGTTTTGAGCACTGTCTTAATTTTCCACCTTGTGTTTATTAATGTTTTCCCATTTGTCAGTTTGTTTTTGCTGCTGCTCTTATTTTGTCTACCTTTGTTGTGATCAATGTCATCCTTCATATTTCAACTTTCCTCTCTTAATATTTCCTTTCCCTATCCTTAGCCAGTCTTATATAACAGCATGCTCTTTAGCAGTATACCTTTGGCAGTCTTAACAGACCCTCGTCGTCCGCAAGTCTTTGCCAACTTCTAACAGTATGTCTCTGTCAATCTTTGCTACAATTACCAGTCAAGCCCTCTTCTGTCTTATCACATCAGCATCTGGATACCATCGTTAGAGAAGCTGTTGGCATCGTCATTGTTTGATGGAAATCGTTTAGATTATCTCGGATGTCTTATGTTCTTGCTTTTGATGTGTAAAAATAAACTCTTCTGGTCGATGCTTATCCTGATCTGCGAAGCGATCGTAAATTAGCTGCGACACATTTCAGTCTCCGTAAATCTTTTCTTATGTTTGGCTATGACAGGAAGAGAGAGAGAGAGAGAGAGAGAGAGAGAGAGAGAGAGAGAGAGAGAAAACTTCTCTATTTTTCGTTCATCTTCCAGTTGCTTTGCATAAGGTTACATCGTATTTAGATTTATATATTTTATTATTCAGGTCTGGGGAGTTTTTTTTATGATTCAATTGATTTATTCGTGTTTATATTGTTTACCTTGATTTTGGTTTGAGCTTCGATGCGAAGTATTTTCTTCACTTATTGACGGTAAAGGGCTTGTCCAAATACATTCAATCCGTAGCCTATGTATGGAAAAAGTTGTTTTTGTATGATTATATGTTGGCGGTATATTTTGGATTTTTAGCAAAACCTTTAAGTTTACGCTGTGATTTTACCAGGAAAATTTAATAGCTATTCATTTTTTTTTATCAATTGTAAACTTTAGTAAGATAAATAGAGATTTTCTTCCTTAATTCTTTAAACGTTATTCTGCTAAGTGCCTGCCATACCAGTGTTAGGCCTAAACCTCCAAACGAGGCACCTGTAGCCCATAAAGTCACCGTGGTGCCTATCGGTTCCTAGAACACTTCCCTTTTTATTTTTGATCTTTATCAATGTTTGTATTCTGGATCAAGAAGATTGAATACCCGAACAGTGAGACCATTGTCAAAAAAAAAAAAAAAAAAAAAAAAAAAACAGCAGTGTCATCCTAAAGAAGAAGGAAAAAATAACATAAAAAGTAAGACAACCTTGTGTATCTTTTTACTACTTTGCTGTAGTAACATCGTTGCCAAGCGAAGGAAATTCGCTCACGTAATTCTGAGGTTATTTTTAGTTATTAGCCCATCATGGCGAGATTAGAAAAAAAAGGGTAAGATTAGTTTGGTTCTGTAGAAACAAGGTGGCGATAGTTACATTTTGATACTTTGTTAAATTGTTGAGCTAATTTGATATTATTAAATAGCTTTCTTATCATTTAACATAACTTATGTTTTAATACTATAATTATTTACTCGTCATATAGAAAAATGAGTAACAGCAAATTCTTTTTATCTGCTTTTTGTTTTCTTTTCCTTTTACTTTCGATGTTTTGCTGTTTGTTTATTTATATTCAGTTTTACGATTCTGATATTTATTTCAATGTTCCGTTAATTGTAGTTCGTAAATTTTCCTGCGATTTATTGGTCCAACTTTCGAAACTCGATAACTCCGTTTGAACGTAGCAATGGTACTGCCAAATACAATGAACGAGTTTTCGACTCTCTCTCTCTCTCTCTCTCTCTCTCTCTCTCTCTCTCTTATCCTTAATGGATGTCCCTTACGAAACTGGCTTCTTTGGTTGGCATTTTTCTTCCTGTAGGTAAGAGCAGGAAATAGAGCCTCTCACTCTTTTCCCCCTAAGGTGGTAAAAGCATTTAGGCGATTAACAGTCTCTTTCTCTTTAGTTTTTCATGTTTTTTATTGCATACTTATTTGGTCTTATTTTTCTAATTTCATGGTTTACTATAATATGCTTTGGATTTTTATTCCTTAGTATCTCATGAGTTTTGTATATATTTTATTCAGAGTTTATAAATTTAATTATTTTATTGTGTTTATTGTGCCATCTTAGCTAGTACTTTTCAATGTCTTGATGTTTGCTAGTTATATAGTTATGTTTTCGGTACAATTTTCTGTCTATCTGTTCGTCGGAATACGTGGAAACCAGTGAAGGGTTATTACATATTTATTTTTTATTTCATTCACTTATTGATTTCATATCTAGGCTAAAAGACCAAACTAATTCTTCGTCTGTATCCAGCAAAAGTTTAAAAATCTGTTAATCCAATCTCGTGATATTTTATTAAAATTAAAACATATAGTCTCTGATGTAAGTAGATATGTGTTTAGTTTGTTGGTGTTATTAATATTACAAGAAGCGTATACTGTCTTTTAATTTTCAACCACATTAGATTTATCCAAATAAGTGTATTCAGAATATTTTTTTGGAAGTTGCTGTTGCGTTAACGAAAGTTTGCCATCATTGATTTACATTTATATCGTTGTATATTTTGATAAATTCATTCTTTCTCATCGTTTCCAGGTAAAGAAGGGGAAATTTATTTTAGTTGTATTTTTCTATTCGCCCATGAACTTATAATGCTGATCGATCTTACATTACATCTTTAAATTCTGTCTATTTACTCCGTCTTGTCGCCGTCCCTTGCCTTTGTCATTTACTTTTAGAAATTATTTAATTTTAGATGACTGTGATGTTTAGTCGAATAAGAGTTTCAAAAGGCGGAACTGTAAACCCCCCCCCCCCCGTAGAGGAAATAGATCAGTTTAGATTGATAGCTGGCTTTATAATGCATCCGTTGATAATACACTCCTTTTTAAAGAATGAATCTTGCCTTTGATCTCCGACGTTCCAGTAAACAATTGAAACGGTCTGATCTGTCTTTTCATCTTATCTTTTAAACAAATCCAATTCAAGATATCGAAATCTGTGTATTCTGCTTCTCAATAATTCCACTTTAGCAAACTGAAGTATGTATCTGAGATCCTCGCTTCTCGAAGGAGGTCCCTGTATCTAGATTTTTATCTTCTTAGGAAGTCCCCTTGACGGACCTATATAGGTTAAATGATTTTTTTTCTTTCTAAAAACTTTATTTTCAAAATTTTATTTCAAGTAACTGGTCTTTCCCACTGCTCTACATTAAGGGGTCGGTTTCTTGATGCGCCCTTTTCAATGCTTTCTATCAAAAGCATCCCCTTCCACCAAAACTCAATCTTCATATCATCCTTCACCTTTTCTCGCCATCTAATTGAATAAATTGAAGTCTGAGACTTAATTTTTTTTTAATTTTATACAATTTTATAAAATCAGATTGTCTAAGTAAATTGAAGTCTGAGACCTGAATTTTATAAAATCGGATTGTCTAAAATTTCTAAATAGATTCAAATCTGAGACCTAAATTTAATAAAATTTTATCGATGCAGATTGTCTAAATAAATCGAAGTCTGAGACCTGAATTTTATAAAATCAGATTGTCTAAATAAATTGAAGCGTGAGACTTGAATTTTATAAAATCTTATTGTCTAAATAAATTGATGTGTGAGACTTGTATTTTATAGAATCAGATTGTCTAATTGAATTGAAGTCTGAGACTTGTGTTTTATAAAAAAAAAGATTTTCTAAATATATTTAAGTCTGAGACTTGTATTTTATAAAAATCAGATTGTCTAAATAATAAATATTAGACCCTCGGCGAACGTAGGGCTATTTCGAGAGTCCATGAGTTGCTGACTATGAACTTCTCCCATTTACCCGGAAACTCTCACTTGGTTCATCCTTACTATGGT
>NC_090743.1:23608585-23641359 GCF_036898095.1 Palaemon carinicauda
ATACATCTTTGCAAGCTTTAAAAATAACATGAGATATGTTTCCATCACACTTAGACACCTCTGATTAGGTCTACTCGGAAGCAAGTTCTCTTGTTCACTAGTCTTGGGTTGCTTGAGGGTACAGTTGACTTCATTAATTCCGATACACTTTATGGGAAGCTAACGAGACATCAGTGTACCGGAATTAATGAAGCCAACTGTACACTCGGTTACAATATTTTATCTTATTTCTCTGCCTCTGTTTTTTTATATAGGGAAGATCTAATTTAATGTTACTGTTTCTTAAAATATTTTATTTTGATTGTTTATTAGTTCACTTGTAGTTTATTTATATCCTTGTTTCTTTTCCTCACTGGAATATTTTCCCTTTTGGACCCCTTGCGCTTATACCATCTTGTTTTTCCAAATAAGGTTACAGCTTAGATTGTAATAATAATAATAATAATAATAATAGAAATAGAAAATAAACAATCCATTGAAAGGCTACTGCCATCAGTTCCACATAGTTATTGACTTAATTCTCGTTCGGGGGATTTGGAAAGCTTTACCCTTATTGAATGTTGTAGTTATCTTAATTCTGTAACTTGATTCATCTTTCATGTGAAGGAGATGATTTCTTTAAATGATTAAATTTAAGATGAGATTCCAGTGTGTAGTTTGGTATTTCTTTTTTTAGGTATTTTTAGAATTATTTTACCTAAATAATCACTGGTCGTACAATATTATTTTTTATAAAAGATTATCAGGCTTGTCGGATGTTAATCTTTTATTCAGAAAATAATTAGTTTTCCTGATTTTTCATTTCTTTTCTCTTCAAAGATCAAAGATCTTTTCGAAGGGTAATTTTCATCTCAAATTTCAGTCATGTGCAGAAAATTATTAGCTTTTCAGATTGTCAGTTCCATCATTTATGAACAACCATGAAAGGAAATCCTATGTGAAGCGGGATTCGAGCAAGCGCTAAAGAGTGAATGAAATTGTTGTGTGCTTGCAATTGGGCAAAGGACATGAACGCTTTTAAAGGAGGTCTCTCATGCCAACAAGAATGGGCCGAAAACTCCTCTCTGCTGATGTTGTGCCATCTAGTGGTGAAAAGTAATGTCTTTCGCCTTTAGTCATGAAGCCGGACTTCCTTCCCTTCCCCCTTTGGAAATATGAGTAATGAGGGGAATTGTTCTCTCAGAGTTGGAATGCCTATAGTGCAGGGGTTGCCACTTCGTATTTTGGGAGAAATGGTATTGCCTCCTATTGTGGGAGAAATGATGTTTGCCTTCCCTCTTACCGGCTGCCCTCGTGCAAGAGTCCGTGTCTTTCTATATGCAAGGCAATCTAAACCGAACGAACGAACGAGGGTTGCCTCTTCGTGTCATGAAAAAAAAATAGTATTGCCTCATCTACAAGAGAATGTGTGAGAGTAGTGATAAGAATACGCTTTCTATTTTGCGTTTGCATCCAATAAGGTAGCATTATCGCTTCGTATATGGAAGTTATTGGTAAAGTCATTTCCGTAAAGAGTGCAGGATGTGATCACATCCAATATATCTACTTTGCCTGTGGACGTTCTTGAGGGTTAAGTGTACGCTCTCTCTCTCTCTCTCTCTCTCTCTCTCTCTCTCTCCTCTCTCTCTCTCTCTCTCCTCTCTCTCTCTCTCTCTCTCTCTCTCTCGAATGCACCAGGAATACAACTTACCTTGGAGAAATAAAGAAAAAGGCTTAAGTAATTCTGTTTTTTTGTTTTTGTTTTTTTTTTCTTTTAAATAAACCAACGCAAAGCTAGCGGAGAGAATTCACGGTTCTGGCCTGCCTAAACTAAACGGCTTTCGCAGTTCTGGAAAGTTACGGGAAGTTCATGGAAATTTCCAGTCATTTCTGGAATATGAACCGATGTGTATTCATGGCAAAATCAATGCGTAGTCAGGTTTCGCAGTGGCATTTTGGAAAGAGTCGCAATGAATAGACATCATATTTACCTGTTAACAGTGAACGCGAAAGCTCGCTGGAACGGGTATAGATTTCGTAAAGCATCACAGTTTTCAGTAGCTTTTTATATTCTCTCTCTCTCTCTCTCTCTCTCTCTCTCTCTCTCTCTCTCTCTCTCTCTCTCTCTCTCTCTCTCTAAAAATAAACCTATTCCTGGATTCAGATGTTATCTCGAGAATATATTTTCTATATAACCTTCTTCAAATATAACTTGATCATAGCTGAAGAGTTGCTGATCTTTTTTAATATTGCTTTTTAGCAGTTGAGAAGTAGTCATCAATGGAAATCTCGTTTTCATTGCTAACCCCTTTATTTGGGGATTCCGTTAAAGATAAAATGCTAGAAATTAGTTATTTTAATGACTAATTTAAGGATTTTGTTCATGTCATGCAGCGGTTGTTTTCACTTCCTTACTAAATAATTGGTATTATTATTATTATTATTATTATTATTATTATTATTATTAATATTATTATTATTATTATTGTTGTTGTTGTTGTTGTTGTTGTTGTTGTTGTTGTTGTTGTTGTTATGGGCAAGAAAAGATGATCTCTAATCCATAAAATGCAAGAGACCAAACAGGTCCTTGTGGACGTTGCTGTTATCATTATTATTTCCTTCATTAAAGTCACCGGCTGTTCGCTCTAATTGTTTAAAAATCAAAATAATTCAGAAGACAGTAATCTATACCATGAAATCTCAAATGGCAAGTTCATCCAGATAGATAAGGCAAAATGTGTCATGGAATGTTTTACTCTTATACTACTTGTTCACTTCAGTTCTAAGACCCACACTTTCCAGTATTACTTTACCTTTAGACGGGTCAGTGATGCTATGATGTCCGGTGAGTAAGGGCATGACATCTTAGCTCAAGAGTGGTTCGGGAAGAGCAGGTAAATGTTTCCTAGGTTATTTAACTTAAGGAACATAATGTTTCACTTCATTAGAGCTGTTTAAAGGCCTCTCATGAATGACAGAGGCAAAGGACAGTGATATTCCTCTATCAAGCAGAACAGTGCCCTGGAGACTGACCATATGTATATGATCAGCGACCAAGCCCCCTCTCCACCCAAGCTAGGACCAAGGAAGGCCAGACAATGGCTGCTGATGACTCAGCAGATAGACTTATAGGCTCCCCTTAACCCACCATCCTTAGCTCACAAGGATGGTAAAGTTGCAGTGACCAAAGGAACTAACGAGTTTGGCGATCACCAGTCTGGGTCGTTACCTCATCGGCCACCACAACCCCTTATAAAAGTTTCAAGGATAAAGGTTTTACTGTGTTTTAGGTGTTAAGGAGCCATTTAGTTTTTGTAAATAAACATACTGGTGGGTCTTTTTTATTTGTTATATGCATTATTTTATCTAATTCCATGTCATTGAGTACTAACTTGAAGACAACATTTGTCGTGAAATTTGCATTACGTTAACCTTCTGTGGTAGCATTTTATCAAACCATGCAATACCTACTGCTTTAAAACCTTAGTTAAATCCAGCATTACAGGTGTTATCCCTCAAGTAATCAGGAATTAAACATTTCAAGTGATAACAGATGGAAGGTACTACTGTATATCTGAATGCTTTCTCTCTCTCTCTCTCTCTCTCTCTCTCTCTCTCTCTCTCTCTCTCTCTCTCTCTCTCTCTCTCTCTCGTGTGGAAAAACTATGGAAAAGTAGGAAAAGTCATTAGACATGGTCAGCTTTTCTATGGATGTTGAGTGCTCGGTTTATTACTGTAACTTGTAAAATGCTAAGGTTTACTGCAACCTGAAACAAGTCTTAGATGTGAGGCAAAGGACAAAATGGCAAAAGAAGTTCCTAAAGCCGACAGAGTAATAGCGCTATGAGCTTATACTTTTTCTTACTTTTTTTTTGTATTTCAAATGTAAGTCCTGATTAGACGGTTAAGTAATCTCATATTACACGTTTACTCTCATGAACATGATTTTAGATGTGAACAGTTATTATTATTATTATTATTATTATTATTATTATTATTATTATTATTATTATTATTATTATTATTATTAGCTAAGTTACACCCCTATTTGGAAAAGCAGGATGTTATAAGCCCAAGGGCTCAAACAGGGAAAAATAGCCGAGTGAGGAATGGAAATAAGGAAGTAAATAAACTTTATGAGAAGTAATGAACAATTAAAATGGAATATTTTAAAAACGGTAACAACGTGAAAACAGATTTTTCATATCTAAATTATGAAAAAAACTTAGGTCAGCCAGTTCAACATAAAGACATTTGCTGTAAGTTTGAAGTTTTGAAGTGCTACTGATTCAATTTCCCGATTAGGAAGATTATTCCACAACTTGGTCACAGCTGGAATTAAACTGTGTAGTATTGAGCCTCATGATGGAAAATTATTTTGAATGGTTTTGTATCGGTTGTATGATAAATATTAACCGACTGTATATTAATTTCTTAATTACCTCCGCAAACGAAGTTGGAAGGAGGTTATGTTTTCGTCCTTGTTTGTGTGTGTGCGTTTGTGAACAGCTTCCTGACAACAATTTTAATCGTAGAGTAATGAAACTTGCAGGGATTAACTGTTATGTAAAAATCTGGAAATGATTTAATTTTGGAAGTTCAAGGTCACGGTCAAGTAAAATGTCCAATTCACGTAATCAGCCATAAGTTAACATTGATGTTACAGGGACTTCAGACTTGGTTCATATTTGAGAGTATGAACATCCACGCCAATTAATACATGTTAAGGTCAACGGTCAATCACGAGAAATAACCTGCTGCGGCGGAGGTCTGCCTTCTACTGAGTGCCTCTCTAGTTTAGCGAAGCATTTGGTGCTGTTGACGGAGATCGATAGATCAAGGTCAAGGTCAAGGTCACGGTCAAGCAAAATGTCCAATTCACGTAATCAGCCATAAGTTGACATCGATGTCACAGAGACTTCAAACTTGGTTCATATTTGAAAGTATGAACATCCACGCCTATTAATACATGTTAAGGTCAAAGGTCAATGTCGAGAAATAACCTGCTGCGGCGGAGGTCTGTCCTCTACTGAGTGCCTCTCTAGTTTAGCGAAGCATTTGGTGCTGTTGACGGAGATCGATAGAAATATGTATATATTCACCCAGGGATAAAAATTTCATTATTATTCTTCTTGCGGAAATTTGAGCTTTAACTCCTTACACCACGAATTGCGTTTTGATTTATTGAATGTATTATATTTTGTTGTTAATATATCTTTAATTACGACAAAATGTATATAATCCTATTTACAAGCTGTTCTATTGTTCACTGCCTTTTGCAGAAGGTTTTTTGAAAGAAAAAACGTGTTGCTGTATTTGCCGTCTCTCCATTATGACTCCTTTGTTCTTTATGTGTACTCAGAGAGAGAGAGAGAGAGAGAGAGACTTTGAAGTCCTCTTGAGAGAATAGGCTGTTTTCACTTCGTAATTACCCCCTTTTGTGAAGTTACTCAACATTTACACACTTTTCGTTCATCTTCGCCAAGTACCTTCTTCCTTTCCTGGCTATAGGGCTAAAGTAAGAGAGTCTTTGGATACCGATGCACTTAGTCTCAAGAAGAAAGTACTGTAGATTTTTATTTTAAATGCAATAAGGCTTAGCAGGAAGTTGAGCATTTTGAATACTTAGAGGAAAAGAAGGCAGTTAAGCATTTTATATCCAGTAAGGGAATAAAATGCTATTGCTCATTGTAAATCCATTAAAGTATAGAAGACAGTTGTTCATAATAAAAGTTGTTAGTTATAAAAGGCAGTTGTTCATAATAAAAGATGTTAGTTATAAAAGGTAGTTGGGCATACAAAATTCTATAAACATAGAAGGGAGTTGTGTATACTTATATGCTCATGTAGGCCTAAGAAGGCAACCTGTGTTTACTGATAAGACTATTATGGCCTTTAATGAATATGCTGAGATCAAAATAAATGGTAATACATGGAGATGAAGACTAATAATAGTGTCATCACATCGATGTTAACTGATAATTTCTCTAATGGAAATCATAGATAATTTTCGAAGGTATTAGGTAGAATCATTTAGATATTTAGGAACTATGATCTCTAATACAGAATCTTTAGAATCGCAGTTTTGTGAAAAAAAAAACAGACACTGGCTAGGATAGGTAAAATTTGTCAATCAGATCTCCTGAAATTACATATAAAATCAGTTTAATGAGATCGGTGTTACTGTATGGTCATGAGTCGTGTTATGACAATGAAACATCCAACAGATTTAGTAGATTTGAGAAAAAAACCCTTGGAAGAACATGGAGCGTTAAATGCCAGGACATGATTAGAAATGAAACTATAAGAGATTACTTGAGTGCCATATGTGGAGTAGATCATGATGAGGGGTAGATGGAGATGGGTTGGACATGCTCTTCGCACTCCCCAAGAGAGATTAGTTCACCAAACGTTCAGTTGGGCTCTACAAGGCACTAGAAGAGTTGGAAGACTCAGGGCTACATGGCTGAGGACCATGAAACGCGAAGTAAGAGATGATAAATGGAGAAGTATTTAATTAAAAGCTCAAGATAGAGACAACTGTCAAAATCTAACCGAGGCCCCTTGCGTAAATAGGCTTAGGAGATGATGACGATGATGATTAGGTAGCAATGGAAAATCGCTGTATTTGTGTGTATGTGGAGGGTGTGGGTGACACTTTCTAATAATTGTTTGCAAATAAGATAGTAATGAAATTGATAATTTTAAAGATAATGACGGAAGATAGGAATTTTCCAATACTTTATTGAGTATGGCAATATTCATAATATGCTCCCTTTGGAAGTAAATTTTCGCCTTCATCAGTGATACCCATTTTTAATATATTACAATGTAAAGTTGTATTTTTCTATTATTGATATATTTTTATCTGTATCATAGATTGACATGATATCCAACGTTCACTTACATATTTGCTTGAAATTTTTTTTTTTTTTTTTTTTTTTTTGGGGGGGGGGGGGGGGGTCAGATTTTTAACATAGAAATGGCTTTGGATATATTGCGTCTGTCATAGTATTCCTACTGGGTTTTGTTCTTGAATTTTTGATAACGATGTTGAGTGTTTGAACTAGATATTGGATTTGGGAATGGCAAATTTGCCATTGTATATTTTTACGGAAGAAATAATTGAAAGGTAAATTTTGCATCCTCTTTTCAGATTCTGTAAATGCGGATATACTTATTAACATTATTTTGTGTATTTATTGTTGTTGTGAGCAATGGTGTTTTTATTGTTTTAACAGAAGTAGGAAATTTATAGCCCTTTTTTTTTCTTAAAAATTAACAACGACGATTGATCTTTCAGCTGGGGAAAACATTTGATCGAAAATTTATGCTAAAATTGCAAATTCAAATGAGTTTTTTAAATGAAATAAAAAATTGGAGAGTGCAAGCATGTCCAGTGTGAAGGGTGATTATTTCTGGTAGCTAAAAGGACTGTATGAAGAAGATTTAGTCTGGATGAAGAAAAAGTTGTATTAGTGAGTGTAAGTGGGCCGAATTTGGAAACGAATTCGCGTGAAAACGTATGTTTTTACGAGTCTGGGAATCTGTTTCTCACGGGGATCAGAAACCTGGGAAGGGTGGTTGTGCTATGAGATTGAAATGCAAAGGTAGGGGACAGACTTAGGTGGTGTTGTGTGCAGATAGGGGAGTTCGTGGATTGAATGAAAGTGGAAAACTTTGTGGAAGTGTGTTTGTGAAGGAACTAGATTGTTTAAAATCCATAGATTCCAATAATGATTTGTAGATATACTTGGGAATGCAAAAGTGTGAAGAAAATTTATTAGATTGTGTATGAGTGAAGAGTAGAGAAAAGATCAATGTGAGGGATGTAGTAGTGAGAAGAGGAGTGGCTTATTTGGTTAAAGCAAAGTTAAGATCGATGGAAGCTCAAATGGAAGAGGAAATGATTAATCATTAGATGATAGGGTAATTAAGACAAGAGACATTGATAAGAAGGAAGTGAGAAGCTTATGTAAAAACAAAATTTAGGAAAATTGGTCTATGGTTAAATACACATCAGTTGAAAGAGTAGATGAAGTCTGTCAAATTCATGGGTAGAGTCATTGGTCATTAGGGAATGTTTGTGGTTTTAGGAAGATGGAAAGGGAATGGAAATCATGGCTGAGGGGAAAAAGGTTTAAGGGTTAAAAAATTACTACCTTGGTCTGAGGGCTGCAAAATTTATCCTCAGCACCCACCTTATAATATATGTGTATATATATATATATATATATATATATATATATATATATATATATATATATATATACACATATATATATTATGTGTGTGTAATTTATGTATGTATGTGTATTGTACTGAGTGAGGGAGGTATTAATAAATTAGTAAGATTGCATATATGGTTATCACATTCATTCTTGACACTTTTGACATCGTTATTTTTTTTTAAAAGAACTATTCCTTTTTTCCCATGACTTTTAAACAAATAAATTTTCCCATTAATAAGATATGAATAAATGATAGAACAGATAACATTTAAATTGTCAGAGTAAAATGAATTAAAATTACATCTTACAAGCTTATGTATTACAAGAAGCAATACAACATTACTGTTTTTAGCTTGAAATTCAAATGGGTAAATATTCATTTGAATTCTCTCACACTCCAAATCGAAAATTGCTACTACAGAACTGTTACTTGAACTTTAAAACTACGTTTTAGTAATACTTTTCAGCTGCTTATGATCGCGTTAACCTTCAACCCCTAAGCGTAATCCAATGCTAATCTGTTCAAATGAATTCTTACCTGTTCATTTAATCTTGTTAGGCTTCCCTCATGCCATAGATGGACTTCCTTTGACTTTCTAGTCTTCAAATTGACTTATTTACACCTGAATATTGACTTTATTTCCCCTTGTTTCCACTGAAAATTACCTCTTCTACCCACTCAACGTAACTGCTCCTTCACTCCTCTCCACCTTCTCCGTGACTGGCTTTCCCTCTCTCTAATCGTAATGATTTCAGTTTTCCCTCTCATCCTTCAAAGTGACATATTCTTTCCTCACCTGCATCTCAAAGTGACTTCTTTTTCCATCCCCTTTTCCTGAAATGAAATTTTCTCCTCTCAATAATACTTCTTCTCTCCTCCTCCCCTTAATGACTTTTCTTCCCTCTCCCTCTACAGTGGCTTATTATCTCTTCTCTCCCTTAAAAGTGACTTCTCTTCTACCTCTTCCTTCCCCATTAGTCCTCCTCCACCATTTCAGAACGTAAGTGTCTGAGTTCCCCACAGGCCACACCCACGTATCGGATCATAGCATATTTACCAAGCGTTGAAAACCCCTTGCCTGGGAAATATGAGTAGGGTACTTACTTTCAAGGGGACTCCATGGGAGGTGGGGTTGATCAGTGCCATCTATGTACTGCACACGGCGCACTGTAGAGGATAATCTAACATGAAAGAAAATCAAATAGACATAGGCAGGATATATAAAGAGAATGACAGATAACAGATGAACATTACGAAAAACAGAATGAGTCACTAGAGATTGCAGAAGCAGCAGGGGACGGAAGAGAAGACCATGAATTAACGAACTAAGAAAGTTTGCAGGTGTGGACTATCATAGGAAGACTATAAACAGACGCTATTGCAAGGGCATGTTTGAGGCATTTGTTCTGCTGTGGACTAGTAACTGCTGATGATGATGCAGTGCATGTATCGACTCCATCTCGGGCAACTGGAACTTTTTCATATTTCATTTTTGCCGAAAATTATGGTCCTCACTTAGAAGATTGTTTTTCACACACAGTTTTGACCAACTATGCCAGCTTAGTTCCGTCATCCGTATGACTAAAGAACGGCTCCTCAAAATGATTTTATCCGAACAACAAAAGAAAGACATAAGAAGAGATACAAAGACCAAGTCAAATCAATCATAAATAAATGTATAATTCCACCAGTTAACCTTGAAGTTATTGCTAGTGACAATATGGTTTGGAGGGTGAGTGCTGATAGCTGGGAGAATTGGCTCAACATTCCTTTCTTACATCCCAATTTGATCTTATGTGAACTCTTCCTGAAGCTCCTGGCTTCCCAATAAGCCTATTCTATAATTTACTCCCTCTCTTATCGTTTTTTCTCCTGCTACATTTATTCTCTGCCAAGTACTACATATCTATTGATATTTGGGACGCCATCTTCTTTTCCACCCTTTACTCTTCCTAACATTAACTTCAAACTTTCTATTCTTTCAAATACTCTCATACTTTTTCCAATTTTTGCAGCAACTCTTTAAATCACCAACTAACACCATAGTTTGCAATCATTAGCCACGCCACATTCCATTTACAACCCACTATCTTGCACCCTACATATTTCACTTCTCTTATCACACCATCCATACAACATATCAAGCAGCCATGGAGACTGAACGCACTAGTTCCTTTTCATATCCGAACTGCTAAAGGTTTGTTATAACAACCAACTGCTTGCTTTGCGCCACTATTTTGCTCACCAGAGGCCAGTTCGTAACAATGCTTGATTAAAAAAAAAAAAAAAGTTACAAAATTTTGATTAATGTCATTGGTATCAGATCGACTTGCTTCTCATTCAATCGGGAGTGAAGGCAGATAGGTAACTAAAACATACTTTTTCTTTAAAAGTATTTAAGTTTGGGAGATTGTAGGTGGGGTTTAGGTCTTGAAATAAGGATCTTGAAATTCGATCCTCGTATTTCCCCTTTCTATAAATACAGTCAAGTGGACTGTTTAAGGATCTTGGCTGAGTTACGCCTGAGTATGTTATATTTAGGTATTTGCTCGTAACGTTTGTGAATTACTCATTAGTAGCATTTACTAATATATGCGTTTGTAATCGTTACATTTGATTGTTAAGTAGATTTTGTTTTTATGCATATCTTTCTGTTGCATTTAGGAATTTTACTCATTAGATTAAGTATGCTAGCGTTTAAGGACTACTTTTTTATCTTTCGTTATCGTAATTAGCTGCTTGTCCTTTTCACGTACGGATGATATTCATTTTGACGTTCATTTACCTTTTAGGTCTCAGTATTGTGCATTAGGTATTTCATATGCTAATTTGTTTTTTAATCGTGTATTTGACTTTCTTTTTGCCAGCATTGGTAACTGAGGTGTCTTACTTCATGGTTTATGCAAAATATCTTTTGGTTACTAGTTACGTCTTAAAGATTTTATTATTTTTTAATTACTGGGGATTTCACGAATTTATGGGTAATGTTTTGCGGAAAATAAAAGCAAACGTTCGACTGTGTCGCTAGACAAGAGAATTCCAATTGTTATTATTATTGCAAGCTAAGCTATAACCCTAGTTGGAAGTGCAAGATGCTATAAGCCCAATGGCTCCAACAGGGTAAATAGCCCAGTGAGGAAAGGAAACAAGAAAATAAATAAACTACAAGGGAAGTAATAAACAATAAAAATAAAATATTTTAAGAACAAGAACAATATAAAATTAGAACTTTCATATTACATAAACTTTAAAAACTTAAAAAAAACAAGAGGAAGAAAAATGAAATAGAACAACATGCCGAGTGTATCCTAAAGCAAGAGAACTCTAATCCAAGACAGTAGAAGGCCATGGTACAGTCTATGGCACTATCCTACTTCGCGGTGGGGAGGCGGGGTGTATAAACTGATTTAACTTTGCAAAGGTTATCTTATGGCAAGAAGTGACGCTAATCTCCTTCAGAATTTTGTTATTATTTACCAAAAAGAGAGTCCCTGTTAGAAAATACATGGAGCTAATCTCAAACATTTAAGCAGAAGAGATAATTCACGAGTTATACAGGCAGTGGCAATAATACTCTCTAAATAAAGCTTTTTTAGAAGAAGAAAGTAATTTTGATTTGACTCATTCAGTTCATGCTTTGAAGTTACATAGACTAGGAAACTAAAAAGTAAAGCAAATTGTTACTTTCCATGATCTTGGATGTTAAGAAATGTGTTGTACAGTACAGTCTTGTTATTTTTATATTTTTCATTAAGGTTATTGATAAAACAAAAGAGGCCAACGAGACAGACAATCAATTTCTCTTATTTGATCAGAATCTGAAGAAGTGGAAAATGGTTATCCTTCCCCCCAAAGGAAGCATTTCCACCTCTAGAAAAAAGGAAAGTAATACGATATTTAAATTTGCAAATTAAGAAGTAGAGTGGTTGTAATTATTATGCACAACTAGATAAAAGACTCCAATTGGGAGATTTTGTATTTCGTTAGTCGAATGCCCCTTGAACTTTGTGCTTCGATTTTGGTTTTAACGGTAACCTTATGGATAAAGCTTGAGGGGATTTTAAAAGGTCAGGTGGTCCTTTAAGCGTTATGTGGCATCTATGAGTTTATTTACATAGGTATTCATGAATATATGCATATTCGTATAAATGTAAAAGTGATGGAGACAACTACAAATTATAAGGGCAAATAGTGGGTCGGAGACAATGACATGTTGTCTCTGGCTATTTTTTATCTTTTGGATGGAGTGATGCAAATTTGTGGTATTACAGAATGAATCGTGATTGGACTAATGAATAATTGTTTTTTACCGATTACAGTTTTGATTAGGGATGGTGGAAATAAGTTGTAGGAATATGTGTAGCAGTTTAAAGTAACTGTATGAGAACGTTTAGAGTAAATAAGAGCAAGAACAAGGTTATGAGGTTATCAGAATGATAGGCCAATGAATGTTGAAATGAATAACGGGATAATGGACCCAGATGATTCTTGGGTTGACATGTGACAGTAGTATGGGAGGAAATGTAGTCACAGAATAGGAGAAACAAATATGGTAAAGGTAAAGGTGTCTGGTTTCAGTTCCAGTTTCATCAAGGGCCAACAAAAACCGTATTGTGACGACTGATTAGTACCTCTTAACAGTGAGGCATTTGTTGACCGAATGCCCCAATTATAACAACTTAAGGAATAGATATTTGTTTGAGGCTCGAGGTGAGGGTGGCAGGTTCATCCTTGCCAAGATTCTTGGAAATGATGTATCCTACTATGCAAGTGGCATTTTCAGATTTATTTCAGAAGCAGGACTTCTGAAAACTGTTTAACTTTTGACATTCAACTTTTATGATTTTAATTGAATACTCTTATTTTTTATTTTATTTTATTTTTTATTTTTGTATACATAAATTAAATGTTACCGGCGTCATGTCCTTAGATGTCAAGATGCCTGAAAACTTTAAATCAATCAATCAATCAATCCAGTTTCATTAGAATAGATACTCGCCAAAACGTCAGCCGGGCAAGCCCAACCTCCTACTGTGTTGCCCAACCACAGCAGTGGCCTCCCCAGTAAACAGTTTAAACTCACGGCCCCGGGCGGGGATCGATCTGCTGCCATGTGAAGGCTAGGCGAAGTCTTTACCACTGTACTAGCCAGGAGGTAGAAAAGTTTGTGCTAAAGAAGGAATATATGAAGGGATATTTAAGCAACTTAATGGTAGTGGTGTTTGAATGGGATTTAATGGACAACGGTTATAAATATGTGGGGCGTAACAAGTATTGAAGGCATGAGAAACTTGGAAATACGCAGATTAAGTAACAAAGATTGATTATATTAAAGTATTTATCTGAGTGGTTTGAGATAGTTTGGTCATGCACGAAGAGTGGAAAACAATAGATTGTTTTAAGGGTGTATAATTTCAAAGTATTAAAAGGTAATAGGAAAGGGCATAGAATGGTTTGGGTAAATGAGATACAAGATGTATTGGGAAGAATGGTCCATATTGGCCAAGAGGAGCAAGAGTTGTGCATGTAAAGTAGAAGAGAATAACCCAGTTTACCTTTAATTTAGCAGTTAAATTATGTCTGGCAGTGGGCGCTCAGTTAAGGTACCTCTGGCAAAGCATAAGTTAGGGATAGGTCATTGCGCCTTTCCATAGTATCCTAGAGATCGAACATATGCATACATAATCAGTACTTATAAGTTTTAGCTAGAAGACATAAGTGTGTCCTCAAACTTATCTTTCCCCCTCGTCTCACTTACATCCATAGCTCACAGGAATGGCGAGTCGCCTACCGATATCCCCCACTATAGGAAAACTGATAAATGCTGACTACACGCACATACATGTGTTTCTGTATATATATATATATATATATATATATATATATATATATATATATGTATATGTATATACATATATATATAAATATATATATATATATATACATATACATATATATATATATATATATGTATATAATATATATATATATATATATATATATATATATATATATATATATATATATATATATATTTGTGTGTGTATGTGTGTGTGTGAGTGAGTGACGTAATACAATTTCAGAAATCTATAGTATGTATGTCTTAGTTATTCCAAAATGTACCGTATTTGTTATGGAAGTACTGTAAAGCAAGTTAAGGGAAAAATATACTCTCACGAATCTAATATTTGAAATAGATTTTGTTTTCAAGGTTTGGGAAAATATCATTTGATTTTCCTCATTTTCGTCTCGGAAAGTTGATGGTCAACGGTTCTACTCCCACGCATCCTTTGTAAATTAAGACCTTACCTAACTTCCTGAATGAAAGCCAAGTTATAATGCCCTCTTGGCACTTGGCGAACAAGACAAGCAATTGCCAGGTCCTTGAGAGATTAAGGTCATTCACCCTGAGTCGTGATCTCCGATTTTGGTAGCATAAGAATACTCATTGTGTTGATTTATTTAATGATTATCAAATGAGTAGAAACTAAGTGTAGGTACTATATCGTGTCTAGCTTTCAAATTTTTTTGGCTTTTATTTCAGTTTTGAGAATTCAAACTAGGTACCCTTTTTAGGTAAGCATTTTCGAAATTAGCCGTCATTATTCTTAGAAATTCTCTCTCTCTCTCTCTCTCTCTCTCTCTCTCTCTCTCTCTCTCTCTCTCTCTCTCTCTCTCTCTCTCTCTCAAAGGAAGCAATGCATGGCAGATTTAAGAGAATATCTTATAACTCAGAGAACTCAATTGTGAAGAGACATGGTTTAGCTGCCAGATACAAAACCAATTAGTGCCTTGACGGCCGACAGTTAACATTGTTAGTAAGCCAACACTAGAGTTGGTATTTTCTTGCCGTTTACGTTGGAGTTCTCGTGACCTTGTGAAAACTGCAATTAGATCTTAGGAAGTGCATCGCGGATATTGTTTTACTTTCCGGTAGTGACATTTTTACAAGGAGTTTAGATGTTTTTCGAAGGTTAGTGTATTTGTAGACATGAATATCCTCGTTAAATTAATCTTATTTGTAGTTTAAATTTTCTCACCTGTAGCTTGAGTATTTGTATAAGGTTTATATCTTGGGTGATATCATCATGTTAATCTCGCCTTTTTTAAATCGTTTTATATATCTTTTGAAATATATATTTTCCTCATATGTATATCGTCAACATTCCTTGGCCTTTATTTTCTTCACAAAAATTTCCAGAATCAGTTCGGGTACTTTTCTTTGAGCTGGTAGTTGATATTTAAAGTATTTGGGAATTCACCTCGTCTATGTTCATAATTTATTCACTGCTAACTGCCTTACTTGTCTTACCGAGGCAGTAGTATTATTTCATTGAAGTGTCAATGTGTTGCCCCCTAAATCTTTTGTTACATTTTTACAATTTTCATAGTTGATGTCTGTAATCGTTGTAATCAAGAGAGAATTTTTGTTTGTCTGATAAGTTAGCATGACAGCATTGAATCATAAGCTACAAATATAGAGAATAAAAGAAACCAGGTATATTTCGTAGTCGCCAGAAGGTTTAAACCTTAAAATTTTGAGTCCAACGTCAACTACAATATGGTTTAAAAAGACGTCGACCATCCAGTAGTTGTGGAATGGGATAGGAAGGTCTCAAATCTAACAATAGTTTCCGAATGGTTCACAGGCACAGTACCGAATCTAACATTAGCTGCGATATACTTCGAGATAATAAATCTGACGGCAGTATATGAGCTCTAAATAGAACGTCGATAATATAAAGACCTCGAATTAAACAATGGTTGTGAGTTGATTTGTCAGATTGCTTAAAAAGGTGTCGAACTAGTTTTCTGATAAAAAGTTGAAATATAACGCTAGTTACAAGATGGGTTATGAATGATTCGAGTCTAATGATAGTTGCGAAGCATTATGGTAGTATTGCGTCATTCGCAAAGGGTGATATTTTCATTGTTTTCAAAAGCAATTAGTTAAAGGCAGTCATTAATAATGTTAAGAATTACTTAAAGTTGAATTATGTAGAATCTTTGCTAACACATGAGATTCAATTATCAAAGTTAAGTCAAATGAAGCTGACATTTGAACTCATATGGATATTAATTCATGTTTTAAATGCCTGGAATTCACACATCAATTTGAAGTTAATATCTTTTTCAGGAGATAATCTGCAGAACGGAAATGGATAAGATCTAATGTTGAAACGTCCATATTCTTCTCGGAAATAAAAAATAGAATAAAGTGAAAATGCATAGGTAGATAAAATAGTGTAGTTGAATCTCAAGAAAGAAAATTTCTAAAGCTCGTTTTTTTTCTTTTATATGGATTCTTAGAAATTTTTGCTCTTATGATATTAAGTCAAAAGGCCACGACTTTTTACCTGGAAATCGAATATGAAGGATCTGATTTTTTCCTACAATTCTATACATTTCTATTCCGTCTGAATATTCATTAACCGATTCTTACTTGTGATTTGCAAAACGTTTATCCGTAAAATTCATAATTATTCTGTAACCTAAAAAATCCCCTTGGGTTATGTTAATGTTTAGACTATCCATTTTTCTCTTCTTATCTTTTCCTTCTCTTCTTCTTTTACTCTTGTTATCCCTTCCTTTTTCTCATCCTAAAGTCCTTGATAAAAAAATGATTTGAATACTGAAACCACCTAAAACTAAATTCCCAAAATTTTGAAATCAATCCGTACCCCAAATTCCGAGGAAAACAAACCCGCAAAGCATACAGCAGTTTTTCCCTATCCTCCTCCTCCTCCTCCTCCTGCTCCTCATTCAGAAAACGCTAGCAATTCCCTCCTCCCAACCTCTCCGCCGTTATGGTTCTTTTCATTTCTCGTTGTGTCTTTGTTAGACTGATCCCTGCCATGGCAGAAGAAAAGAACTCATTTAGGAAGTGTTGATCCTACGAGCACGCCTCTAGCATCACCTGGTCTTGGCGAAGGGGCCACTTTTATCTCTCTCTCTCTCTCTCTCTCTCTCTCTCTCTCTCTCTCTCCCCTTTGAAGACATTGCTACACCTGTAATAAATTCTCTCTTTTATCTCTCCCTCTCTCTCCTTAGAAGATATTGCTACACCTGTTATATATTCTTTTTTACTTTTGTCTCTCCTTTGAAGGCATTGCCGGACCTGTAATACATCTCTCTCTCTCTCTCTCTCTCTCTCTCTCTCTCTCTCTCTCTCTCTCTCTCTCTCTCTCTCTCTCCACACATGTAATACATTCTTTTCTTTTTCGCTCCCCACCTTTCTCCGTATTGCATTTTCAATTGCCTGGGCTTCGTCCCCAATTTTACTGTGGAATCCACGTTCGCCTGAACAAGCAATCGAGAGAAAAAAAACTTGTCTGAAACTCTGAAAACACATTTTCCTCTACCTACGTTGTTTTTGCTGTAAATTTTATCATCTCATTCAGAAACTTTGATAATTATGAATAACGCAGAAAAGGCGAATTGTGGTATCATTAATGGTGAATATATTGTTCTTATCAGATTATTATATTTTTAATTAGAATGTGTATATTGTCAGGTATCGAGGTAACCAGACAGCGTGCTAGCAAAATGTAGTTTACATGATATTTTCATCTAGTTTTATGAATTTCATAATTATCTTTGCATGCCTATTTATTTATTTATTTACTTGAATATGTTGAGGTATAGTGTTGTGTAGTTATTTTGTCTCACAATATTCCAAATATATGGAATCTTGAGAATCAGCACATGAGAGTTAAACTTACGTCGATATGTATATCGCTGATACGTAAATGCTAATATATCTTTTTACTATGTTTCAATTAAATTTTAAACATTTCTCCTCCTTTTCCGTGCAGTGTCTGCAAGTATCCTTTTTAATTTTAAGATTATCTTCCGTACTCTGTGGAAGAAAATACCCTCAGTGGTTTGAGAGCCAAATTAAAAGAAAGTGATATGTTTACTGAACTTGTATCATCGTTGTATCTACTGTAGTTTTACCCTAGATGAGCTTTGGCACAGAATGACACCAGCCCTGGGTTATTTATCCCAAAATCATAAATTTAATCCTTGCATCATTAGCTTATCATAATATTTGAGTGTTTTGATTCGTAAGTTGGCGAGAAGAAATCACATTTGGTAGTCATCATTTTGACCCGATGAAATTGGGACGTTGGGAAGATGAAAAAGATAGGTGTTCATCTTCTCTGGAAGTGATAAACCCGCCTCGTTAAATGAGGAAGGCTATGAGGGAAATAGGCTAAAAATATCCCGTTGGATAGCTTAATAGAGCTGAACAATTCTTATTTTTCTTTTTACATGGATTAATCCTAGAAACATTGGTCATATCTGAAATAAGAGAAGATTTGTATTATAGAATATATCATATGATGACTTTTCTTCGAACTGAAATATGTTTTGATGGAATGGCTATGTTATTTCTTGAATTAATATGGAAGAGGATAAGAAGCGTAGATAATTCATTGCTAAGATAGACTTTAGTTGAGATAAGCTCAAAGTTAGCTGTGTAACAGATTAATTTAAGGGTTGAACAAACAAGCTATTATCCATTCACTTCCTGTATATGGATACGGTATGAAAAATGCATATCTATTAAAGAGACTTCGTCTGGGGACTAAGTTTTTGCTGGGTTATTCCAATTTCTAGGGTCACGTCATAAGTTGACCTGTGAATGCCTGACCTTCTCGAAGGCCCGGGCGAGGTGGGGTGGGGCAGAAGTCCATCTTACAAGAACAGGATTTTGTCTCGTGAACCATTTTCGAAATATCTTTGTTACCTAATATTAGCAAATCCCATCTGGCCTACGTTGCGACCCCTTGATCCCATTAGCCCCTCAGTATCTGTTTTTGATAACTGGTCACCCTTCCAAGCACTGACCAAAACACCCAGTATCTATCTTTGATAGCTGGTCACTTTTTCAAGGACTGACCAAAACACCCAATATTTATCTTTGATAGCTGGTCACCTTTCCTAGGGCTGACTAAAACACCCAATATTTACCTTTGATAGCTGGTCATCTTTTCAAGGACTGACTAAAACACTCAATATTTACCTTTGATAGCCAGTCACCCTTCCAAGGACTGACTAAAACTACCAAATACTTATCTTTGATAGCTAGCTGGTCACCCTTTCAAGGACTGACCAAAACGCTCATCTTGTACCTAACATATAATTGCATCTAGGATTAGGGTGAAACTTTCCATTCCAATTATTTCTACACTCCTTTTTGACTGAACATGACGCCATGCCCTGTCCCCTTGGCACGTCGCTTCGAGGTCTTTAAACCACTTGTGTTAAAGAGGCCCTTCGGATGCTTACGTCCTTCCGAGGGACAGGGTGCTCTGAAAAGCTGTCGAGTGAAATCTCAGGGTGTGTGCTGACATGTTATTTTTAGAGCGTTTTTGTTCTACCTTCCTTCATTACATGTCATTTTCACTTCCTCTCTCTTCCTTATTTTTTTTTTTTCATGTTCTCCATATTTCCTTCTTCATCCTACCTTTCATCCTTTTATTATTATTCGTCCCCTTTCGGTCTTAATCTTCTTCCTGTTCTTCCTTATAATATTCATATTTCATCATATATCTTTATATTTTCATTCTTTTCTTGTATTTTCTCTATCGAATAACTTCTCATTCCCCACCTTTTCACATTTTTCCCTCTCCATTTCCCATCCTCTGACAAATCCATTTGATATCTTTACCTTTCTTTCCCTCTCTCCCACTCTCGCTCTCTCTTCCAGCAGGTAGGAAACGATAATTCACGACTGTCTGACATGTATGCCTTTACGCCCACCCTTCCCCCTCCTCCTGAATCATTGCCCCTCCCCCCCTCCTGCAAGGGAGGTCCTGCAGCCTCTTTATCTTGCCTTTCTCTCGCGAGAAGAGTCTGCATTTGGGGTGCGTGATGCTGTTTTGTGATTTCACGTATGACTCATGAGGTTTGCTTTGAGTCTCTTATTTGGATTTATTTCTGTTATTTTAGGGAGTTCCAGGTTTAATAGTTTTATTTATCATACATTTCACTTTTAGATTTTCGTGGATTTTTTTATCAAATTGATAAGAAGGGACAGTAACAGGTTTAGCATGTTTTATTTATCTTACATTTTACTTTTAGATTTTCGTGGATTCTTTTATCAAATTGATAAGAAGGGACAGTACCAGGTTTAGCATGTTTTATTTATCACATATTTTCCTCTTATGTTTTGTGGAGTTATAGTCAAGTTTGTAGCTTCATTGTCCAGGTTAATCTGTTTCCTTTATCTTGTCATATGTTTAAGGCTTTTTTGAAGATTTTAAGTTAGTTAGAAACCAAATAAACCACAATCTAGTTAAGTAAAAATAAAAGAAATCATTTTAAAGATAAAAGGGGTGAGAAAACAGAAGGTTGTCTGACGTTTAGTCGTAAAAACGAAACCGATTACTGCCATGAACGTCTTTCCTTTTGAAAATTCTGTATCTTTTCGGGACCAGTTAGAAATACAAATGGACTTTATCAGTAAAAAGTCATCTGGTATTTATTTGCTAAGAAAATATATTGGAATCTATTTTTATGAAATATTTCTCACATAGCCTTATGGTAGTGGTCCACAGCCTTAAATAGTATCTGAGCCACTTCTGTTGTAAATACAGTGAAGGGTATCAAAATTTCAGGTAAAAAAGATATGTAAAGATAACTGTCGATTAAGACACATTTTCATTGTGTGTATATATATATATATATATATATATATATATATATATATATATATATATATATATATATATATATATATATATATATATATATATATGTATATATTATATATATATATATATATATATATATATATATATATGTATATATATCTTTGAGAAATTTTGTGAGCTGCCTCTCTATTCCTTCTGCTGAACTAGATATATCAGGGTGTAAATTACTGTCAGACAGACATAACCTATCCGGTATACCGTAATATGCTTTAAAACCATTATTATTGGAAACCCCGATTTGTACAATATATATTTTCTTTTCTACTAATATCCAAAATTCTGTGATTACGGCCTTCTAGTATGTGCTATGGATATGGAAATTAATCCAAATTACAAAATTGTTTTTGAATGCGTTGCTGCTAGCATATTATTGTGATGTTTCTTTGGAGATTCTTTGTGCTGGGATTAATTTTCATTCTGTATAATACCTGAAATAATTTTGAATTGACTGAAATTATTGTGGATTGACTAGAATATGTGTGGAGATCTTTGGATCGGTCTCAGTTTACATCATTGGAACAACGTTGATTGCACTAGAATTGTGCAATAGACAGAAACTAGTTTTGACTGGCCGCCAGGAACTGCTTTCTTCTTGGACACGTACAATACACGAGTCAGACTCGAGACGAAGTAGCTGCCCAGTATAGTTCTCTCTCTCTCTCTCTCTCTCTCTCTCTCTCTCTCTCTCTCTCTCTCTCTCTCTCTCTCTCTCACACACAAGCTGTTTAGTATTATGACATTGCGTTAGAATAAAAAAGTTCATAATATTCATTGTGATATAGGAAAGAATATTTCAAAGCTTATAGGCGAACCCACACGAACGCCATGATACAGCCTTGAATTACAGGCTGAGACGAACGATTATACAATCAACCATTTGTATTAAATTTTGTCAGGTTTTAATGGACGGATAACTGTATTCTGGCTCATAGTCCAGTTTTTTTTTTCGCATACCATTCATTCATATTTCATAAGTTTGGGAAAGTAATTTTTTTTTATTGATATGTCACTGCTATTACATCGAAAACTACTGTTCTGGTTGTGCACGCAATTCATGGCGCGTAAAAAAAAAAAGAAACGGGAAGCGATAATTTTTTTTTTTTTTTTTTTTTTTTTTTTTTTTTTTTTTATAATACTACTTTATTAGGTGTATCAACTCTTGTTACCAGCTGAGTGTATTTCATTCACGTAAGAAAGTGTTACGGTAGAGGAAAGGAAGTGGCTGAGACCCTTATTTGAGCAGAATGCATTTTTTTCTTTTTTGCCGAATTAAATTGATCGAAAAATAAATACCAAATCAAATATAGTAAGGCATAATATGTATATACATATATATATATATATATATATATATATATATATATATACATACATATGTGTGTATGTATGTGTAATCTAAAGCAATTTGAAAAAAAGTTTTTATAGGAGCAGTTAGAGTTTATTCTAAATTTGGTTGTAAATCGCAAACAAGATAGCAAATTAAATATAATTTTAAAAACCAAGAAGATCAATACGTAAAGTTACCCTAAACAACAAAAATGAGGACATTAGGACACGGCTTTAGCAATGACGTAAGAATAGAATTACGAAAGGAAGCAAAAGTTTGATTGAATTAAGAAATTGTTGGGATTAAGTTAGTTTATTATGATAAAGTTCAAGGAAGAAATTTGCATAAACAGCGGGAATTTCACACCATTTTAGCGACGAGAAGAATGAATGAATAGGTATGGTGGCGAGGAGAAAGGCGGAGAGGGGGGGGGGGTAAAATCGTAGTATTGTCTGTGTATGTAAATGAAATAAAGGGTTCTTACTTCGTTATTTATTTCATTCACCCTGCCATGCTTTTGGCTTTTCTGATCTTTATGTGGGCCGTTGTCGCTCAAACCAGACACCTAAAGTTACTGAACAGTTTAAGTAATGGTCATAGAAGTTCATGTACAGCTGGACACAGGAATTTCTGGTACATCTCGCTCTGAGGAAGTGCACCCTGTCAAACCCGTATTGTGCTGATGGTAACCTAACAGATATTATAGGGAGAGATGGCAGAGATGGTGGGCAGAGCTAGAAATAGGGACTCGACGCGCAATAAGGGTATACTGGAGTACACTTACTCATGGAGTGATGTGCCAATAATCCCCGTGTCCAGCTGTACATACATGTTCCGGAATTCAATGGTATAGTTGTATATTGCAAACATCCCACCACTTGGCTGTCATTGGTGGTCACCCTACTGTACGTGCGCGGATAAATAAACTGTCCTTGTTTGCTTGGTTCGATGGAAATTTCGCCTTCTGGTAGGAATTTGAATCTATCTCTTTATTTTGTCTTCCCATAGGCCTTCAAACTAACATACTTTAATATAGGGATTTATTGCTGCAACTGCGGTTAGTAAGTCTGTCATTTTCCTTCCTCCCTCCTTCGGTTGTCGAACTGTCCTGCATGAAGGCAAGTTTCTCTTCCCATCGGCCTCTGGATTTTTAAGAAGAATGTATGCTTTATATATATATATATATATGTGTGTGTGTGTATATATATATATATATATATATATATATATATATATATATATATATATATATATATACATACATACATAGGCCTACACACATATATATATACTGAATATAATTTATATATGTATGTATATATATATATATATATATAAATGTATATATATATGTATATATATATAAATATATATATATGTATATATATATATATATATATATATATATATATATATATTAAATATATGTATATATATATATATATATATAGAGAGAGAGAGAGAGAGAGAGAGAGAGAGAGAGAGAGAGTATTTCTGCACATTCAAGCTAAGGTAAACTGGACCAGGGACCGAATTTAGATTTGTTCTTTCCATGCTGCATGCATGATTAAGTAAGGAAGCCTACGTTATATTTTTTCTCTCTTTCCAGCAGAAAAATTGTGGACTAATTTTACTATTCTGTGTGTAACTGGAATAGTGTAACTTTTATTGAAAATATTGATTTAATTGTGAGTGCTTGAGATGGATGCATTTCTATTAATAGTATGTAATATATTAAGATTATATAAGTAATAAAGTCAGAATGTATTTTGTCTTTTTGTACACATGAAGGATGGTTCGTCAAACAAATTTTGTGGTGTTTCAATTCACAAACCATTTCTGGTTTCAAGCTTAAACAAAAACCAATTCTAGTTACGTGAACTCAAATATCGTAGCTGTTCTCCATAAATAATTTCTGGATCTAAACTCTTAAACAAAAGATGCAATTCACATGCTAGTTATGATTTTGATGTATTTTAAACCTTGAGAGTGAAATAGCCATTGAAAGCAAATTCTTGAAAACCTATTGTATATTTTGATAGATCCAATGAAAACTGAAAAATACCTAACAAAACAAATATAAATGCAAATGTAATTGAGAGAAGTGAAGACCCAGGTATCAAACTCAAATAAATTTCTACGATAGATTTAAGTACACACTAGGTTTTGCTCCTCGAGTACATATCCAGAACCGGTTATGAAACGCTAAGCACAGCAAAGCTGCTTTGGCCACTGGGGGTACAAACATTTTATTATTTGAATGGTAATATTTTTACTTCTTCTTTTCAGGTATGTGTAATACTGATACTTTGAGTACGGGATCAGCTGATTGCATGGTTGTAAGTACGAGTTTCTGTTGATATCTTTTACTTTTATTCTTTAAAGAAGTTGAGTTTGTGCTTTAAAGATGCGACGTGCTAATGATAATTATATTCATAATGATAGAAATTTTTTATTATTTATTTTTATTTATTCCTAGTATTTTACAATATCCAATACAAAGCGCTAATATACGGTGAGAAATAGCTCATAAAAAAATCTTCTGATATTGCAATATAGGTAACAAGATCTGATATTTACTGCTGTTAGATTTTGATAATCTATTCCACGGTAATTTGAAAGCTAACTATCATTTTAATATTAATATAGAAATAGAGAAGGAAATGTTATGTCTCGAAACAGTCTGTGAAATATATTAAAATTTTCTGTATTATTTTTGTATGTAGTTGCTTTTTTTGGATAAAACTGCAAAAAAAAAAAAAAAAAAAATTCTGACTTTGTTTCTATAGAAATGTGTCACATTTTGTATTAATCTTTTTCAAACATATCATTTGGTACCGGCACTTCTGTGGGGTTCAATTTCATAATATTCTTCCAGAAAATTTTATTGCTTAACCACCTTATTTTTCGCTCGACTATAAGGTGATTTAGGGCATTGATCTGAGACTTTAAATTCGTAATACTTTATCATAAATTCGTAATGATACTTTCATCATAAATTCGTTATGATACTTTATCATAAGTTCGTAATGATACGTTATCATCAATTCGTAATCATACTTTATCATGATTTCGTAATGATACTTTATCATAAATTTGTTGATACTTTATCATAAATTCGTAATAATACTTTATTATAAATTCTTAATGTTACTTTATTATGATTTCGTAATGATACTTTATCATAAATTCGTAATGATATTCTATTATGCCACATTAACTGGAGACCAATGTACTATTGAGTTTAGAATTAAGTGGTGAACTTCCCATACTAAGGGCTTAAATTTTTTTGTTGCTGTGTCAATGTAATTTAGTAAAAACATCTGCACTTTATTGTATTCGAATATAACGGTTTTTTTTTTATCACGAAAACGATTCCAGACATTCATATTTATATTTTTAAAATATTTTTGAATGAAACCTTTAAAGATTGTCTTTCGGTTATGTCGTACAGTATCTGCTAGTCAAGATGTCCTTTCCTTATTATAGCTGTAAAGGTGGCTGACTCCTACAAGATTCAGATTTTGATAGAAAACTTGCCATCCTTGTTGTTTTAGTGCCCCACGTTACTTTACTGTTTTTTTTTTTAAAATATGATTGTGAAACTAATTGATGTCGAATACAAAATAAATACCGCTTGTAATTAATGAGATTAAACACGTCAACGTTTAAAAGAATAAATTATAATGAAAAAAAAAATACTTGATATAAACAATTCAACATAATTGTGTACTGTCGTTTCTATTTAATGGCATCTTCGGGTTTAAACACTGTAAGAAATATGCAGTGTACTAGTATATGGAATCACTTCTTAATTACTTTTTAATTAACTATATATTTCAACGCACGCATTTGGTTTTGGTTTGTGGTGTTTGTATAAACCCCCTGTAATCGTAATTGCTATTATAATAACATCTCTTTTATATAGTTATATACATTGTGCTCTATTACTCATGCATAATTGATACATTTATTTAGGATACCGTAATGACGGGAAGTATCTCATTAATGCAAAGTGCAATTTCAAAACAAGTTGATGTCATCTGTGGAAATGAATATTGCCTTCTCTTGGCAATTTGTTTCGTCAATTTAGCATATTTTGATGGATCAGATTTCCCCCCTACAAAAACCAAGAGAATGATCCATAAAGGTCCAACTCTCAGCAGGTATGCTGCCAAAACCAACCATCCCTGCGGCATAAATCAACTCAACTGCTAATTATATCGTGCTTGCTGCCATGAAGGGACAGGGATAATGGCATTACATTTAGCGCAGAGAATTTTGATCTTATTTGTATCCCTACCGAAGAAGGGAAGTTGGCATGCGAGGTCAGGGAAATAGTTATAAGAAGCATTGGGTGATATTGGGGGAAAAAGTGAGGTTTGGGGTTCTTTTTTTTTCGGGGGGTGGGCGTTTGATTGCGGGGAGATAAGGGAGGAATGAGAATGAGGAAAGTGAATGGAAGATGTAAGGAGAGGAAGGAGGGGGAAATATAAGTAGATAGAAAATAGTCATAAGAAAATATTTAGATTGGGAAGAATACGAGAGAAAGATTAGACAAAGAAGAAAAGATGAAGAGTGCGAAGAAAGACAGATGAATGAATTTGGATAAGAATAAAAGATGTTTTAGGAATTGAAGGGGTAGAAGGAAAATAGATAGGAATTGAATTCAATAGATTGGAAGGAGAGATGTGTTCCAGGAGGACAGTGGTATAGGGATTATTCAGAGAGCGTTATTGCTAATTAAAACCTCCCCCTCTCCTCTCTTCCCTCCCCTGATGGCGTAGTGCTTCTCTCCCACCCCTCCCCTTCTCCATCCATCGCGCCGAAAATTATATGTTTGTTTTGACTGTGATCGCTGCGAATGGAAATTTACGGTTTTGGAAAAGAATATTTTGGTATCCAATTGATTTAATTAGGATATTTGGTTTGTTTCTGCTTGAAATGGTCCCTGCTTTTTATTTATTTTTTTTTTTTCAGAAAATCTCATCTTATCGGAAAAAGAAAATTCTTTAAGCTATACTTTTAAATTAGCTTTGTTTTAAGCTTCATTTTTCTGTTACGATATATTCATTTAGATTTAATAGAAAAAGAGCTTCTTTTATTTTACTTCCGTATCAGTGTATAGGATTAAAAAATCTCGTTGAGCATTGTACATTTAAAGTTAAGATTAAGCATTTTAATTTTATTTATTGCCTTTAATTATTTCAATGTGATATATGTTTCAAGAAAGATTCTGTATATATTTGATTTAATAGAATATTCCTTATTATACACTTTAATGTATTCCTGTCGTACTTGGTCTCCTGGACATTTGAATAAAATATAGGTAAAATGAAACCAGGCACCTTTACCTTTACCAGGTGACGTCAGCTATTATTATTATTATTATTATTATTATTATTATTATTATTATTATTATTATTATTATTATTATTATTATTCGCCAAGCTGTAACCCTAACTACTGTATTAGAGCAGAATTCTATAATCTTAAAAACCATAATACTAAAGTAGTTCAATACGGCGAACAAACTGAGAAGTAAATAATAACATATAAAAGATGAATAACATTATAAGTTATATTTTTGTCACATGAGTTTTGACTTCATGTTGCGCGTTTCATCAATATAAAGTATTTTTTTTTTACATTTAGTAATGGTATGTTAAGTTTAAAATATTGTTTAATATAGGCATCATGTGTGCTGTTCAATGTGACAATGCATTTTTATTTTCTTGTACCGCACGTGTTTCACACTCGTACATTGTGATGGTATTTTTTTTTTATTGTATATCGCCTCTACTGTACACCTCTCTGTCAATAGAACAGGTCGAGTCCGTTTTTTTTTTTTCTTGCATTGATCTGGTTGAATTTGTGTGACCTTTTTACACTGAAAATGTTGTATAAAAAGCTCTCTGTCTGTTGAAATAAAGTTAGTTGGATTTACGCCGTCTGTCAGTTATGCTGGCGATACGCACATTTCTTTTTAAATGCCTTCATAACACGGTAATGGAGTACCTTTATTTAGCACTGGAAAGGAAGCATACATATGGATTCTAACTCAGACGGGTTGCGATACGCACGCTCTTTAAAAGAGTGAAACGGATAGAAAGAAAGCAAAAGGAAATATGATTCATTCACCATGGCCTTCTAGTTAAGAACGAGAAATTTAGTTTTGAATTGGGGAACTTTGTGCCCTTTGATCGCTATGTTTGACAGTAAACTTCCTCACAAAGTGCGACTTCAGATTAAAAGGGCTTGCGGCTCCTCTTTGATGATGCCTGTCGTTAAGAGGCTTCTTTGCCGGTAACTAAGGATCTCTCTCTCTCTCTCTCTCTCTCTCTCTCTCTCTCTCTCTCTCTCATGACGTACTTTAATTTTTGCTAGTTTCTCGGATAATGACAATTATTGTTCAAGTCTTGAATGATGGTTGTATTGCCTCCGGATTTGTGTGCGCTCACGTATTTGTTAATCTGTCACGTTTATATATTTCACATTTTCTGTTGATTTTAAAGTGATCATTCTAATTAAAATGAGGTGCATAAGGATAATGACAGGAATTCGATGAACATTGATACGAAAAAAAGGTAAATAATATATATATATAAGAAAACGAAGAAGAAAAGGAAAATAATGAAACGAATCGTGGAATAAAAAGGGGTAAAAAAAAAAAAAACAGTGGGCGGAGAAGTGTCATGTCTTTTGAGACTCGTCTGTTCCAGCAGGAATAGTTTCCGATCCCCGCCCTCCGAAATGAATGATAATTCGGCGTCCGCCAGTATTTTAAGCTCCGTGCTGGGTAAAGTGCCCAGCCAAGCGGAACAGCTGCATCATGAGGAGTTGTGACGGCTGTGATAATTACACGAGCGGCCTCGTGAAGTAGGTGAGACACTAGCCTTTAGATGTTTAATAACGCTCCAGGATAATTTCGGTATAATAATCATAAAAAAAATCGAAGAAGCAAAATTTAAGCTGTCAAGAACTACAGATGTAAAGTGGGGAATATATCAACTTTGTAAACGTGTAATGAACATGTTTTATTACCATTTATAATAATAATAATAATAATAATAATAATAATAATAATAATAATAATAATAATAATGATAATAATAATAATAATAATAATTGCGGAGGCAAAATTCTTTGTTGGCACAAGGCCACGGCAAGGTAACAACTGCACATGTAAAGTGGGAAAAATATTAAAATTTTAAACTTTTAATGTACATGTTCTTGTAAACATTAATATGTGTTCAATATTTGTTCTCTTCTGCATTTTATTTTATAGTATTTCTGATTATCGACAGAACTGAGTTTATATAACTAATATAAGAGAGCATTATTATTAATTGGGTCTTTATGAAAGAGTAAGAAAATGATTATTATTATTATTATTATTATTATTATTCTTATTATTATTATTATTGCTTGCTAAGCTACAATCCTAGTTGGAAAAGCAGGATAATATAAACCCAGGGGCCCCAACAGGGAAAATAGCCTAGTGAGTAAAGGAAACTAGGAAAAATGAAATATTCTAAGAGTAGTAACAACATTAATATAAGTATATCCTATATAAATTATAAAAAAACTTTAACAAAACAAGAGGAAGAGAAATTAGATAGAATATTGTGCCCGAGTGTACCCTCAAGCAAATGAGGAAAGGAAACAATGAAAGGCCGTAATATATTGATAGTGTATCGGACTCCTCCACTTATTTCATTTCCTTTTTTTGCTAACTCAATTCCTCGTAAGTTTCCTTAATTATGTGATTACTGGATGATCCTATCTGACATCTTCGCCTCGCTTGCACTAATTAGCTTGTGGAGTGGGCCAGGTACATCCTGGTATATACGATGATGATGTAACGCATTCTTCCCATTTCTCTCTCTCTCTCTCTCTCTCTTTAGACACACGCATATATATATGTGTGTATGTATGTATATATATATATGTATATATATATATATATATATATATATATATATATATATATACACACATATCTTCTTTGTGTGTATATATATGTATATACATATACAAAATATATATATATATATATATGTATATATAATATAATATATATATATATATATAATATATATATATTATAATGTACTTGTGGGCAGTAGACTAATACGAACCTAATAAGAAGAATGTGGGTGAGTGGAAAAGGTAATAAGAACGTTGAGCGATCGCTGTATAAAAGTCGGAAGGTGATAGAACCTAAAGGAGGGCAATTCCCAATAGTCAGTTGTAAATATTTTATCCATAATGTTTTTTTTTTCAATATTCTCTAGAAATTAAGAGCAACATAAATTATTTAAGAAATTTTACCAATTATTTTTCAGTGGAACTCAAGGACAGTAAAAATATATTAACTCTCTCTCTCTCTCTCTCTCTCTCTCTCTCTCTCTCTCTCTCTCTCTCTCTCTCTCTCTCTCTCATCTCTCTCCTCTCTCTCTCAATAACAAAATAAAACAAAGAGAATAAAAACAATTAAGTTGAAATGAGTCTAAATTCTTCCATGAGGAGAATTAATGGACTTTATAAAAGAACGAGTGAATGTTCCAGGCATCGTAAAAAGAAAAAAGAAGAATAAACTGCGCCCATTTATGCCTTAAAATTTTTCAAACTTTTTCGATCCATTTATCAGGTCAGGACCAAGTTTTAACAAAGAGGGCGAACTTTATTGCGAAAGTTTTGGTAATGTGTTATATCTAGCACAAAGTGATGAAAGGTCTGTAGATGATTGAATTGTTTTTATTTGGATGAGATTGAAGATTCATCTGTTTCGATTTCTTCTTCTTTTTCTTCTTCCTTCTTCTTCTTCTCTTCTTTGTCGTGCAGAAGGGAATTATTTTTTTCCGTTTATGATTATGTAACAAATCGAAATGTATTTTTTTCTTTTGCATGTGAATCCAAGGCTTTTCTTTGTATGCTGCTATTATTATTATTATTATTATTATTATTATTATTATTATTATTATTATTATTATTATTATTATTATTATTATTATTATTATTACCCTGTTTGTTTGTTTGTTTGTGAACAGATTCCTGACCACAATTTTAATCGTAGATTAATGAAACTTGCAGGGATTAACATTCATGTAAAAAGATGGAAATGATTAAATTTTGGAAGGTCAAGGTCAAGGTCACGGTCAAGCTAAATGTCCAATTAACGTAATCAGCCCATAAGTTTGGACAATATTGTCACAGAAACTTCAAACTTGGTTCATGTTTGAGTGTTTGAAAATCCACGCCAATTAATACATGTTAAGATTCAAAGGTCAAGGACGAGATATAACCATCAGCGGCGGAGGTCTGCACTCTACTGAGTGCCCCTCTAGTTATTATTATTATCATTATTATTATTATTGTTGTTGTTGTTGTTGTTACCTGAATGTAAAATTCCTCTCAGGGTACAAACAGAAAAATTATGAACTTGGCAGATCAACCTCTCATCCAAATATTATTAATCTTAGAAAAGGGAAATGCAGCTAAGAGAATAAGTAATATTAAGGATTCGAAAATTTAATTGGATCTAGATCTGATTTACATAGTTTAACGGTTTAAAATTCACTCATGATTGGCAAAGGCAAGGGACAGTGACAAAGCCCTAGAGACTGACCATATATACATATGATCATCGGCTAAGCCCCCTCCACTCAAGCTAGGATCAGAGAGGGCCAGGCAATGACGGCTGATGACTCAGCAGGTAGACCTATAAGTTCCCCTAAACCCCCATTCCTTAGCTCACAAGGATGGTGAGGTTTAAACACTACAAGAAACTATCGAGCTTGAGCGGGTCTGAAACCCCAGTCCAGGAGATCGCCATGCAGGATGTTTCCAATAGGGTACCAAAACCCTAATTTTATGGATAATAAGAGAAATGAGTCGATATATTTTCCAACTCCCCTTTAATATCTGTATTGTTGTTTAATTAGAATATGTATGATTAGGACGCGTAAGTTTCAGGATCGACTAAATCTTGTGTATGTTTTTTTTTAATATCTGTTTACGACTTAAAATATTACACGTTTATTATGTGCTGGTTTGCAATTATATTAGTTTAGGCGTGACTTTGTTGGTGAAAGATTATTTATGTTTTATACTATATCATGATATTTCTTTTGTGCTTATAATTTGCTCAAGAAATTGGTAGATAACAACCCTCATATCATTCCCTGATATTAATAACGCCAAATACCTTTCAAGCAACGCCTTTTAAAAATTAGATTAATTATATTCATTTAGCTGCTTTATAAAACCGTTTCTTATTCTTTTTACGGTGGGAATAAACGTCTATGAATTAATTCAAGACTGCAACTTTTTCCTTTTAATTTGTCCGAATATTGAGTTGGGATTGTCTAAGCGTTAAAAGCTTTTGTGCTATTTTTAATGAAGGTTTGTAATTACAGTACGTTTTCAGGTGGTGCTCAGGGCTGACCTTTCCCGTTAGCCTGCAGTTCTAATTATGCAGTTTATTGAATATTGTTCTTTTAGAAAAAGAG
>NC_090743.1:23641859-23656859 GCF_036898095.1 Palaemon carinicauda
AGTGTTTAGTTTTAGTAAACATTGTTGATGAAGTCGGTCTTGCTTCATTATACTCAACTCAGTGAGAAAGGGCTGACAGGGGAGGGCCCCTAGTTTGAAACTGAGTTCCATCTGATGCCACATCTCCAACCCCCCCAACCCCCCAATTACCATACACCCCCCTCTCGCAATTTGCATTTTCTACCAAGAGCTGCTTGTTCATGTTATAGTGTAACTGCATTAGCTTTTAAAGGTAACCCATATGCCAAACTTGAAGCAAGGAAAGGTCCATCGCGAATGTTTGTAGCAGCAGCGTCTAGCATATGAGCGTGGGATGACCTGCTCATATGCCATGTGACCCCCCCCCCCTTTTTTTTTTTTACAGAAAACACGCCCTGAATTTTACCCCGATGGATGTGTGAAACACAGGTAGAATAATGCCGAACACGTTTCGGAAATACACCAGTTTGTAAAGAAACAGCGAGAGGAGAGAGAGAGAGAGAGAGAGAGGAGAGAGAGAGAGAGAGAGAGAGAGAGAGAGGAGGAGAGAGAGAGAGAGAGAGAAAAGTGGAGCAGATTGAAGAAAGAAGACAAGCTGGTGAGCTGTGATGTGACATCAGTCGGGGAATCCATTTAAAATCAAGTGCCATCCCCTGTCGGTCTTTTCTCGTTATGTTAGTTATAATGTATCTGCTAGCTTTATGAATGTAGCCCAAGGAATTGACATTGGTTTTGTAGGACTCTTTTTGTGTCTCTTTTTAGTAGGACCCATGAAAATAGCTATTTCATCGTTCATCAGATTATTAGATTCTCTATCAATGAATATCATAGGGTTAAACTGTTTCTGTTTATTTTAGAATAAAATAAAACGTTGTTTCTGGATATAATAATGCAGATTTTGTTAGAATTATTGCTGTAAAAAATATTATTTGGTTACATGAATCTAGCTCACAGGGTTTACAGTGTTATTAAAGGATTTAAAATACATTTGCATATATGTCTTGTTCGTCTGTTGCGTGTCCTATAGGTAAATCGGGTCTATTGTTCAACAAAATTATAGTCAATCAGTGCCATAGAGTTGAAGACAGATCCTTCAAATTTATGCGCAGAAAGTTAACATTTGGCTACTGCATAAAAGTTGTTGAAATGTTTTGGGGATCTATTTCCATTGATAAACTATGTTTGACGGTAATCCCGGATCAAGGTCTGGTGACGGGGAACTATAGTGGGATTCTGACCAAACATCTTATTTCTTTTTATTTTGATCGGCTTTCAACGATGGTTTTCGTTAGTGGATGTTTGTGAAAATAGAAAAAGTGATGAAAATTTGAATTATAGTTTTTTGTCAATTGTAGTTAAATTGTATGATAGTTTTATATAATATAAAGTGCAAGTGCCTGACTATATATATATATATATATATATATATATATATATATATTATATATATATATATATATATATATATATATATATATATATATATATATATATATATATATATATATATATATATATATATATATATATATATGTATATATATATTTCCTGTCACGCTAAAGGGGAGAAGTAGTTATACCTTGGTGAGAGGGTGATACCATGAGAGGTACACTCGGAAACCACGCTCTCCCTCAAATTTCCGAACCACCAAGTTGTAGATAGGAAAGGGGGATGGGGTGGGAAGGGTTGAATCTGTGTGTATGCATATCTGTCTAAATATTTAGACAACATTTTTGAAGGCCATTATATACACCATTATATACACCATTATATACTGTATATGATACTGTACACCTTCTTCGCCAGTGTTTGTCTATTAAGGTACTGTACATTTCCTATTACAAAAAGTAAAATAATATTGTGTAGGTAGGGATGGTCTTTTGAAGTAGATATTGATCGATGTTAGTTTTATATCTGTACTTCAGTATAGCCTATTTGTTGATATTTTTCATGAATTGCGACACCAATGATGCTTCTCTTCAACCCCTCATTAGCATGAAACAATTAGGATAAAAGGTACTCACGTAAATACATGAATGCGATTTTTTCTAGATAAAAAATTACATTAATTTTCGTTACATACAACGAGTCCTTTCAATAAAGAACTTTTTTTATTATAATTAACATATGCTGATTCAATTTCTAATCTACTCCGGAGAAAAAACAAACGTATATCTTGTACATATTTCATTTTGGTCGAATATTCTATTTAGATCATAACTACAAGCCATTGTGTGCGAATAAAGGAAAGGGCGTCGGCCGGTGAGTGTGATGACGCAGGCAAACTGCAGAATCTCGTCAGGATGAAATTTTTTTTTCTCTGTGTGTGTATATATATATATATATATATATATATATATATATATATATATATATATATATATATATATATATATATATATATATATATATATATATATATATATTGATGGAACAAGAAAGGCAGCAACTTGTGTCAAAATGATTGTTGGATGACTTGGAAGATCTTTTGAAGCCAGCAAACTCATCCATATACTTATATATATATATAATGATAGAGCAAGGAAGACAGCAATTTATATCTTAAAAAAATTATTGTGAGATGACATGAAATGTCTTTTTGAAGCTATCATGCTTATTTACTGTCACAATAACAGGCTGTTGGTATATGTGAGAACCAACTGAGACGATAGAAATAATGCCTCATATGCAGATCTTTTGCAATTATTGTCTGAAAATGATTATCTATTCCAGATGTTAGAAACCTCTCTAGGTTGTTTCAAGTGACAGTTTTTTCCTACATATTAATTGTTTCGTGACATATCTCCTGAAGATTTCCTTGTCAGGGAAATGATTGTTTAGTATTTATTTTACAGAACAGCATAACGTTTTAATGCGCCTTGTTACATAAATAGATTAGCCTGTATCAAGTGTTTAATTTCAGGTACAATAAAACGATACAAGATTTCCTTGCTGTAATTTTGACACCAATATTTTTGCTATGGTTTTTCTAACATGCAGTGTATATATATATATATATATATATATATATATATATATATATATATATATATATATATATATATATATATATATATATATATACATATATATATATATATACATATATATATATACTTATATATATATGTATATATATATATAATTTATATATATATATATATATATATATATATATATATATATATATATCCTTTTCTGAGTGAGATTACCTTAACGTGGTGAAAGAGTTTATGTATGTCAGGGCCACATATACTAGGTTGGTTTGTTGGGAGCTATCAGACAAAAGTCTCGCATCACCAGATTGGCCAGCGTGGTGATGAAATCTGGCTAAACCCCAGATATGAATAAGGACATGTGTGAGGCCTTTTTCCTGCAGTGGACTAGAAATGGCTGTATCTTTTGCTGTATATATATATATATATATAATATATATATATATATATATATATATATATATATATATATATATATGTGTGTGTGTGTGTGTGTGTGTGTGTGTGTGTGTGTGTGTGTGTGTGTGTTTTAAAGCAGAAAATGTAAAATGTAAATACAAAAGACGTCTGAGCTTACTACAATTACTTTACCACACACAAACAGAAATGTTATTAGATAAATGTGCTCGTTACTTGTAAATATGTTACAGCTACTACCGAGGCCTCTATAAATAGAATAAAAATTGATTCAACGTTTGTAAGCACTCTGAAGCAGACATTGGAAACCAAATGCCTCTTTGTCATTTGTTCCAAATGGCAAACACCCAAGACATCAGTTTTCGACATAGATTATTATGAGTATTGCGGCCATCAAGGAAAATTGTTAAGGCTAGAAAAATCGTTCAGCACTCTCCTTGAAATAGCTGTGAATTGAATAAATTGGATGGTTTTAAGGCCACCTTTTATTGGATGTTTGAAATATTTATATGTACAGACACACACATATATAAATAAATATATATATGTATATATATATATATAAATATATATATATATATATATATATATATATATATATATATATATATATATATATATATGTATGTATATATACACACCTATTCACGCAATGGGCCTCAATTAGATTTCGCCAGTTTTCTTTATATTGAGCTTTTAATTCAATACTTTTACATTCATCATCTCCCACTTCTCGCAACATAGTCCTCAGCCATATAGGCCTGGGTCTTCCAACTAGTGCCTTGTGGAGCCCAGTTAAATGTTTAGTAAACTAATCTCTCTTAGATAATGCGAAAAGCATGTCCAAACTATCTCAATCCACCCCTTTCCATGATCTCATCCACATATGGCACTTGAGTAATCTCTCTTATAGTTTCAATTCTAATCATGTCTTGCCATTTAACTCCCATTATTCTTCTGAGGGCTTTATTCTCAAATTTATTAAATCTGTTGGAGATTGTTTCATTGTCATACTATGACTCATGTCTATACAATAAGATAGATCTCACTAAACTGATATATATATATATATATATATATATATATATATATATATATATATATATATATATATATATATATATATATATATATATATATGTATATATATATCTGATTTTTATATGTAATTTCAGGTGGTTTGATTTCCAACTTTTACTTAACCTAGCCATTGTATGATTTGCTCTTTTCAATCTTTCGTTAAACTTTAATTCTAAAGACCCTCTATTAGAGATCATAGTTCCAAAATAATTAAATGATTCTACCCCATTAATCCTCTCTCCATCCAATGATATTTCATCTTCCATTGCATATTCCGTTCTAATCATATCTGTTTTTCTTCTATTTATCTTGACCCCACCCTCCTCTGATATTTCATGCATTCTGGTAAGCAAGCGTTACAAATCCTGTGGTGATCTGCTAATAAGGACAGAGTCATCAGCATATTCTAGGTTAGCTAATTTCCTATTACCACTCCAGTCCAATCCTTCTCCTCTATCTTCAAATGTTCTACGCATTACAAAATTTATGAGGAGGACAAACAACGTAGGTGACAAAACATTCCCTTGGAGTACTCCGTTGTTCACTGGAAACTCGTCTGATATGACTTCACTAGCATTAACTTTGCACTTGCTATTCTCATGAACAGACTTGATCAAATTTATATATTTAAGAGGAATTCCATAATATCGTAGGACTCTGCACCAAAATGGCCGGCGCACACTATCAGTCTTTTTTTTTCACATTCCACAAATGCCATAAAAAGTGGATTTCTATATTCTACGCATAGTTGTACTGCGGGTCTCAAAATGAAAATTTTGTAATTTTCTAAATCCTGCTTGTTCATCTCACATCTTTACATCAATCTTTCGTTCTAGCCTCTTTAGAATAAGCTGACTATATATTTTCATGACAACTGACGTAAGTGTGATGCCTCAGTGATTATTGCAATCAGTCAGATCTTTTTTTTTTTTTTTTTTTTTTTTTTTTTTTTTTTTTTTTTTTAGCCATTGTCACCAACACTACTAATTCCCATTCATCAGGTTTTGCTTCTTCATGCCACATTCCACAAAATATTCTTGTAAGTATTCTGAATTCACTTCATTTTTGGCCAGTATCATCTCATCAGTTATTCCATAGAAACCAGGGTCTTTCCATCTCTTTAGTTTTTTAATGATATATATATATATATATATATATATATATATATATATATATATATATATATATATATATATATATATATATATATATTTATATATGTATATATATATATATATATATATTTATATATATATATATATATATGTGTGTGTGTGTGTGTTTGTGTGTCTGTATACATATCTGTGTGAGTATTATGTAATATCTCTGAGTGTGTTTGTGTATGCCTTTTATTTCCCCCAGGAGAATCTACTACACATTTACAACTGGATAGATTGGTTATTGTAAATCTAAGGGACCACGCGCTTTTCGAATGGGACCCAAGTTCTCTACCACTTAATTTTGTGGCCTCGGTGAATGATTACATTTTCATTTTACTCAAAACTTACAGTTTTTTCTTTCTTTGATTTCTCTATTCTTTCGTACGGTTGTGGTAACCTATAGGACACTTCACTGCTTGGCTATCACGCTCAAGCTCAATAGTTTCTTGTACTGTCTGCACCCTTAGCATCCCTATGATATAAGGTATGGGGTGTTTGGGTGAATGCTATGTTTCTACATGCAGAGTCATCAGCAGCCATTGCTTGGCCCTCCCTGGTCCTAACTTGGATGGGGAGAGGCTTGGGCGCTGATCGTATAATTATATACCGCATATAGTCTGTCTCTAAGGGCATTTTCCTGCTTGGGTGTTGTCACTGTCCCTTGCTTATTACTCATGAGTGACCTTTAAACCTGTAAATCGTATAAAACTTCTCTCTCTCTCTCTCTCTCTCTCTCTCTCTCTCTCTCTCTCTCTCTCTCTCTCTCTCTCTCTCTCTCTCTCTCATTTCCCAAATACCTCCGAATCCAAGGTGCAATGATGGCACTGTTGTAGCCTTGGTCCAGATATACGGGGCCATTATTAAGGGATTATCGCCCCCTTTCCCTACCGTATGGTCAGAAATACGACTTTTTAAATTGGAAAACTTCTGATCACGTCCAATACAGGTAGTGTTTTCGCCTTCATTTCCGCTATTTCTGTTCATCTAGTGTTCTTGTGTTCTTTTTCTGGTAGTATAGTTTATTTGGTGATTTTTGTAGGATTTTGTGCCTGTATTTGTTAACTTTAGTGGAATTCTATGTGTATTTATCTATCTATTTATCTATCTATCTATATATATATATATATATATATATATATATATATATATATATGTATATATATATATATATATATATATATATAGATAAATAAATGTATATATATGTGTATATATATGTATATATATATTGATATATATGTACAGGTATATATAGGTATATATATGTTTATATATGTATATATATATACATACATATATATATATATATATATGTGTGTGTGTATATATATATGTATATTTATATATATATATATATATGTATACATATGTATATATGTTTATATATATGTGTATATATATATGTATATATGTATATATTTATATATATGTATATATATGTAAATATATGTTAATATATATGTATATATATATGTATATATATTTATATATATGTATATATATGTAGATATATGTTTATTTATATATATATATATATATATATATATATATATATATATATATATATATATATATATGCATATACATATATATACACACACGTGTGTGTGTGTGTGTTAGGCTTCATATACTTTTTACATATGACTTGTGGTCTTACACGGAACCATTGCCCAATTTTGATTTGGGAGTTAGTGACTCAAGACGTATTCGTCTTGCACTGTACTTGTTATACTGTATAAATGCTATTCTTGTATTATATTGAAAAGAATAACTTTACTGATCCTGGAATTCAATGGTACATTAAAAAAAAAAATAAGTATTCTCCGCTTTAGTCGCTAGTTTATATCTGTTGAATAATTACAATTGAATTAGCAAGAGGAAATAGTATTTGTCAAATAGGGAGACCAATTATCGCGTGATTACCGATTCAATCAGGAGTATGAATGTTAATAGTGGATAATGTTAATTGATATCTTTGAACACTTCGGAGTCTTGCATTCTAGAGGAAGGACACTCCAAAATCAAACCATTGTTCTCTAGTCTTGGGCAGTGCCATAGCCTCTGTACCATGGTCTTCCACTGTCTTGGGTTAGAGATCTATTTCTTGAAGGTACACTCGGGCATACTATTCTATCTTATTTCTCTTCCTCTTATTTTGGTAAAGTTTTTATAGTTTATATAGGAGATATTTTAATGCTGTTACTGTTCATGAAATATTTTATTTTTCCTTGTTTCCTTTCTTCACTGAGCTATTTTCTCTGTTGGGGCTCTTGGGCTTATAGTATCCTTCCTTTCCAACTAGGGATGTAGCTTACCAAGTAATAATAATAATAATAATAATAATAATAATATTAATAATACTATAAAAAACAGTTTCTAAACTCTCTTCTCAACACAAGAGCATCACATTCCATTGTGCAAAAGCTGGTGCGTATAAGAAATTCCTTCGAAATCTACCAAAACATAATAAGAAAGAAAGAAGAATAAAGAACCAGTTGCTAAAATCCTTCCGGGTTGTTTTACTTCTTCGCCATAACCCTAGGCAATGTCTTTCTTTGATATCCTTTTCACTGCCGTCCCAAGCTTTTTTCTCTTTCTTAGAGAGAGAGAGAGAGAGAGAGAGAGAGAGAGAGAGAGAGAGAGAGAGAGAGAGAGAGAGAGAGAGGTACCGGATTCAAGGCAATACCTTGGAAGATCTAACAGGTATGATCTGGAGCCTTTTTGTTTTTGAAGGTGCAAAGAATCCTTTTTTTTTTTTTTTTTTTTTCAGTCCTTAGTGTTGAAGCATTTTATCTAATAGGATCTATACACCTAAGTTTTTTTTTTTTACGCTATTGTCATTTGGTTATTTACAATCATACTGAAGCGAAATTTCATGAACCTTTCAAGTTCTTTAACTGTGTTTAATATTATAAGGTAGGAAAAGGAAAAACAAAAGACAGGCCAGTATCTGTACGTTTTTTTTTAATGTTCGTTTTGCAATGATAAATTACTGTCAATGCTTTACGCATATTTGTAATTTGTATGATATGTTCCAATCACCGAGAGGCGATTCATTTCCATATCGACCAGCGGAGCATGTGTCAATTAATCACGATGTATATTTCATTGAAATGGTACCTGTACCTGAAATTGAGCACTGGATAGATTAAACCTTTGCAATATAAAGTACAACTTTGTTGTTCTTGCAAAATTTAATATCACCAGCGTTGAAATGCAAGCACACTGTCAAGTGCTTCAGATTAATGCGGCTGCTCTCTTGTGATTTTCGTAAACAAATGCAAATTACTTAGTCATGTTCGTGTTCAAGTCGTAGACGAATTTAACAAGGTTTGTTCGTGTATTTATGTTGAATCATGGTTGCCGTTCCATGCAATACAGTATTGTTATAAACAATAATTCAGTTGAAGGGTTGACCATTTTATATAAGAATTAGCTATACTTTATTAAAATCTGTTGGGGAGGGTAACCAAATTTAGATTTTTGCCTTGGATATAAGGAAATAAAAAGAATAAGTAATGTTTAAAGTCACACCTATAAATACATTGTGTGTGTGTGTTTGTATATATATATATATATATATATATATATATATATATATATATATATATATATATATATATATATATATATATATATATATATATCTTTACATTCATTAACAGGAACTCGGGCAGACAAATCCTCAACGAATGAACATTGCAATGACGCACGCAGTTGTTGCATGGCATTAAATATCGTTTTAATATTATACCGCATCAAGGCCATTTGTTTTGAAATAAAAACAATTTTCCATTATTGATAAAAGTCCTTATGGTATAAATATCGCTAGCGACGGTATACGTTTTTAGTTGATGCAAAGTGAGCCTTATTTTAGAATAGAATGATATTTCATTACTATTATCGCCTGTACTGGTTTTATTTTAATTGCTATATAAATACAGTATGCACCAGCCACCTTTTGAGATACTACCACTAGAGAGGTATTGGGTCCTTTGACTACCCATATAGTACTACATGGGATTCCTCTCTGGGTACGGCTCATTTTCCATTTACCTACACAGCCTACATCGAAAAGTTTTGTCTATTATTTGCACATGCTCTTCTTAATTCATACACCTTCTTCACTCAAGGGGTTAACTACTGCACTGCAATTGTTCAATGGCCACCTTCCACATTTTCTCTAATCTTGGGTAGTTCCATAGCCTCTGTACCATGGTCTTCCAATGTCTTGGGTTAGAGTTCTTTTGCTTGAAGGTACACACAGGCACACAATTCAATCTGTTTCCTTATTTCCTTTCCTCACTGGGCTATTTACCCTGTTGGAGTTCATGGGCTTATACTTTAGCATCCAGGGGCTAAGTAATATACAAAATTTTACATAGCCCCTTTGCTTACCATGCCCGTATAACAAATTAGATACAGTTTCCGAATGCAGAAGAGAAAAAGAGACATAGAGAAAAAGATGGTTCACCGTTGGGAGAAATGTTCTTGGAAAAGATTAATTTTTGTGGGGGTCACGTTCCTCTTTGCTCTTCTGTCGCTTGGCTGGGCTGACTTAAAGGGCACGTATAGGAACCACCCGAATCCACGAGAGGAATTCTCCTGGGAGAGCTAAAGGAATGATTGCGTTATTATTATTATTATTATTATTATTATTATTATTATTATTATTATTATTATTATTATTATTATTAACTATACCATGCTAATTAGAAGAGATTCTTGATGCTGTTTTTGTGTAATTTATTTTAGGGTATAATTGTATTTATTTTCCAATATATTTTTACACTGCGAAAATTTATTGCACGTTGACTTACGTATTTTGTATGTTTGTACATTCAATTCTGCTGTGTAGGTGTGATGTTAAGAAAAGATGGTCTTAATATATGTGAAGTGTGAGTGTGTTCGCAAGATATCAGGCAATGAAGCAACATATGGAGCAAATGGAGAGAGAAAAGGTGGTCGGCTTTGTGTGTGCTTAGGTAAACTGATTGTCTTTATATAGAAAAAGAGTTTCCTTTACATGACGCTCATATTCATAATCAAATAGAAGAACCTCGTCGCTGTCTTTTGGCCACCATGAAGTGATCATTTTCATAAGAGACTGCTTTTACTCCGAGAGTGTTTTCCCATTTGCAATGAGTAGTCGAACCGCCTTTCGGTTTCTCGGCGAATTGTTAGGGATGAGACTGCTATCCACACAGTACCATGATCCTGGCAGGAACTGATAGCCATGATTCAGAACTAGGTGAACTGGTAACTGGGAACAATCCCCGGACCTAGCCAACATAACCCCACTGCTGCAATAGTAATTTTATATATATATATATATATATATATATATATATATATATATATATATATATATATATATATATATATATATATATATATATATATATATATATAGACATATGTATGTATGTGTATGTATTGTGTGTGTATAAAATTTTGCGTATGCGCAAAAAATATATATAACTTATGAGTAAATATCTGAGATCACCGCGCCCCAACCTTACCCCATCTCTCTCTCTCTCTCTCTCTCTCTCTCTCTCTCTCTCTCTCTCTCTCTCTCTCTCTCTCTCTCTCTCTCTTATAACTGACCATTTTCAAATCATTCATCATTACAGAATATAGGTAATGAAGGCTTTTCAGAATTCTTTTTGATGTCATTTCAAAGCGAGACAGGGTGTCATTTATACGAAAAAAATTAATGAAATTTTTTATGAATATTGGTTAATGAAGTTCTTTAAGTAATGTGGACGAATAGTTGAAAAGTACCCTTTTTAACAGACTTTATAGATGCAGAAATCGCACATTTTATGATGCAGGAAAAAATACCCAGGTGTTTGGAATAGAGACCATATATTTTATGAATATTCACGATTGAAATGGTAATGTCGAATCAATGTTTTGTTAACGCTAACTTTTAAAATCTATATGTTGCTAGAAAATTAGATAGAACAATTTTGTGTGTGTATTGTAGGTCAATATGTTTTTTTTTTTTTGAAAATATAGAGTACTTATCTTCTCTTTAGCCAATAGCACTACCCTGTTTATAAGCACTTTAACTTGGTAATACATAGTTTGTGTGCTTGCTGAGGTAGATCACGGTTACAAAATTCCATGAAAGAAATTGTCTATCACATATTAAGACATGACCGTTTCCATTCCTGCAATGGCTGGAGGGATATTGCCTCTATAAATAGCAGTTAGCCTTAGGGTTTAAGGCTCGCAGCCCAATCCTTCAGAAGTAAATCACACATAATGGAAGATTCTCACCTTCGGGAGCTGTAAAAGACAGAGCAAACAAAATCTTAAAACATAATCACATTATTGTGGCAAAAGGTACATATACTGTAGATAGAGTATATGCCTTTTAAAACAGCACTTATCGCGCATGATGTTATATATATGTAAATGTTATTGTAATTCAGTCATAACTAATGATGAACACCATCTAATTGGAAAGAAACGAAGAAGCCGTTGAATGATATGTGTTATTTCGATAATAAGTAACCGGTGGATTTCTTTTTCAAGTGTCACTATTGATTTTGAGGTTTCGATTTTCCCTTCGGCTTTTGTTTTCCATGTAATTTTCTTTTCTTTTGAAAGTTGTATCCCATTGTTTTTATAGCTATCTATCTATCTATCTATCTATATATATACATATATATATATATATATATATATATATGTATGTATATATATATATATATATATATATATATATATATATATATATATTATCGAGCTCTAATCCCTCTCAAGTGAGAGCTTCCACTGAAGCCTCGGCCTACCATCCCTGTGACTTAAGGATGGATCAGAGGGCTCCATAGGCCAAGTAGTACGGAGCTTGGCAGATAAGTTCTTAGTTCGATCCCGGACTACTGTTCACAAGCTAAACTATTTAAAAATGGGCGAAGGCTATCAGCGGTTGCTTGGTTCAAGAAAAGGTCCTGGGGTAGCAACCTTGTCCCTAGAGATTTCCCGAGAAACTAGAAGGTATTACTGCCCGAAGGGGAAGAGGACGCATGGTTCATACGAAATATAAATACTCCTTTCTAAGTGGGGATGTCTTAGCCTAGTGAAAGGGTTTATGTATCGTCATGATCAACAAATCTGTACTAGTCAGGGCCCCCCCATACTAGGTAGGTTTGCTGTGAGCGATCATAACATTTCCCACCATCACCAATCCGCATTGGCAATGGTGGTGATGAAAACTGGCCAAATCCCAGAATGAAGCTTTTGTCCGGAAGTGCAGTTGTTGTTGTTGTATATATAAATACACTAGTGACTCATTACCTAAAACGGCTTTTACTTTGTAGGTAGTAGGTTGGCCAGGGTTCCAGCCACCCGTTGAGATACAACCTCTGGGATCTTTTGACTGGCCAGACAGTACTACATTGGATCCTTCTCTCTGGTTATGGTTCATTTTTCTTTGCCTACAATTTTACACACACACACACACACCCACCGAATAGTCTGGCCTTATCCTTACATATTCTCCTCTTTCCTCATACACCTGCCAACATTGAGATTACCTAACAATTCTTCTTCACCCAAGGGGTTACTGCACTTTAATTGTTCAGTGGTCACTTTCCTCTTGGGAAGAGTAGAAGAGACTCCTTAGCTATGGTAAGCAGCTCTTCTAGGAGGACACTCCAAAATCAAACAATTGATCTCTAGTATTGGGCTAGCCTCTGTACCATGGTTTTCAACTGTCTTGGGTTAGAGTTCTCTTGCTTGCGAGTACATTTGGGCACACTATTGTATCTTATTTCTCTTCCTCTTGTTTTGTTAAAGTTTTTATAGTTTATATAGGAGATACTTATTTTAATGTTACTCTTCTTAGAATATTTTATTTTTCCTAGTTTCCTTTCCTCACTGGGCTATTTTCCCTGTTTGAGCCCCTGGGCTTATAGCATCCCGCTTTTCCAACTAGGGTTGTAGGTTAGCAAGTAATAATGATAATAATAATAATAATAATGATAATAATAATAATAATAATAATAATAATAATAATAATAATACTGATTTGTTGATTTTGGTATATATTGGAAACCCTTAGAACGTTAATTTTACTTGCACAATAACTTCAGGGAGCGTTGTTATTGCTGCAGCTGGTTGGTTTTTTATCACTTTAAACTGGGTTCGTTATTGACCTGAGGGCCATGTTGGAATTTTTGGGCGGCCAAGTTGATTATTTTTCTTATCAGAGGAGCTGGGTGCATGCTTGCAACATGCACCCTCTCTCTCTCTCTCTCTCTCTCTCTCTCTCTCTCTCTCTCTCTCTCTCTCTCTCTCTCTCTCTCTCTATTCAATTTTGTGTTGGTTTAGCGGATTGTGGTGGTTACCTTTACATTTATTTTTTAAAATGGATATATTTTATAAACATCTTCTTACCTACATACTGTATATATTTGAATACATTTTTATGTATCTGAAGTATATTAATGCGCATGCACACTTATAGGAATATACTGTATGTATACATATATAAAGGAGATATATATATATATATATATATATATATATATATATATATATATATATATATATATATTTCAAATAAGCCATATATATGGTATGGTCACTGGCATAGAGATATCCTGGACCAGGGTTCAAATCCCGGCCGGTCTGATATTATAGTCTTTGGGTGATTCCGCCTGGGGCTCTGATCCCGAGGTCGTTAAGAGAATCCAGACTTTAATGTATTAATATGTATGGCTTATTTGAAATATGAAAAAAAAACACGTTTAAATGTGCAAAAAATTTATCATATACATATATATATATATATATATATATATATATATATATATATATATATATATATATATATATGTGTGTGTGTGTGTGTGTGTGTGTATGTATGTATGTGTTTGGGTGTGTGTGTGTGTGTGTGTGTGATTTAGAAACAAACAGATAGTAAAGAAATTATGGTTCTTCTAATTACGGGCGGGGAAGTCATCACAACTTTCCAAATTAGATTTCGTTTACTCGCTCAGTATAAGAAAGTCTTGATTCTTTACTCTATACTTGGCCGCACCAAAACTCTTAATCACGAAGTTTCAGGAAATCTTTAGTTACCAAATATTAGTTTCTCTCAAATGGATGGAAGTTTGTAATGTTGAAGTTCAACAGACACGTTCACTAGCGTGACTGGTGCTCTCTCTCTCTCTCTCTCTCTCTCTCTCTCTCTCTCTCTCTCTCTCTCTCTCTCTCTCTCTCTCTCTCAGAGGTATAGATGATTGATAGTCACTAGGAAAAGATCAATGAAGATAAGTGAATAATGTGTAATCAATGATAACGGTTGAAAAATACTTCTTGAACGATGAAATATTACTTAAACAGATTAAAT
>NC_090743.1:23664359-23669359 GCF_036898095.1 Palaemon carinicauda
TTTGTGTCTCTCCCCCACACACTCCCGACTGAGAATTGATGTGCATTAGCGTCGGTCATCAGTATAACTAAGGGGTGGGAATAATAGAGAGGGGGAGGGGGTGAAGGGATGTTAATCAGTAAGAGGGGAAGGGAGGGGAGACGTTGGTAGCACCACGTATTGCCATTTCGTGGAAATGTATAGGAAGGAAGGAGAGATTATATCGGATTAAGACTTATTGATGTGGGAGTGATGACGGGAATTATGATAGTGATATACTCTTACATTCTTTGCTTTCATATACTGTAGTATCTTTTATGAACAAAGTTGATGTGTATATACACAAGCACACACATATATGTGTATATACATACATATATATATATATATATATATATATATATATATATATATATATATATATATATATATATATATATATATATATACGTATAGTTCGTATAGCATGTGCCTTAAGAACAAAGTTTATATTGTGGTTTTATATATATATATACAGTAATATATATACATATATATATATATATATATATATATATATATATATATATATATATATATATATATATATATATAATATGAATGTATGTATATAAATATAGATTCATATAAACACATACAATCTGTTCATATGCTTCAATATTTATATTTTTACTTTAGAGGTAGTTGTATGGTCGTTCACTTTGATTGTTGAATGTATTTTTATGTATACTGCATAGAGAGGAAAGGTAGGGGAACGGTAGATGACAATTTCCACCCTGAGAAAGAAGGAAATAAACTGTGAATGAAGAGTGAAAGCTGCCTTTGATTTTTTTCTTTCTCTTATCTTAAAATAAATTTTCTCTGCAGCGCTTACTGTTGCAAAGTGCAATGTGGGAAGTGTCTTATTAGGAGAAAAAAAGTTGGAGTAAATTAATATTGACGTCTAAGGAATTATGTTAAATGGGTTCTTTTGCAGATTTCCTCCGCCACTTGACATATGGCGCTGTTGTTCATGTTAGGTCTCTTACCCCAGGTTAGGTTATTATTATTATTATTATTACCTCCGCCAACAAAGTTGGGAGGAGGTTATGTTTTCACCCTTGTTTGTCTGTTTGTGAACAACTTCCTAGCCAATAATTTTACTCATAGAGTAGTGAAACTTTCAAGGATTAATTTTTATGTTGAGACGTGGACGTTATTCAATTTTGGTAGTCCTAGGTCAAAGGTCAAGGTCGAGCAATCGGCCGACCGAATTAACCTTAACCTTAAGTTTGCAAATGGTTGTCATGCAGATTTTAAATACGCCTACGGTCTAAATTGATTCTGTGAAAGGCAAGCTGGTTTCGAGAAATAAGTTGCCGTGGTGGAGGTCTGCACTCTGAGTGCTTTTCTAGGTCAATATACCTTAAGGTGTTTGGTCAGCCAGCAAGAGCCGTAGAATATCGTACACCTACATATCACTCACCCGTTGTTATTGTTTTATTTATGTATATTTACTAATATTTACGGTTGATGGGTGGGTTGCATTTAGGACCTTATGCTATGGCTGAAGTTACTGCTCGAATTTGATGGGATAGAACATGTTTATAGTCTGGGAGGCCTATCTAGTCAACGATTTAGTCCTCCAATCCTTGTACGACTTTGAAGTTTTCCCATGACATTTCACCACCAGATTTATTAGTTTTTTTTTCTCTATCTTGGTGAAAATCTTATTTCATTGAAAACCTTCGGATAAATATTTGTAAAAATGTTTGTAATCAGATGGTCGCGTTTTTCCCTCGACAGTTTGGCAGGTTGTTTGTTTGGGATGTTCCGCACTAATAAATGTTTACGGTTTTAGATATTTGCCAGAAATTAACGTTAAAAGACACGGTAACTTTCTTGCTATTGATTTGATTATTTATTTTGCTTTCAATATCGATATATTTGTTACATTGGATTCTTCCAGTAAAATACCCCTCAGATAAATGTTTATGAAAGCATTGTTTTGATACTTTTTGAAAGCATTGTTTTGATACTTTTGCCATTTCAAAAAGTGGATGATAAGTTTGGCATGCATGGTGTTCCCTCTAGATCTAAAAGATACTAAGAAATAAGAGAAAAACTTCCCTTGATTTAGTAACTCGAGTTTGGAGAAGCAAGGTAGATTGGTTGAATAAGAGGGCTACCCAGTCTAGAAGTTAATAAAGTCTGAATACATAGTGGGGCATAGCCATTCAATATTTACAAGCTCTAAAATATGTAATAAACTCAAAATTGATAGATTCTAAAACGATTATGTCAGCAATCTTAATAAATCCCAAAAGAGAATACCTGTATGTATTATTTTCAAATAAAACCTCAATTTACGAACCAAGACCGTAAGGTAAATTAAACCAATATCATGTGCAATGCAGTTGCATATGTCATCACAATGCAAACTCAATGCGAATGGTCTGGCATGGCTGCAGTGAATATATAAATTTCTGAAATGAATTAAAGCAGGATTTCATGCTGTGATATATGAGAGCAAGCGTTTCAACGTTCCAAATTTGAGCGCTCAGCCAACTTTTATTCCAAAACGTGTAGCTTTATTGGAATAGGAATCGAAAAAAAAGAGACGGTGGAATAAGGATTATTATTAAACTCATTCAAGAAATTTAATAACCTTTACTTTTCTGCTGGATTTTGTGATTATTAATACTGTCTGTGAAATGCTATGTGATGCTGGTAAATGATTTATGTATTTCTCAGTGTAATCTTCTCTATATAATAAAGAGCAAGTGTCTATCTAACTATCTATTTATCTATCTATCTATCTATCTATCTATATATATATATATATATATATATATATATATATATATATATATATATATATATACATACATGCATACATATATCTTTCTTGTCACGTTGAGCCAGATTGCCAAACATTTGACTACTCGGTCTCAATCCGCCCCTTGGTGAGAGGGGATACCCCGAGAGGTACAGTCTACCACAAATTGCTTAAACTGCCTTGTTGTAGTCAGAAAAGTGACTGTTGTGAAGGGTTGAATCTGTGTGTGAGTGAATATCTAAGTATTTAGACGTCGTTTTTGACGGGTCGCATGCACTAGTCATTAAGTAAACTTGAAAGTCTTTATTCGATGTTATTTTATTCAGATTCAGTTACTGTTGATGTCGGTGTTAACATCTCATACGCCCAGTATACCTACCTGTAACTTTGCCGCCATAAAACATACCACTAAAGTAATTCCATTAAATTTAAAGTGAACCCTTATAGTAGTAACTGTATAGTATACTTAAATAAAACTGCCATTATAATCGTGGTATATATTGTTACTTATAACTAACCTTATATTCCTCACCTATGGTTTTTTTTTTTTTTTTGTTTTTTTTTTTTTTTTTTTTTTTTTTAGTACTCAAATAACAACTGCAATTTTATCCTCGATATAATTTCTTTCGATAAGTTTTATGATCCCGACGTAGCGTTTTTCTAGCATAAGAATACCCATGAAAATCCGTATTTTTAATCTCTCCTTTGTAGTAAAGAGCAAGTGTCTGGCTGTGTGTGTGTATATGTGTATATATATATATATGTATATATATATATATATATATATATATATATATATATATATATATATATATATATATATATATATATATATATATATATATATATATATATGTGTGTGTGTGTGTGTGTGTGTGTGTGTATACTGTATATATATATTTATTTATTTACTTACTTATTAATTTTGTATTCACTCACGTTCAGCTCACCATGTCCCTCGGGTATGGGGGAGAGGAGTAGTCATACCCTGGTGAGAGGAGATACCCCGAGAGGAAAGGGGGAGATAGTGGGAAGGGTTGAATCTGTGTCTGAATGCGTGTGCATATGTGCGTGTATATCTATCTAAATATTTAGCCGTCCTTTTTGACAGGTCATGTACACTAGTTTCTATATAAACCTTTTTGTAATCACTTCATATGTCGAGGATGGAAGCATATAATTGCCTTTATAATCCCGTCACAACCATTTAAAACCGCGTCTATATTAAAAACAAAGGTTTATGAAACCCCATTGGATTTCCTAATTCTAAATTGATCCTCTTATCCACATCTTAACCCCTATATAACTCCCTTTGTAATCCTGTTATAACCGCTTGAAGACCCTTCTATGGAAGTCCGAGAAGTCATCTCTCCTAATGTAACTGGGACACAGATTAATGCAAGGCGATATGTAACTCGGATATAGTGAGATTGGGGACATTTGATATTCAGTGCATATTGCCAAGCAATCGTCTGATTGCTGGATATTGGGTGTTCGTTGACTTTATAAATCCAAAAGGGGTATTGTGGGGGTTACTGTTTGTGATATATCATCGGGTGTGATATGAATTTAAAGGGTACAGTTGGGGGCTATTTGGAATAAAGGGGCTTTTGGAGATTCCTAACCTTTTAAGGTGTTTTTTTTTTTAGTGCCATGTGGAATTTAAGGGTTTTTTTAGATGCTGCATGGGTATTTATCTTATTTTTGTGAGTGAGGTGCACTGTAGACAATAGTTAAGGGTCTTTGCAGCGTTCCTTTGGTCTCTCTGGCTTCTAGCTTTATATCCTTCTACTTTACCTCCATTGCCACTTAATTTCTACCCTCTTGCTGTCCAAAAGCTTCAACTGTTACTTCTTATAGTATCTGCAGGGCTTTCCTCCAGTTGCACTTGTTTGCTGAATGACATCACAGGCCCTAATGCTGAACTGTGTAACCAAAATTCATAAGTTTAATCCATGAAGGATTTAGAATATAAATGGTGTTTTAGGAGTTATCTTGAATTTATAGGTTGCTGATTGATACTGTCGAGTACTATATTGTCAATTATATACAGAGGTACAAATATTATACAACCTTAAAACCAACGTATTTTTAAAACCTTAAAACAAACGTATTTTTAATAGAAATCCTTGTAACCTGATATCAGCATTTTTTTTTTAAACAATATTACATAGGGATAGAAAAGGAATGTGTTTACAACCGA
>NC_090743.1:23674359-23692241 GCF_036898095.1 Palaemon carinicauda
CGTGTCGAAGATATGATCATGTCGCCATGCATTCAGGGTCATGCCGTTGCATGACTATAGATTTCTATTGTTTTGGAAATGGAATTATTTCGAGGTGCATTTTTATTGATGGGATTAGGAGCTCTTTCAGACAAACAGACAGACCTTGAACTTTAGCCATCTATGTAATAAACTCTTGGGCATCCATCCCATGCTGAAGATAGCATGCAGAAAGCGAGTAGGGGATGGTCACGCTCAGAAGACGGAATTAGAAGGCCTCATTTCAATAGCTCTGAGATCAATATAAGAAGGTCCGGTGGGGGATGTAAAAGCATGACAAACGATTATTATTTTTTGTAGTATGAAATCGTGCGTAGATGAAATTCTGTCCAAAGGATTAGGCGTTCTTGACATTGGAGTCTCTCTCTCTCTCTCTCTCTCTCTCTCTCTCTCTCTCTCTCTCTCTCTCTCTCGATTATTCCTTTTACGTCCGAATTTCCCCCGGTTTTATAAATGATGTTGATTCAATCTACAAACCTCTCTATCACCATTACTTGATGATCGTGATGGTTTGTAACATTTTTTTTACACTGCTATTGTTCGTTTGAAAATAAATGTCTTTAAACTGTGATTGAAACAATCTGGTTGTGAATGCTTTTCTGATGACCATGTTTACGTAATTCTCATTTTGTAGAATACCTGCTATTTACGTTGTGTATTTCACTTTGTTATTTACCTTGATATTGTTTATTTTTTTTGTGGTTTATTCTCATATTAATTTCTATAGTGGTGTGCTTTCGTTTTATGGACGTATGACTTATTGCAAGCGTTCTGCTTTTCCAATTATGATTGCAGCTTTGTTTGTAATGATAATGTTAATATTATAAATCACTCATAATAGCAAGAGTCTAAGAATAGGTGAACAAATCCTAATTAGTATATCTCTAAAATGTATTAATATTTAATAGATTTTACTGAAATATTACTGTGAATCTGTTCCCTTAATGGTGATGTAATAATGGTAATAATAAAAATAATCATAATAGTTTTGACAGTAAAATAATTAGGCCTCAAAAAGAAAGAACAGGAAATTGAGAAAGATATAAAAGAGAAAAGGCTGGAAGGATTAGGAATACAAATGACTGGGATTGGAATAGGTATATGAAACTTATTATTATGAATATGAAAGTATGGAAATGTCCTTGGAGAAGAGATATATGAAAAAAGGGGTGTTTACAATTAGATGAATATTAAAAACAAAAATGGTACGGGGAAAGCCATACGTGATATAGTGAAAGGAAAAAATATGGGCAACGATGAAGCTTGATTGATTTTTTTAGTGCTTTCTGGTGTCGTGGCAGATATATGAGTAAGTTAAATTACGATTTATAAAGGAAAAACCATGTAAACGAAGTAATTAAAGAAAGGAGGAACGATTAAGAAAGATAAAGTAATAGCTTTGAATGATGTAAGTGAAAAGTGAGGGAAACTTTAATAGGAAGATGATGCAGTAATTACTAAAAGGAGAAAATAAACAGGTAATGACAAAGTAACTTTATCAAGGTTAAACCAATGCACGGTAGTATTCCAGGATATATACAATAAACAAAAAGCTTTTTATAATTAATCGTTTTGACCGAAGCTCGCAATTGCTTTTATACTCATGGTAGGGCGAGCTGTTTATAATTCCCTATAGATTTAGTGTCAGATTTCAAAATGATGTGACGAAATTAATAGACAGGTCATTAGAGCTAATGATGTTGAAAGGCTGCTCATTAGAGAAAAGGCGGCCGTCGAGGTTTATACGTTTATATTAAAGGGCCTAAGAATTTATTTACTTTCATATATGATAAATTTTATGAACAAGATGGCTCTAAGGATTTATCTATACGGGTTCCGGATACGTTATATAAATTCATATTATACAAAGGAATTTTCTAAATATGGGAATGATAGAAGAATTATTTTTAGGCCAGATATTACTACATTGGATCCCTCTCTGGTTACGGTTCATTTTTCCTTGGCCCATATTTACGCTGAATAGTCAGGCTTATTCTTTGCACATTTTCCTGATAAAACTTAAGATAACTGAAAAATTTGTAATTGTTTAGTACCTACTCTGCAGTGGCAAGGGTAGAAGAGACTCTTTAGTTATGATAAGCAGCTCTTCTAGGAGGACACTCCAAAATCAAACCATTGTTCTCTATTTTTGGGTAGTGCCGTAGCCTCTGTACCATGGCCTTCCACTTTCTGGGATTAGAGTTCTCTTGCTTGAGGGTACACTCGGGCACACGATTCTGTCTGTTTCCTTACTTCCTCTCGTCACTATAATTAGGGATGTAGTTTACCTAGTAATGATAATAATACGCGCAAATAAATATGGAATGATAATGTCGAATGCTAATAAGAACCATTATTGAAGCTGTTGAAATTAATTGTTTTGCGTAGTGTAAGAAAAGGTGAGAAATTGTGACGATAAGAAAGAATAGTAAAAGTTTCAGAGGTTAAAATAAGAGTCTTTTTAGATACGATGATGATGGGGAAAGAAAAGGAGACAAAAGCTTTGAGATGAGAGAATATTTGTAAGTGTCAGGAGGAAAGGAGAGAGGAAGACGGTCGGTAACTGGAAGGAAGGATGAATTAGAGAGCATTGAACAACATAAAGGCGAATGGCAGTTTACGAGTTTGTAATTTGGTCCGACGGCCTGTTGGTGAGCCTTCTGCGTGGGTGGCTAATGTTTTGTATGTCTTCTACTTAGGATATTTGTTATCCATGCAGAAGTTGAAGTTTACACGTGACAGTAACATCTTCAGATCTGATGCCATTGCCATACTGCCACCCATTTAAGTACAGTACTATGTTTAGTGATAGCCTATAGGAAACGTTCCTGCCTAGCGATCTACCGGACTGGGGCTTGAGTCACGCTCAAGCTCAATAGTTTCTTGTAGTATTTGCAACTTTACTATCCTTGTGTGTTGAGGATAGGAGTTGGGGGCCTATAAATCTACCTTCTGAGTTATCAGTAGCCACTGCCTGGCCCTCCCTGGTCGTATTTTTGTGTTGGGAAGGGTTTTGGTTGCTGACCATATGTATAAATGAGCAACTTCTAGGACAATGTGTTGCTAGGACATTGTCACTGTTATTTGTCTTTGCCATTAGTGAGCTACCTTTAAAGGACCGATACCTATTATATATATATATATATATATATATATATATATATATATATATATATATATATATGTGTGTGTGTGTGTGTGTGTGTATGTATAATATATATATATATATATATATATACATATATATATATATATATATATATATATATATATATATATATATATATATATATATATATATATATATACACACACACACACAAATATAAACGAAGGAATTTATTTTTTCCTAGTGAGCGTCACTCGGATTTTTTCCTTATCTCCTCTTGATGTCAAAATAAATACTTCTAAAACTTGACCTTATTCCCATCCAGGGGCTTGAATCTTTGAGGAGATTTGCGGTGGCCCACCATTTTTGACAGAGATAGTCTTGGTCTTAAAAAAAGGCATGGTCGCTTTTATTATATACCCTATAATGCTTATAGATGTTTAGCAAATGGTTGTAAAGAATCGATGTTTATTGCGTTGTTGATTGATAATTTTCGAATTTTGTATCCAGTCACTTTCAATTTTTACTTTGGAATTACCTGGTTGTTAAGTGTAGGTTTTACTTTGAATGAAGTCTAATCCTTGGCCTTAATTTCAAGTCATCATTTCTGTCTTTATCTCATAAATTATTAGGTCCACTGTACTGTTAAATTGTAAGACGGTATTGCATGTTACAACCTTTTATTATGCGGCAACTTGAAAGTCTCTCTCTCTCTCTCTCTCTCTCTCTCTCTCTCTCTCTCTCTCTCTCTCGCAAAGCATTACCTGTTTGGGTACGTTTTGTTATAAGAAGATTAAGCCTACAGGAGTCTCCTTTACTTTAATCTTAATTGTTGTAGTGTGCTATTTAGTTCCATCTAAAATCTTAATGAATTAAATTTTATTTTACGTACTTCTATTATTTGCAATTTCAATAAGATATGATTGAGTTAGATAAGATAAATTGTCATGTCTTGGATTTCCAGGAACTGTAAAATCGTTTTTCTACGATCGTATCTTTTAACTTATAAGGAAAATTATTCTAATTTCCAAAATTTCAAGATATTCAAATATAAAAAGCTTAATATGTAAATGTTTAAAAAAATTGGTTTAAATTGATTCAGTCAAGTACTGATAATTGGCAACGTAAAGGTTGAAAATGTATGAGTATGCTTGGCAGTGGGTCTGAGAGTAAGGTGTGTTGTGTCTCCTTGGGTGTTCAACATATTTATGAATGAAGTGATTCGAGATGTTAAAGGATATAATTGTGATTTTCTGGTGCTGAAAATGTAATGTGGAATGGTTGATGTTTCAAGAGGACATTGTGTTCATCGGGGACAGTAATGAAAAATTGTAGAAGCGGGTAAGAAATTGGAAAGTGTCTGATAAGTGGAGAAAGTTGTTAGAACGTGCAAGACAAGGGTAGTGAATGTAAACAGAAACGAGGAAGATGGCGTAATGAGTGTTAGTTTGGATGAAGGAAATTGGAAATGATTCATTGAATGGGATAAAGGCTATAAAGGCAACAGGGTGCACGTAAAAGATTTGTAAAAGACTTAAATAGTCTGCGGAGCAAATATGAGAATGTATGAGTGGATTGTTGTACCAACATTCCTTTATGGAAATTATCATAGCTTATCACGCCAAACGGCCAACCATTGAAGCGTTCTTTCATTGACATTAACTAAGTTAGAGTTGTCCTAATTATGAGATAGGGGCATGATCGGAGGATATGATTGATGTTCTAACTGTTATCTACACATCTGGAGGATTTTAGGGTCCCATTTAACGAGATTGTTACCTGTTCTGGCCACTTCAGCTCTAGCTCTGTTGGGGGCACACAAATCACGTCTGGGAAGTAGTGCTCCTTCAGCATTTTCTTGAGTAGGGTCCTGTACTGCGTTGTTGGAGGTTAGTCTCCTGTAGAGTCACTCTATTGGTCCATTCTATCATTTTCGCTGGTATTTGGAGTGGCAGTCATTCTACAGTGGCAAAAGTGTGCTCGGAACTGGCACGTGAGTATGTAATGAGTGTCTTGAAACGAAGATTTGTTTGCGCTTTTCAATTTTTGTTGTTGTATGCCTTCTGATTTCTTTTTTTTTGGGGGGGGGGGGGCAATAGAGTTCAAATTGTGGAGTCTGGAGATGTGGTTACAAAAAAAAAAAAAAAAAATGGATAACAATAGGCCCGTAAAAATAGTATGCTGTGCTGTATAATGACTTAAAAGGACTACAAAGGGATGGTTGAGTAATTCAAGATTTTGGGAAGGATTTGGCTTGATATATAGCAAGCGCAATTGTGCATGTATGATTGGGGTGATCGATGCAGTATGTGTAGAGAGGTTCAATGCACTGCTTATGAATTTCTGCACGAGTGACTAATAATTTGGAATTATACAACTCATGTGATTATGAATGAGGTTATGACCTTAGGTTCCACTCTAGGGTTTAGTAGAGAAAAGAGAACAGAATACGGACACACTAGCCCGGGCACACTATATATATATATATATATATATATATATATATATATATATATATATATATATATATATATATATATATATATATATATATATATATATATACTGTATATATATGTATGTATGTATATATATAAATATAAATATATATATATATATATATATATTTATATATATATATATATATATATATATATATATATATATATATATATATAAATATATATATATATATATATATATATATATATATATATATATATATATATATATATATATATATATAAATATATATATATATATCTGTGTGTGTGGCAGTTTTCCATGAATTCATAACTTCCCGGATGAGGACCATCCCTGACCTTTTTGTATCCAACGAAATTAATGCATTTACGTGGCGGTGAAACTCATTATTCATGTTTAATTGGTTTAGATGACCGCGTCAGCAATTAGGGAAAAAGGTTCCTATTCTCTCCGGAATTAACTTCTCAACACAGAGAGGTCATGTGAAGCGAAAGCTTTTGTGGGTCGCGTGATTAACAAAGGTCATGACAGTCGGAGAGGAGGAAGATAGTATTTTGGATACACGATTAAAAGAGCCTTTGGGGCACACGATGAAGATAACGTTTAGTGCTTACGATGAAGATAATGTTTGAGGAATAGTTTAAAGGATTAAAAATTTAAAGGCCGCTTATGAATGGCAGAGGCAAGGGACAGTAACATTGCCCTATCAAGCAGGACAATGGCCTAGAGACTGACCATATTACATATGATCTGGGCCAAGCCCATGTCCACCCCAGCTAGGACCAAGAAAGGCTTGGCAATGGCTGCTGGTGACTCAGCAGATAGACCTATAGGTTCCCCCAAACCTCACAAGGGTGATGAGGTTACAGCGACCGAAGAAACCATTGAGTTTGAGCGGGACTCGAACCCCAGTTTGGCAATCGCCAGGCAAGGACACTACCACCAAGCCACCACAATCCTAGATAAAGGCCTATATGTAATTTTTCTAACTGTTTAAATTCTGTTCCGTAATATTTTTGCGATATTATTGATGTTCCCTTACATATGCGCATGCCTTACTGATTAAGATCTTGTATTGGTGAGTTTGTTTTGAGTTATTATCTATGAATAGTTGATTATTGTCTAGAATCAATTCGTATTGTGGTTGCATAATTTAGTATACTTTCAAGTTAGCTATGAGTTCAACGGTACTATTCCTAATATTATATGAGCTGAGTAAAGTGTGTATGGACTTGCGTACCATATAGTTTATAGGTTCATAACATTCCGAGGAAATTTTTAAGTGAAGAAATTAATGGAAAGCCTTGACCCATATATTTATTTACTTATTACATCGTTTTGAATGATAGTGGCATCACCTAAATTGGTTACTGATGATACGTTTTTTTTTCTATCAACTTTTAAAGGTAATTCATATTAACTCCGAGTAATATTGAACGCCGAATATTTCATGAAAGTATGCGTGAATAGATGGTTATGGATATGCTTTAGTAATAGTGTAATAAAGGTATCAACTTATATATATATATATATATATATATATATATATATATATATATATATATATATGTGTGTGTGTGTGTGTGTGTATGTATGTATATATTGTGGGTTGTGTATACCCGTATGCGTTCTTGATTATATAATGATAGAGTAATTAGCGACAATATTAATAAGGATGATAATGACAGCTAGAAAAACAACAACAAATTTGGCCAAACAACGTCTTTACTGCGGGTCTTTACACACCACCAATGTCAAGGCTCTTGGAACAAAACACATGATTAGACGGCGAGTGTGTGTCTCATGCAAGCAGGTTGACATTGCAAGCAGAAGCAGGGACAATGCAAGCAGTGGTAACAGAAGAAGCAGACGATTTGGCCCACCTCCCAGTTCTCAGTGATAGCTTTTTAAGCTACACCAGTCTGCTTCTGCCGTTTTCTCATCATTGCAGTGGGGCGAGTTTTTTTTTTTTTTTTTTTTTTTTTGGGGGGGGGGGTGTTGGTATTGTGATGTCATGTTGTTGATTTTTTCTTTTCTTTGCGGGAACATATTATTTATACAGTGTTATTCATATTGATAGTTTTACGGTCGAGACTGTTTAATTAGTTTTATCATCAACAACAACAAAAGCAAATGCAGCTGTTTCTAGTCCACTGCAGGACAAAGGCCTCAGATATGTCTTTCTTCTTTCTGGGGTTTGGCTATTTTTCATCAACATGCTAGCCAATGCGGATTGGTAATGGTGGGAGACTTTTGCATTATTGCTTTCAGCAAACCAACCTATTATTATTATTATTATTATTATTATTATTATTATTATTATTAGCCAAGCTACAACCATAGTTGGAAAGGCAGGATGACATAAGCCCAAGGGCTCCAACAATAAAAAAACAGCCCAGTGAGGAAAAGAAATAAGGAAATAATTAAACTATTGGGAAATAATTAACAATCAAAATAAAATATTTCAAGAGCAGTAACAACATTAAAAAATGTTTTTCATATATAAAGTATAAAAGAGACCTATGCCAATCTGTTCAACGTTGAAACATTAGCTACAACTTTGAATTTTTGAAGTACTACCAATTTGACTACCCCATTAGGAAGATCATTCCACAACTTGGTAACAGCTGGAATAAAACTTCTAAAATACTGTGTAGTATTGAGCCTCATGATGGAGAAGGACTGACTATAGAATTAACTGCATAACTAATATTACGAACGGGATGATACTGTCCGGGAAGATATGAATGTAAAGTATAGTCAGAATTATGAAAAATCTTGTGCAACATACATAACGAACTAATTGAACGACCCTGCTAGAGATTAATATCTATATCAGGAATAAGAAATTTAATAGACCGTAAGTTCCGGTCCAACAAATTTAGATGGGAATCAGCAGCTGAAGACCAGACAGGAGAACAATACTCGAATTAAGGTAGAATGAAAGAATTAAAACACTTCTTAATAGATTGATCACCGAAAATTTCACAAGACTTTCTCAATGAGCCAATTTTTTGTGCAATTGAAGAAGACACAGACCTAATGTGTTTCTCAAAAGTAAATTTTCTGTCGAGAATCATACCTTAAGTTTAAAGAGGCATACAGAGTTCAAGAAACATTGTCAATGGTGAGATCCGGATGTTGAAGAGCCACTGACCTCTCTTTACTTATAATCATACTTTGAGTTTTGTTAAGATTCATCTTCATACCCCATAATTTGTACCGATGCACTAATTTTAGCTAGATTTTAATTAGGGGATTCAGTAACCCCAGACCTACTATTCAGGAGATAGGACTGAAGCAAAGAGAGTAGCATGGGTGTGTCTGACTTGTACAGATTTGCTGATCATGGTGATACGCTAACCCCGTCACATTAGATATTAGTAATTATATTTTTACAGATGCTTTCATCTTGAATTGATTTTGTCCTTTTACGGTTTTTCTTTCTTCACCATTATTATCAAATATATTTCCATTATTCGTGATATCAGCTTCTTATCATTAGTATTAGTGTTATTGTAATTGTTTGTCATGATGAAGCTGATCATGTTATTGTTGAAAATTATGTTTATATCTCCTAAAGAAAGTTAATATTATTTATTGATTATAATTGCTCTCTCTCTCTCTCTCTCTCTCTCTCTCTCTCTCTCTCTCTCTCTCTCTCTCTCTCTCTCTCTCTCTCAGATAAAATTATAGATTTAGAATCATTAGTTGTATATAATGTATAATGTTTTTGTGTGTGTATGTATAAGTACATGTCAAATATATCAACTTAATTGGCGGTTGGGTGTTTTATAAGCATTTATCATTTTACAGCATATTTAAACCAAAACTTGGCTTCAGTAGATGGTTGGATTTTATTTGGTGTGTTGTCTCATTAGTTCCAGATCGGCAGTTTTCTATTCTTTGAACGGTTTGTAATAAGGTGCTTTGATCTTTATATAGTTAATTAAATTAGTGGTCGCAATTGTTCTCAGGATAATAATATCTTCTTTAGTCATAGGTGATATTTAATTCTCACTCGTGTTTATTGTCTCCGAAACATCGATCTGACTTGCAAAGGAAGATAAAAGACGGTGCCTGGTATCAATAGGAGAATAGATGAAAAATATGAGACCGCCATCTTGAAAGGTGAAAGGTGGTAAGATAAGGAGAAAACAGAAGCATCGGTGTGTTGTGTCCAGTACTTATGTTATATGGTAAGATTGTGTTTTTTTTTTTTTTTTTTTTTTAAGTCTCAGGTTGAGCTTTTAGTATTTTTTTCCCGTATTAGTTTTAATATCGATACGATCCCGATTGTATTTAGCCTTTATACCATTGATTTTATAGACTTTTTATCTGAAGATATCTCGGTGTTACAATTTTACCCGACAACTGTTGTACCTATATTGAATTATAAATGTTATTCATTCTTATTAAGATTGATATGTGAAAACACACACACACACACACACACACACACACACATATATATATATATATATATATATATATATATATATATATATATATATATATCTTTATATATATATGTATATGTATATATATATATATCTTTATATATATATGTATATGTGTATGTATATATATATTATATATATATATATGTATATATATATATATATATATATATATATATATATATATATATATATATATATTTATATATATATATATACACACACACACAAACATACTGTCTTTATATTCCTTTGTACACGATCATTCATTGAGCATATTTACACGATATCATAAATTACCCTAATAGAGATATGCACGTAAGAGCTATCCTTTATCTTATCCTTCGAAGTTCGTAGGTGTTTAATCTTTGGACAACGACCTTCACGATGGCCTCCATTTTGGTACCTGATCCTTTATTCTAATTACCTGGCACGCCTTGATATTAAGCTCAGTCCGGGATAGATCACACTAGGGGCCGCACCCCAAAGAAAAAGGATATAAAAAGATTATTTCGCTTAAATGAACGAGGAGATAATTGTACAAGGAAGGGTAATAAGAGGAGGATAGACTCGAGGATAAATGGTGTTAATATAAAATGGTAATGTTCAACTTAACAATGGAATATATGGGAATATAATGAAGAGGAATTGAAAAAATCAATTATTCCCGTCTTCCATTTTAAAGAAATATGGAAAATGTTAAAACTAGTTTACATATAGACAGGAAAGAGGGCAAATGAAATTAATTCCCCCTGTAAAACTTCAGTTGGATAATGATTGATAAAGATGGCATAAATTGTTTAGAAGGTGTTGAAATAGAATTTAAATACATCGAAAAACAAATAGGTAAAATACATATGAACAGGAAATAGAGTATTGAGTTGGAAATGATAAATCGCACAGTAATTATAAGAATAATGATAAGTTGTAATAAAAACAAAAAGATGATTAAAGAGTGATATAAAAACCAAAAGCATAAGTAGAGAGTAATATAAAAAAACCCAAAGAAAGAATAGATATTAATATAAAAAAGAAACATCGCACTGAAGAGCAACTGAGAAGAACGACACAAAAGCTGAAACCGAAAAGATTCGAAAGAGGTTTTGAGTGTCCTGTCGCTAATTCATTTCGGATTATCCAATAACTGGACCCAGTGTCGGGTTCTCTCACTCTCTCACCTAGGATTGTGAATTCTCCCCTGACCCCTTCCCTTACCACTCCTGCCCTCTGTAACACTTCCGGGCGACCTCCCCACCTGGCTGCTTTCTGCACTCGCAGTATTGACTGCAGAATTAGGGGCTAGCTGGTGGGGGCATAAAGCTGACCTGACCTCTTGGATACGGGTCACAGGGAAAGGAGGACGTTTTCTTTGCAATCTGCGTCTCTCTCTCTCTCTCTCTCTCTCTCTCTCTCTCTCTCTCTCTCTCTCTCTCTCTCTCTTCAGAGCGTCGAATTACCGGTTTGTTTTTATTATTTTAATATCCTTCCGAAATTTAGTTTTTCATGTCGTTGATGATGATAACTGAACTATATCAGGGCTTTTAATAGGTTGATGGTTTAAAGGTCACTCATGAATAGCAAAGGCTAGGGACAGTGACAATGCCCAAGAGGCTGATCATATACATATGATCAGCGCCCAAGCCTCTATCCATCCAAGCTTGGACCAGGAGGGCCAGGCAATGGCTGCTGATTCAGCAGGTAGACCTCTATGCGCCCCCAAACAACCATTTTTAGCTCACAAGGATGTTGAGTTTCAAGCACTACTAGAAACTGTCATGCTTGAGTGTTACTCGAACCCCTGTCTAGCAGGTCGCCATGAACGGCTGATTTAGAAATTCTAAAGTATAATTGTAAACTTTACAAGTATCTACATTTAGATTTTTATTGTTGCGACGTGTTTCTGTCTCCTGCGAGGGTGGTCCCCTTTCCTTCACATTCCGTGAAAGATTGAGTTTTGACTGGGGGCTTGTTCCCTTGCATTCATTCTCTGCATGTGTGTCACTAGTTTTCACGTACAAGAGAATAGAATATTTAGATTTTATGTCTTTCCTAATTCATCTATCCTGAGCTAAATACAACACAGATAATCTAGGTATCATAGGACGTCTTTAATTTGAGGTTACATACCACTCTCTTTAATCTATTTTGTCTTTAATCTAATGTTATAAACCACTTTCTTTGTATTCCAAGGTTTCAAATACCTTTCTTTTAGCACTCACAAATAGAAAAGGGACAAGTTTCATATATTTATATTTTATAACGAGTAATTTTTGCGATGATAGAAATCATATTAGGGTCAGTTCTTCATGTCCATCTGTATCGTTTCAAGTTGTAGATGTGTCATTACCTAAGAAGTGATATCAATTATCACGTTCCCAGTCACTGAGCTCTAACAAGGATTCAAGATTTGATGAACAATGATGTCTATTATAACACTAGTGTACTCGACCCGTCAATAATTACCGCTAAATATGCAGATAGTTATGCACACACATCCCCTCTCACCAGTGTATGACTACTACCTCTCCTCCTACCCGTTGGGCGCGGAGGTATGAGCGTGACCGGAAAATTATATATATATATATATATATATATATATATATATATATATATATATATATATATATATATATATATATATATATATAAATATGTATGCATATATATGCATTATTTAAATATGTATATAGTATATATACAAATAAATGTATAAGAAATGTCTATCTATCTATCTATCTATTTATATATATATATATATATATATATATATATATATATATATATATATATATATATATATATATATATATATGCCAGACACTTGCTCTTTATTATAATAGGGGTGATTACTATTTATCTTAAATTTTCACATTCTACTTTCTTGGTTGCTTGAGACCAGATATTCTTTAAACTCATGCCTATGTCGCTTAAAAGCCCCGAAAACGTCAATCTTAATGAACATCGATTTATTAGCAACCTTCTAAAACTCTGAGGAAACGAGATGGACATTGATTTTCCTCGTTAATTAACTGCGTAATTAGCATGTCAATCAAATGAGTGTGTTCTGATTGGAAATTTATAGTCTTTTACAAAAACGGTAGGTCAAGGTTTTTCACAGAGATTATTTATGTGTTCTGGATCTTTATGAGTTTATTATTATTATTATTATTATTATTATTATTATTATTATTATTATCATGAGTGATTCGGTAATTTTTATGATGAGGGAGGATATTATTATTATTATTATTGTTATTATTATTAATATTATTATTATTATTATTATCTAAGCTACGACCCTTGTTGAAAAAGCAAGATGGTATAAGCCTAAGGGCTCCAGCAGCGAAAATAGCTCGGTGAGGAAGGGAAATAAGGAAACAAATAGAATAATGTACCTGGATGTACCCTCAAGCTTGTGAAATCTTAACACAAGACAGTGGAAGACCATGGTATAGGCAATGGCGCTACCCAATACCAGAGAACAATGGTTAATTTTGGAGTTATCGTAGAGAATAAAACTAAGGTTGTCGATTTATTGAGAGTTTTAGAAAGCCTTTATTAGTTCTTTTAATATATGTTGGTTGCAAAATTATTTCAATTTACTATTTTAGATTGCTCATGATATTGATGAAAAATTAAACTTTTATCGAGTTCATCTCATCAGCAATGACATTAGTTTTTAATACTAATATGAGCTCAAGTAAGATTATAGAATTTATCGTTATTATGATTATGTCTCATTGTTGTTGCTCTCATATATCGTTATTTCCATATACAGTATATCATCATCAGCCGTTACTAGTCCACTGCATGACAAAGACCTCAGACATCCTTCCACTTGCGTCTGTTTATAGCCCTTCTATGCCTGTCTATACCGGCAAATTTTCTTATGCATATGTATGTACGTGTTGGTGTATAAAGTGAATGTATGTATTATTATCATTATTTATAGATATACTGGTACTTCAATAATAAACAAGATTAATATCTTCTCTTCACACTCGCATGTTCCATTTAATCTTAGTGCTGAAAGGTTTTAGGATCTACCATGTAATTACGCTTCGGTGCACGAACCATTCGGTGTTCTTTGCGTGATGTAATTGTTACTTTGTGTCAGATGACATGTTTTGATATATGTATTATCCAGTTTGTATGAATGTCTTCGTGATGCATTAGATTCAATGTTCTCTTTGACATTATAATATATATATATATATATATATATATATATATATATATATATATATATATATATATATATATATATATATATATATATATATATATGTGTGTGTGTGTGTGTGTGTGTGTGTGTGCGTATTTGTGTGTGTCTGTACATATGCTTATATAGTAATAAATTCAGCTCTCGAGTGATTTGGAATTAGCATCAATTTATATATTGCAGACCACGCTATAGTCAATGGAACTACTTCAAAGAAATTGCTTTCAATAGTGTTATTCGCTCGTAAGTGGTTACCATAGTTACTGATTTTGCAATAATGTGCATCAGCAGAACATGACATGTAATACAATCATGAACGGTATCTGATTGTGTTTTTAAATCGCATTGTATTTTCACTAATTAATTTTATGCGTTTTGGCTCTCTAGATTTATACTATCTACCTTTGTTCACGGGTTTGTCAAAAACATGAAAATCATTACACCATGTCTTGCGGTCTTTCGATTAAAGTTTATCGCGTTATGTCTTTATATTCGTGTATTTGCTTTCACTGTTTGTTACAATTTACTGAAATAGGGAGTTTATTAATTTATCTTCCCGTGTTTCCCTTGACAATTGTTGAAGTTGTTTACCCCTTTCTTGTGTCACCCTTTGAGGCAGTCCAAAAGAAGCACCCTTCAACAATAGTTTTGGTAAAAGTTTCGTGATGTGGGTGTTCTCTCTCTCTCTCTCTCTCTCTCTCTCTCTCTCTCTCTCTCTCTCTCTCTCTCTCTCTCTCTCTCTCTCTCTCTCAGATATTTAGGCAGAATCGTAGCATGACTAATGGTCCTTCATTATGCATGTAGACAGGTCCACCCGCTGCAACATGGATTAGCATACGCCAAGCGGTATTGCTTTACGGAACTCCGTGGAAATTTCGTAATTCGTCAGTTGTCCAGCTTTGGAAACTTCGGGTTTCGTTGAGCGAATGATTGGAATTTGTAGAAATTTCGTCGTAAGTCGATTTATAAGCATCCTACTTTTTGCAATAAGCCCCTGTCTATGTCGCTTGTTGGGGAATTTTAGGAATTTCAAGCATTGACTTTGTTATGGCTTCTTGTTGATTAAAAGAATTTTAATATTTATGTTTTGATTTGCTGCAATATTTTATTGTTTAAGTTTTTGTTTATGTCTCCGTTCCAGTGTCAAAACATTTGGAAATCAATGCTTTGATTTTGTTATTTTGGTTTTTTGTTGATTAACAAAAAGGTTCATTTGCACGTTTTAATTTGATGCACTATTGTTTTTTTTTTATTGTTTTGATATGCGGTTAGGTCTCAGTTCCAGCGTCAAATATTTTGTCATCCTTTGCCCTTTCGGAAGGACTTACGAACATTGTCCTTTTTTCAGTGCTATTTCACAAATTTAAGCGTAATTGTTGCGTTTTGTTTGTACTTTCGTTTGTGTTCAGGTTTGATCCACAAATTCCAATGTGATCTACAAAGATGTAAAAATTTTATTAATTTTAGGACGTTTTTTTTGGCCAACTTTGATCTTACTTACCTCACTGTTATTCCATATTGTTTTAGCTGGTCAGTGTGGAGCTTTAAATTCACAATTAAACAAGCACAAAGTTGTTCATTAATATTTGATTCTCTTTTTCTCACAATTACGTTTACACACACACACACACACACACACAAGCACATTATATATATATATACATATATATATATATTATATATATATATATATATATATATATATATATATATATATATATATATATATATATATATATATATATATATATATATATATATATATATATATATATTTATGTGTGTGTGTGTGCGTGTGTAAGCGTAATTGTAAGAAAACGACCATTGAATAATAATGAACAGTCCTTTGCCTTTTTTCATTACCCCGGCAGCTGACATCACCCATTTACAACACTAGCGATAATCTGGAATCGAAGACGGCCCGAATAAGGTGCATCCTGCGCAGTGAATTAGTATATACAGTATATTTATGCCAATTGCTAGTTCCACTTTGCATTATTAACCTCTCTCTCTCTCTCTCTCTCTCTCTCTCTCTCTCTCTCTCTCTCTCTCTCTCTCTCTCTCTCTACGTATGAACAAATAAGCAAACAAAATCATATTTTCATGTGTGTGGAACACGTCTTTTGCATGCCCTTTTGCAGCTTTTATGTCCACAATTACTTTTTCTTCTTGAAAAGTCTCTCATGAGACTTGAAGCTGAGGTTTCCAAATGCAGCTGTAGCAGAAGCAGTCACAGCTGCTCAGGGTCTAGAAGGCGACGGCATTGGTTTGTCTGCTGGTTTTGTCGCTGCTGTGAGAGTCGGAAGTCCCCTGATGGGTTATGTATGCTGTGGAAATTTAAATTTAGCGATTGGGTCATATTTATTTTATCTTTACAGTTTGCTTGGATTTATTAATGCATGGTTGCATAATGGATGTCGCAGAATCTTGATATTTTATAAGTTTGTGATATCTATTATCTAGTGGGCGAGCTAGGAGTTAGGTTGGAACTGGGAGGTGATGTGAATGCAACTAAACTTCATTAAACAATCTTCGAGTTCATATACAGCGACTTACTAGCAAGAACGTCACAAAAAAATCAAACATAATAAAGCATGAGCTAGCAGGATAACACAGGTTAGTCTATTAACAGTGCGGGGAAAAGCGAGTGATAAGATAAAAAATCAAAACCGTTACAGTGTACGAGTGTATATGAAACACGTGCGATACACTAGTGTCCTTCTGTCTTGTAATTTTGTATTTCGGTATTTGGTAATGTCTGTTTGACGCTGGGATTTTTTTTTCTAGTTTTTTGGGGTCAGTTCTAGATTCTTGGTATTACTCTCTTGTTTTGAATAGTTACTCAAAAATTCTAAACTACAGTTATATGGTATCTTTTAGATTTAGTGTTTGGTGTAGAATCTTAATAATTTAATGGTATCTTTTATTTCCAGATGGGAATACTTAACATGGTTAAAAAGTTTGTGCATTGTCGTGATCAGTAAAACTACTAGTCAGGGATACCATAATAGGTTGGTTTGCTGTGAGCGGTCATTCAAAACTCTCCCATCACCACCAATCCCCAGTTGGCCAACGTGGTGATTAAAACTGGCCAAACCCTGACATGTGTGAGGACTTTGTCCTGTAGTGGGCCAGAAACGGCTGCATTTGTTGTTTGTTGTTGTTTTTTGGTGTATTCTTTTGAATTTTGAAGGTCTAGAGTTTAGCGATGTCTGATCGTCCGGCTTTCTCCTAATATAATTAAATGCCATCAATGTAGTCAGTTTATGATTCTTCATGTCGAATTTTCTGTCGAATCACATTCGACATCATCAAGACAAAGTCGACAGAATTGCGTAAGTCACTGTGATTCAACGGCCCAAAACAACAATCGGACCTCTCCTTCCCGAAAAGATCTCGTTTGATTCAGGGTCTTTGCAATGAGCCCCTTATCTCTTTCCTTTAAAAGGTCATTTCGGGAGAAGAGGTCAATTGAGCTCTGGGGATAATTGAACTCTTGCGAAGTTCCCCGCTATTGTCGCTTTGTTGCTTGAGAGGTGAGGAAGAGATGGGATTTTTTTATTGCTCT
>NC_090743.1:23692741-23717741 GCF_036898095.1 Palaemon carinicauda
AATTGTCTGTTCTTCGTCTCTTAAAGTTTCTAAGACTGCAAATCGTTTTTACATTCAATTGCAAATGTTTCTCTGTCCTTATCTTCTAAAAGCTTTGTTGTATCAAACGTAGGTATTCTATCCTTCTTCCTGTTGGGTGCTTTCAGTTTTAATTTAGTGTGGCAATGAGGAGCTGTTGAACACTGTCAATATCGTCACCTCTGTAGGTACTTACATTTCTCAGAGTACTCCTGCTCTCTTTATTTATGGCAATGTGATCTATCAGATTTTTGTAATTGCCACATGGTGAAGTCCATGTATACTTGTGAATGTTCTTGTGTTGAAAAAGAGTACCTCCAATAACAAGATTGTTTGCTGAACAGAAACTTATGAAATGTGCTCCATTTTCATTTGCAATTTCGCTAAGACCCTCGACACCCAACACATTCTCTATCCCTTGATTATTTTTTCCAACCTTAGTATTGAAGTCGCCAATCACAATTTTCATATCTCTCTCAGGGATCTCATCTATTACCCTCTGCAGTTCTTCATAGTATTCATCTTCCCTTTCTTCGGGGAATCATTTGTTGGGGAATAGCATACTATAATATTCATATTTCACTGCTTTGATTTGAACTTCGCCAGTAACAATCTACTTTTACAGCTCTCCACTCGGTTAATGCCTTTTTTGCGCTTGGTGTCGTCATCATTCCTAACCCCCCCCCCCTCTCTCTTCCAACTCCATCTGATCTTCCTGAGTAGATATATATATTGCCCCTTATATCTTCTAATATTATGGTGTATTAAGATAAATTCTTTTGTGTAAGTTCGTGAGACACGTGTCGTTCTGCATATTCGCGTTGTATGGCTGATTTTGTTTTTTATTTTTATTTTTCTGTCGGGGAATGCTGAAATGTAATCTGAGTTGTAATATCACGACGTCACTCTATTTTTTTTTTTTTTTGTTCTGTTGATGGAATTTCTCCCTATTTTTCAGTTTGTATTAATAATTGCTTTAGTCTAAGAGTGAAATACATACATATTTCGCAAATTATTGTTTTCCTAAACCAGTATCCTTTATATTGATATGATGAACACTTAATTTTCAGTGAAGGGATGACTGTCCAGTAGTAGAATAGAAACTTTTCATCAAGATATTTGATTTATATCACAAGAAAAAGAGAAAGATATAGGGAGAGTGAAAAAGTCCATCAATGATGTCTCCCGAGTTTCCTCCTGATGATGATGGATACGGTGAATGAAGATGTGTGGCTTCCGCTTGTATGATAGATTGCTTTTCTTTGGAATGTTGATCGAGGTCAGATTGTAAAGGAGGAAAAAGTAGACCAGTCTATAAATTAAAAGGATTCTTCGTACTTACCATATTTAGGCTTTTCCTTTGCAGAAATTTTAAGTTTTTGTCATTTTGTTTTGGAGGTTGCTTGGCCTCTGCCAATGAATTGTTTTGTACATGGGGAGTTTGTATTGGAACAGTTGTCGCATTTTTCTGAAGAGAAAGTAGACATTTATACATGCATGAAAACAAATGAGATATTATAAAATTTAGCTTTATGCATTTAACAAGAAGTTAACTGACTCTGGAAATTAAAAAAAAAAAAATAAAAGGACAAGATTTTGATGGAAAGAAAAAAAGTATCACAATATCCTACTCCTGATTCATCAAATATGTGGTAGTTAGTATTGTTTTTTTTTTTTTTTATTATTAAAAACTAAGATAAGATTTTTTCCTTTCCTTGTAGAATGTTTAACCTTTGCTAAATTAATGCACCTTAATACCATTATATAGGTTTATTATTTTTTTATTATTTATATACGCTTATTTATCATAAAACATATTCTAAATGTGCCATATCCTCCCATTATAATGATACAAGTTTATCTTTTGTGTTTTATTTATATTTTTCACTATACTTTTATCTATAATTAATTGTATTATACTTTTACCAAAAATTAATATCAGAGTTAAAATCTTTTTAACTCTATATATACTGTTTTGGTGACGAAAGCTTTATGTTAACAATACCCTGCTTTTTAAGCGCCTTTTTCGTAAATAATTTAACAATTTCCTGTTTTTAAGTTTCGTTTCTCGCTATGTTTTTAACAATTTACTGTTCCTTAAGTTTCGTTTCTTGTAAATAATCGCTATCTTGTTTTACTCTACGTAACTTTTTTCACAAGAAGGGATAAAGGACTCCTCCATTAGGTGAGCAAAACATTCGTGTTGGCCAAGATGGATCAGGAGCTTGGAATTACCCAGGTGATTTTTGCCCCAAGTCTACGGAGAGAGAGAGAGAGAGAGAGAGAGAGAGAGAGAGAGAGAGAGAGAGTAGTGTAGTTTTTATTTGTTAATCTTGATATGTATGTTTAGGGTAGTTCACACTGTGTTGCATTCCTTCATTGGATTTTTATTGATTATCTTCTCCTTACGTCTATTTTTTCAATATACTACCTGTGAAAAACAGGTCTCTCTCTCTCTCTCTCTCTCTCTCTCTCTCTCTCTCTCTCTCTCTCTCTCTCTCTCTCTCTCTCTCTCTCTCAGAGGAGTTTATACATTTTTCTTTTATGTGAAGCTTTTGGTATTTGTCTAAACAGAAGATATTAATGTACCTTCATACATTTTAATGCCATATGAAAGTGCGTATTAAGGAGATCTCTCCTCTTTCTATTTAAAGATTTTAAGATAACATCTCTCTCTCTCTCTCACTCTCTCTCTCTCTCTCTCTCTCTCTCTCTCAAAAATCTATTTTGAATTTTTTTTAAATCTTTAGAATATATTTTAAACAGGAAATATTACCTTCCTGTGTTCAATGCTATATTTTATGTTCTAGTGATTGTTTCCCATCTAAAGATTCTATCTCTCTCTCTCTCTCTCTCTCTCTCTCTCTCTCTCTCTCTCTCCAGTGTTAGATCTAGATTTGTGTCGTCCTTACTCTCTATCCTTACTTGGAAAAAATACCGTGTTCATCATCATTTATTTATACGACCAGAGACCATAATGACCATGCACATGTGAACAGCGTTAATTATACATCCCAGTCTTTTAAAGCATGTCTGGGAAATTGGTCGTTAGGTGTAGGTGCTGGAAAGCAGGTCATGGAAAGACTTTCGGTGGTGCTGGAAGATGTGAAAGGAAAGAACGGCCCCATTATCATAGTCCCCCTCTGAGAGAGCTGCCCTGAATAAGGGCCTTCCCATTTTGTGTGATTACATCCCAGCCTGCTTCATTTGTTCCCGTTTAGGGTAGTGTCATTAGAGGAGAGAGAGAGAGAGAGAGAGAGAGAGAGAGAGGAGAGAGAGAGCAAAACCTATTTTGTTCTCATTTAAAGATGACGAATGTTTATGAATAAGAGTAGTCACTTGGTATGTGTATATTTATACCGGTATAAGTGTATTTATTGTTTTTATATATGTTATTGATTTCTTACTCTTAGAACCTGGTTCAGCTCCTCATGTAATTTTCGTATGTTATGATTGAAATTATTTTTCCTTCTTGCCAAGTTTTAGATTTACCTCGCTTCTCATTCCATGATTCTAATATTTATCCCCGCCCCCTTTGCAGTGATGGACATTTTTTTAATCATGTTTTTCTCGTTTTCATGGCGTTAGGCTAACTGGAAAGTTCAGATATGATCCTAACTTTATAGGATTTATTTTTTGTCTCTGTAACTGAAGGTATTATTCTTTTTATTTACGAATGTAATTTTGAATATTAAATGTCCAAACTATTCACATTTAGGAAGGTATAAAGTAATTCCTATCTTTTGTTTCATATATTTTAAACGGTTTGGCCAACTTTCGATTCCTACTGAGTTGGCATGAACAAGATCGATTGATATTGTTTTGCGAGAAAATTTAGTCGACTTCACATGATGATAATTCCTTTCGACTTTTTTCCTTACTATCACGTTAGAGGGTGACTTTTACATCCGATAGGGATGAGTAGAGGAAATTGATAAAGACAGACTGCTAACCTCTGGGATGTTATCATTATATTGGTTCTCTTCCATTTATTTTGAAGTAAAATAAAATCAGATTACATGTCTTCTCTTCTTTATTATATTATTATTATTATTATTATTATTATTATTATTATTATTATTATTTCCTTTTCCAGGTATGTTGAACAGCCTTCTCTGAGAGCAATGATCTTTCCGTGAGTATTGGTCTTTTATGTTAGAAGGAAATAATCAAATTCCATGTTTCCCCTTGTGTTTTTGATCGTGCGTGTCAGTTCGATGTACACCCAATTCTGAACTTGTCATTTTCATTTTAAATCTTCAAATGCAGCTGTATTGTTTTAGCATCAAAGGCTTTTCTCGTAGTTTAAAATGTGGCCGTGTAAACTTTGCTGTGAAATATGCTGTAAGGTTTAGAGGTTAGTTTTCGTGATGAATATAAAGCACGGAAGGATTAGATTGGATTTTTTAATTTGGGATGTATATAGACCGCCCTGGGGCACTTTGGGTCATTCAGCTCCTTGCAGTTTCACTGTGAAGTAAAGTTGGAAGAAGTTCCATGGCAAGGTATAAAAGAGGAAGGGGGAACAGAGGCCAAGTAGAAGGATTTATATAAAGCAAGTGCAGCTAGGAGCCAAAGGCCCAAGTGCCTACAGTGTACCGCGATGGGTGCATTGGCTTTGCTACCCTCCTACGGGATTGGGGGAGGGAGAGATTTCAGTTTCGTGTTGATGATCTGAAATTGGATAAAATAGTTGGATCTGCAAAAGCAAGCATTACATTAATGCTGAGTTTGAATACAATTGACTGAAAGTTGCGTTAAGCAGTAGTGTTTGGTCCAAGCAACTTGATGGGAGTCAGTTGAGTGAAGGAATCTTAGTAAGAGATATCATTCAAATACTTGAGAAATAAGATTCAATATTTCCATACAATATAAGATAAACTATCGATCGTTTCCGCTTGTTATTATTGCGGATCGTGCATGGAAAGAAGTTGGTCTTCAGCAAGGAAGTTATGATAAATTATTTAATACTTTGGAAATTTATTATTCTTTTTTTTCTAAATTGTTTTTTCTGTGTTAAAAAAAATGGTCTTGTTAGACTAGATATTCATTACATGAATGTAAAGAGAGTTCTGTATGAGAAAGTGATTGTACCAACCGTGATGTATGGATCAGAGTTGTGGGGAATGAAAGTGACGGAGAGACAGAAATTGAATGTGTTTGAGATGAAGTGTCTAAGGAGTATGGCTGGTGTATCTCGAGTAGGTAGGGTTAGGAACGAAGTGGTGAGGGTGAGGACAGGTGTAAGAAATGAGGTTAGCAGCCAGAGTGGATATGAATGTGTTGAAGTGGTTTGGCCATGTTGAGAGAATGGAAAATGGCTGTCTGTTAAAGAAGGTGATGAATGCAAGAGTCGATGGGAGAAGCACAAGAGGAAGGCCAAGGTTTGGGTGGATGGATGGAGTGAAGAAAGCTCTGGGTGATAGGAGGATAGATGTGAGAGAGGCAAGAGAGCGTGCTAGAAATAGGAATGAATGGTGAGCGATTGTGACGCAGTTCCGGTAGGCCCTGCTGCTTCCTCCGGTGCCTTCGATGACCGCGGATGTAGTAGCAGTAGGGGAATCAGCGTTATGAAGCTTCATCTGTGGTGGATAACGGGGGAGGGTGGGCTGTGGCACCCTAGCAGTACCAGCCGAACTCGGTTGAGTCCCTTGTCAGGTGGGGGTGGGGGGGGGGGGGGGTGGGGGGGCGTAGAGAGGAGAGGTCCCCCCCCTTTTTTTTTTTCTTTTGTTTGATGTCGGCTACCCCCCAAAACTGGGGGAAGTGCCTTGGTATATGTATGTATGTACTAGTGGACATTCTTAAAGCTTTTTTAGGGAATCCTGCAGTCTGAATTCCTTTACCATTTGGCTAGGGAAATTTTGATTTTGATTTGAGTGCTTCAGACCTTTCGCTATAATGAGAACATTTAGAGAATATAAATGACTTCTTAGAATGATTATTATTACCTCCGCCAACGAAGTTGGAAGGAGGTTATGTTTTCGACCCTGTTTGTTTGTGTGTGCGTGTGTGTGTGTTTGTGAACAGCTTTGTGGCTTCAATTTTATTCGTAATGAAACTTGCATGAATTAACTGCTATGTAAAAATCTGGAAAGGATTAAACCTTGAAAAGTCAAGGTCCTGGTCAAGCAAAATGTCCAATTCACGTAATCAGCCATAAGTTTGGATATCGTTGTCATAGAGACTTCAAACTTGGTTCATATTTGAGTGTATGATAATCCACGTCAATTATTACATATTAAGGTTAAAGGTTAAGGTGAAGGTCGAGCAGAAGGTTGAGAAATTACTGTTTTGTGTTTTAAGGATTTCGATTGTGTAATGGAATTTTAATGTCTTGATATTTGAACTTACTCGGGTCAGTGAAATTAGTTATTCATAGCTTGAAATATGAATTATTTACATATTTACGAATATTTAATGAAAAAAAATCCAATATAGTTACATCAGTGTTATATGGGGGATAGCCACAATAAAATTTACTCTCTCTCTCTCTCTCTCTCTCTCTCTCTCTCTCTCTCTCTCTCTCTCTCTCTCTCTCTCTCTCTCTCTCTCTCTCTCTCTTCATTTTTAGAGTTTTCTCCGTATTAATGAGAACTCTTGATCGATCCTCTGCCTGTAAAGCACACTTTTCTCCCTTAATGAGACCAAGTCCTTATGACGTCTTTTCTTATTTGGAAATCTAATTTAAACACACACCTTATGAGAGAATGGTTCCTGAAGGAGTATACGTAATTAATTCAAGAGCCAACAGGAAGTAAACAACCTAGTTCCTACTTAGCACTTAGTGTATTTCTAACATACATATCATTGATGTGCTTTACCTGTGTCTGTACAGTGGATGTGATATGTATAGATATATACTGTAATGTAGTACTTTTTGTTTAATGGCCATTGAGCAAAGTATAGACTGTTTTTGGAACATGAAATTCTAGTAGAATTCATATTATTAACGACATTAGTTAATATCTGCGTTATTTAATATATTTTCGTGATGAAGGAAACGAATTAGTTAACATTCGCATTGTATAGTACAGGGTTTATTATAATTCTTAAATTTAGAATTAATTAATAATTCTTCATTGTTCAATAAGGGGATTTTCTTGTATGAATTGAGAATGAATTTACTTAATATGTTTGCATTGTTTAATAAAGTTTTTGTGATTGAAAAAAGAACTTAATATCTTAGCTTTGTTTTATATAGTGTTTACAAATGATTGAAAAGGGGAAGGTCTTACTGTTATGAAAACGATGTATAGCAGGCCATCCTTATGTCGTAAACATTAGCATTTATTTGAAAGAAAAGAATATCTTCACAGGAAAAGTTTAAATGAAAAGAAATTCTCACTCGTGGTCTCGCTTGTAAAAGAAAATAAACAAAAGCATTGCAGTATCAACTATTGATTCTGGACGGTTTCGCTGGTAAGAGAAAAATTAAAAATGAAAAAGAAAGAAAAAAATATTTACACGGTTGGCAATAGATTGCAATGACCAACTCGTGTAGATGGGCTGAAAAATAAAACAAGAAATGCCAGAAAGGTCTTTATCGGTTACTAGGATTAATATCGGCCAGAACTGGCAATTTCACTGGATTCCTTTTATTGTTTGGGATTTGTCTTATGGTTGTAGTTTCAAGGTTGATTCGGGTTTCATTTCATTCTGCTCTTATTGCTGTGGAGTCCAGTGTGCGTGTGTGCTTTGCAGCACTAAAAGAATTCCTGTTTTTCAAAAGACTTGTCTTTAGACATGCACGTCCGCAGTTGGGAGGATGTTAACATATTGGTATGTTTGTTCTGTTTTTATTTATTTGTTTTTCTACTGTATCTCGTCTTTATTGGTGCAAATTGACGGCTGAAAGGTGATGGTTTACTAAAACGTAATTTCCCTATTCTTGTGCTATGCTTTAGAGATGGTTTTTACAGGTTTATTGGGTTTTGTGTTCTTGGTTTAACGTGATGAAATTTTCATTAGATGTTTATTTTTCCTCTTTTGTTTCCTTTACCACGAATGAACTTTTGTTCTATTACAGTTTTCTAGTAAAATTTCAGTTCTTTCTTTGGATTTTTTTTTTTCTCATGATATACCGTAGGCTACTGGTTGTTTGGTTTTTCTTATGTTTTACGTATGTTCAACTGAAATCTCAAGTATCATATAGATATTACTGGTGTTATCGCCAACAATAACATTTGAAAATCTTATGTGTTTTACAAATGCTGTTGGTGTTACCGTATATCCAACAATAATTTTTTTAGTGTAATTTTTGTTAGTCAAAAGTTTCCAAACATCTTCCCATTGAAACTCTTCTTGAGTTTTATCTACCACCCTCAGAGAGTTGTTACATATGATAAATATTTGAAAAGCTATTGACAAAAATTCTATTTTTTTTTATTTCACGACTATATTCTTAAATCTATTATCGTATATTTACAGTTGAGAATAGGAAATGCAATTCAGTATTGATGTTTCTAGGTCCAGTATCATCTGTTGATAGAAGATTTATCAGAGTTCGACCTGTTATAGACCTTTAGTGAGCAAAATTGCTTTATGTATTGGTTTTAGTGATTGGGTGGGTGCGATGGCTATGTACCATTTTTTCCAATGTTTTAGTTCCTTGAAATTTTATAATTCAGAAGTTTCGGCAATAATTATCGTTTTTGGAGAAGATTCTAACACGTTGCATAAACTTTCTCTTTATGGATCTATTTATCTACATATCAATCTATGGACTGTGTGTGTGTGTATATATATATATATATATATATATTTAATATATACATAAACACACACTCACATATATATGTATATATATCTGTGTATATATATATATATATATATATATTATATATATGTATATATGTGTGTGTGCGTGTATGTGTGTGCGCATATAAAGCTCTTCCTTTGATACTGTTCTCTTGGTCATGGCCACCTTGAATATATTTACCTTAGTATTTATACAGAATGTTCCCTTACTCTTCTCTCTCTCTCTCTCTCTCTCTCTCTCTCTCTCTCTCTCCCCTCTCTCTCTCTCCCCCGAAGGGGGTCTTGATAATAAAAACGTATGGCCCGGGTGAAAAACCTTTTCCTTGTTTCCTAAGATATGAAGAGATTTCTCCTCACCTAGGAAACCACTTCAGTAACTTTATTTCATTTATTTTTCCATTCTTTGCTTTTAACAGAATTTTCATTCCTTCTTCATATGCTGGGGATGTGACTTAGAATTTTCCTTCATCAGGTCATTCGATTTACCTGACGAAGATTAACTGTTTCCTGTCATATACGAAAGTCTTCTTGATTTTCATTTACTTTTTCACTACTTGGGAAATTGAAATGTCATTTTGTCGCACAGTTTTTTGTGTGGCAAATGTGTTTTACCTTGACAGAAATATTTTATATTCAATGTATACTATACTTAATTATATGCATTACTTATGACGTTGGATGGAATAGGATGATTGAGATATGTGCCAGAAGTCTTGAAGGTTTGAAGTTCCCCCCTGAATGGTAGAGGCAAAGGATAGGACCAGGGAAGGCCAGGCATTGGCTGCTGATGGCTCAGCAGGTTGACCTATAGGCTCCCCCCTCCCACCATAGCCCTCAAGGAGGATGAGGTTGCAGCCTCTACTAGAACCTATCGAGCTTCAGCTGTTCCCGAAATCCCGTCCAACAGACTGTCAGGCAAGATTGTTACCATTAGGCTAAAACAACCTTAGTCACATCTTTATTAGTGCTGTATATAAAATACACCTTTTCATTGTAATTCAGTTATATGAACATGACAAAGTTTATAGTAAATATTGTTTAGTTGTGAATGAATGTTGAATTATTAATGAATTTGTATTATATGTTTAGCTGTTCTAGAGAGAATTATACTAGATGTATTTGAAGACATAGTTGTAAGCGATATTGGTTGGTTATGGTACATCTTTAGCTTCAGTTTGTAATATAACGAAGCCAATTTCGTATCAACTGGGTTAGGCCCACATGAAATAAAATTCTTTTGCCCCTCAAATTGTATTTATTATTATTATTATTATTATTATTATTATTATTATTATTATTATTATTATTATTATTATTATTATTATTATTATTATTATTATTATTACAAGCTAAGCTATAACCCTAACTTGAAAAGCAGGATGCTATAAGTCCAAGGCCCCAATGGGCATAAATAGCTCAGTGAGGAAAGGAAACAAGGAAATGAATAAACTATAAGAGAAGAATAAACAATCAAAATGAAATGTTTAAAGAACAGTAACAACATTAAATTAGATTCATCATATATAAACTATAAAAACATAAAAAAGGCAAGAGGATGAGAAATAAGATAGAACAGTGGGCCCGAGTATATCTTCAAGCAAGAGAACTCTAATCGAAGACAGTGGAAGGTCATGGTACAGAGGCTATGACATTGCCCAAGACTAAAGAACAATGGTTTGATTTTGGAGTGTCCTCCCAGAAAAGCTGCTTACCATAGCTAAAGTCTCTCTTCTATCCTTACTAAGAGGAAATTAGCCACTGAACAATTACTATGCAGTAGTTAACCCCTTAAGAGAAGAATGGTTTTGTAATCTCAGTGTTATCAGGTGTATGAGGACAGAGGAGAATATGTAAAGAATAGGCCAGACTTTTCGGTGTATGTGTAGGCAACGACAAAATGGACCGTAACCAGAGTGAGATTCAATGTAGTACTGTCTGGCCAGTCAAAGGTCCAAATAACTCTGTAGCGGTAGTATCTCAGCGCGGGGGGGGGGGGGGGGGGTACCCTGGCCAACATACCTATAAAAGGAATATTTCATGCGTGTAATATATATTGAATGAAGAAACTATTCCTCACACCAAAAGAATTTTTTTTTATCTTCTTTTCCCTGAAGATCTATAAGAGCCACCAGTGGCGTGGATGTAGTTAATGATGATTGGCTGTGGAAGGTAATGGGCATTTAGAGTCCTATTGGCTAAGGAGGCGGTCAGAGCTTTCCCCCAATCCCCTTCTCCCGATTAATTTGAAGGATTGCATTCTTCCAGAGAAGGCGGCGAACCCCTCGCTGATTGGATGGAGAGCTTTCGTACTCAATCGACTCGATGCATGTAGGTGATTGGTCGAGATCGATCCCTTTTCCAAGTTACGATTTTATCTTGCCAAGTAATAGCAGTGAAAACGATTTTATCTTGCCAAGTAATAGCAGTGAAAACGATTTTATCTTGCCAAGTAATAGCAGTGAATACGATTTTATCTTGCTAAGTAATAACAGTGAATACGATTTTATCTTGCTAAGTAATAACAGTGAATACGATTTTATCTTGCCAAGTAATAGCAGTGAATACGATTTTATCTTGCTAAGTAATAACAGTGAATACGATTTTATCTTGCCAAGTAATAACAGTGAATACGATTTTATCTTGCTAAGTAATAACAGTGAATACGATTTTATCTTGCCAAGTAATAGCAGTGAAAACGATTTTATCTTGCCAAGTAATAGCAGTGAATACGATTTTATCTTGCTAAGTAATAACAGTGAATACGATTTTATCTTGCTAAGTAATAACAGTGAATACGATTTTATCTTGCCAAGTAATAGCAGTGAATACGATTTTATCTTGCTAAGTAATAACAGTGAATACGATTTTATCTTGCTAAGTAATAACAGTGAATACGATTTTATCTTGCTAAGTAATAACAGTGAATACGATTTTATCTTGCCAAGTAATAGCAGTGAATACGATTTTATCTTGCCAAGTAATAGCAGTGAATACGATTTTATCTTGCCAAGTAATAGCAGTGAATACGATTTTATCTTGCTAAGTAATAACAGTGAATACGATTTTATCTTGCTAAGTAATAACAGTGAATACGATTTTATCTTGCTAAGTAATAACAGTGAATACGATTTTATCTTGCCAAGTAATAGCAGTGAATACGATTTTATCTTGCCAAGTAATAGCAGTGAATACGATTTTATCTTGCCAAGTAATAGCAGTGAATACGATTTTATCTTGCCAAGTAATAGCAGTGAATACGATTTTATCTTGCCAAGTAATAGCAGTGAATACGATTTTATCTTGCCAAGTAATAGCAGTGAATACGATTTTATCTTGCCAAGTAATAGCAGTGAATACGATTTTATCTTGCCAAGTAATAGCAGTGAATACGATTTTATCTTGCCAAGTAATAGCAGTGAATACGATTTTATCTTGCTAAGTAATAACAGTGAATACGATTTTATCTTGCCAAGTAATAACAGTGAATACGATTTTATCTTGCCAAGTAATAGCAGTGAATACGATTTTATCTTGCCAAGTAATAGCAGTGAATACGATTTTATCTTGCCAAGTAATAGCAGTGAATACGATTTTATCTTGCTAAGTAATAACAGTGAATACGATTTTATCTTGCCAAGTAATAGCAGTGAATACGATTTTATCTTGCCAAGTAATAGCAGTGAATACGATTTTATCTTGCTAAGTAATAACAGTGAATACGATTTTATCTTGCTAAGTAATAACAGTGAATACGATTTTATCTTGCCAAGTAATAGCAGTGAATACGATTTTATCTTGCCAAGTAATAGCAGTGAATACGATTTTATCTTGCTAAGTAATAACAGTGAATACGATTTTATCTTGCCAAGTAATAACAGTGAATACGATTTTATCTTGCCAAGTAATAGCAGTGAATACGATTTTATCTTGCCAAGTAATAGCAGTGAATACGATTTTATCTTGCTAAGTAATAACAGTGAATACGATTTTATCTTGCTAAGTAATAGCAGTGAATACGATTTTATCTTGCTAAGTAATAACAGTGAATACGATTTTATCTTGCTAAGTAATAACAGTGAATACGATTTTATCTTGCCAAGTAATAGCAGTGAATACGATTTTATCTTGCCAAGTAATAGCAGTGAATACGATTTTATCTTGCCAAGTAATAGCAGTGAATACGATTTTATCTTGCCAAGTAATAGCAGTGAATACGATTTTATCTTGCCAAGTAATAGCAGTGAATACGATTTTATCTTGCCAAGTAATAGCAGTGAATACGATTTTATCTTGCCAAGTAATAGCAGTGAATACGATTTTATCTTGCTAAGTAATAACAGTGAATACGATTTTATCTTGCTAAGTAATAACAGTGAATACGATTTTATCTTGCTAAGTAATAACAGTGAATACGATTTTATCTTGCCAAGTAATAGCAGTGAATACGATTTTATCTTGCCAAGTAATAGCAGTGAATACGATTTTATCTTGCTAAGTAATAACAGTGAATACGATTTTATCTTGCTAAGTAATAACAGTGAATACGATTTTATCTTGCTAAGTAATAACAGTGAATACGATTTTATCTTGCTAAGTAATAACAGTGAATACGATTTTATCTTGCCAAGTAATAGCAGTGAATACGATTTTATCTTGCTAAGTAATAACAGTGAATACGATTTTATCTTGCTAAGTAATAACAGTGAATACGATTTTATCTTGCCAAGTAATAGCAGTGAAAACGATTTTATCTTGCCAAGTAATAGCAGTGAATACGATTTTATCTTGCTAAGTAATAACAGTGAATACGATTTTATCTTGCTAAGTAATAACAGTGAATACGATTTTATCTTGCCAAGTAATAGCAGTGAATACGATTTTATCTTGCTAAGTAATAACAGTGAATACGATTTTATCTTGCTAAGTAATAGCAGTGAATATTTATTGTAGTTTCACATCCTTGCTGTGAGAAAATGAAGAAAAATTTATGTGACAAAGTATCCTATTAATGTGATATAGTATGCAGTTAAAAGAGACACTTGGTGAGTTGGGATTAATCTTAAGAATATTGACTTTTAAGTCTTAAAATCTAAAATATTTGGGATGGGATGGGAGGACTTTTGTGTTCTATCTAGCTGAGGGTTGATGATGATTTGCCTTAAATATATTTCTAATTTCATGATATGCCGTTGCTAGTCTACTGCATGACAAAGGCATCAGACATGTCCTTCCACTCCCATCTGTTTATGGTCTTTCTAAGCCAGTCTATACCCACAAATTGTCTTCATGGCTCAATCTATTGTTTTCTTTTCCTTCCCCTGCTTCGTTTTAAGTCTCTAGGGATCCATTCTACATTCTTAATGTTCACCCATTATCTGTCACTTTCATTATATCTCCTGCCCATGTCCATTTATTTTTCTTACATGATATTAGAATATCATCTACTTTATTTTACTCTTGCATCCATGTTGCTCTTTTTCTCTCTCGGGGTTATTCCCATCATAAGTAACGGTTCACCATCTAATTAAATACTTTTCTTTTTAGATAAAGTGGAATTTTACGTTTCATAATCTCATTTTGTTAACCTGTCCTAATTCCCTTCTTATTCGAAATTTTCTCATCTTTATGTAGTTTCAAGATTGTTGAACTCCTAGTTTAGATATCTTCAAAGGTTCTAACATAAGATTCGTCTATTCCTTGTCTTTGAAGGGCTTTCATTACTGATGAAAGTTTTAACAGATTTAAAATCTTTCTCATAGTCTATAAATGCCGTACATACTGGTTTCTCATTCTCTTGATTTTTCCATCACTTGGTCACTTAATGGATATGGTCAGTTGGTGAATACCGCTTCTGAAGCCTACCTGTTCTTCTGGTTGATTAAGGCCTATTGTGGTCCTTATAAATATTCTATATATATATATATATATATATATATATATATATATATATATACATATATATATATGTATATATATACATATATATATACATATATATGTATATATACATATATATATACATATATATGTATATATACATATATATATATATATATATATATATATATGTATATATATATGTATATATATATATATACATATATATATATATATATATATATATACATACCTATATATATACATATATATATATAGATATGTATATATATATATATATATATATATATATATATATATATATATATATATATATATATATATATATATATAATATTACTGAGAGTGAACGTATCGAACTGTAATTTTTCAGGTATTTTGTGTCTCCATTTTATAGATTAATATAATGTTAAATTTTTCCCAAGCTGTAGGTATATACTGTAGAATTCTTGTAAACATTTTGTGTCAAGTTCAGCGAGTTTTATTACTATGAAACCTCCTCCATTTATTATTAAATTAATTGTTATATTACGCGACTCCAATGCAAGAATGTGGCAGTCACCGTTACATTACTTTGTTCTTTGGAGTCGGCCGTTTTTACAGCAAATGGCAGAATGTTGGAAAATGTGTATATAAATTTCCACTGGGGAGATTTTTTTTTCTTTTTAGGAAAGGGACCAAGCCTAGGTCTCGCAGGTAAGGCTAAGTTGAAGCCATTGAACCACTGGGACCTATAATTCTACCACACGTTTTTGGATTTTTTAAAAACGTATACCCACACATGCAGTACGTTCTTATGTGCGTAATGCTTATGTTTGCACCGTAGTATGCTAGGATTCCTCCGTGTTATATGTGTAGTGTTAAGTGCAGAGAGAATATCAAATAGGTGTGTAATCGTGTAATGTTTAGTGAAGATAGAATTTCCAGATACAAATTAATTTAGAACCCTGAAGCACAGCTTGACATTCCGGCTACAAAGAAGGGAAATTGAAAGCATGTGATAAGTTTTATAAAGGATTTGAATTTTCCATTTCTAATATTTTTAGTTTTGTATTCCATATTTACTTCTCAAGCTTTACGCGATTAGAATAGATATTTACAGGGTAGAAAATTTTCTTTCAAAATAGTAAAAGGAACTTATTACTAATACTTCGCATTTCTGGAAAATAGATTACTGTGATTTTAAATATTTTGTTGCAACTAGTACCTGAGCCATAGCTGTAACAGTGTAAAAGGTTGCTCGTATTATAAAAATTTTGAATGATTGGATTTCCACTTATTTTCAACCGGTTGATAGAATGTTAGACATATAGAATTATTGATAGATCCGAGAATAAGTAGGTGGAACTAAGTCGCGTTATTTTTCTTATAATACTTATCAGAAAATACAAATAAATTGGAATCCAAGCGATCTGTCACTAGATGTAAGGTCATATCTACAAATAGGCTTCTTTACAAACTGAAATATCAGAAAAGCAACGAAATACCTTTACCTTGTAAGAGAGAGAGAGAGAGAGAGAGAGAGAGAGAGAGAGAGAGAGGAGAGAGAGAGAGAGAGAGAGAGAGAGAGAGAGAAAGAGAGAGAGAGAGAGAGAGAGAGAGAGAGAGAGAGAGAGAGAGAGAGAGAGAGAGATATCAGTATTTCACTTCCTAGCCAGGCAACTTGAGAGTACCTTAATCCTCAGGGGGGGATTCGTGCCCACGACTCCAGTTTATTTCTTGGAGAAAACGGCCTTAGGGGAAAGGAAGAGAACATATTACGTAAGGAGGCTGTTGAACCGCGAGATGAACTATAGGGAGAGAGACTACAGTAAACAATGAGATTTGCCTCGAGGGTAATTTACCCTTTAGGGGTCTTGCTTCTAATTATATAGAGAGAGATGGAAGAAGGGTTATTTGGAACTTTTTCCATAAAATAATATACGTGAAAGCTATTTTCTGAGACGTGAATAGAAAAGAGAGATTAAAAGATATTGCAGAGTAATCTTACAATAGATTAATTTTTTTAAGTACATGTTTATGGGATACTGAACTGCTATTAAATTTTTATCAATATATTAGTTCCTTTCCTTTAGTAAGCTTTTTGTTTTATCAGTGCATTGATAAACTTTTCGTTTACACACACATATACATTATATATATATATATATATATATATATATATATATATATATATATATATATATACATATATATATACATGTGTGTGTGTTTTCATTGAAGGCGTCAATATGTTTCCTACAGGATTCTCCGTTTTTTTTTTCATCTTCTACAGAACAAACTATTACTATTATTTTTCTTTTTCATTTATAATGTTCATTACAGCACTGTTTCGACAAAACTATGTCATTATCAAGTGATTACTGATTAACATACCTTCACAATTCCTTTTATATATGAGGTTCAGCTAAAAGTATGATAAATTATTTTGGAACTATATTTTATCGTGAATGAAAAACGGAAAAATTTAAAAGTTTCAAATTTTTTTATATTGTTGAACAAATTTTGATAAAGGAAAACTAAGATTCTTTAAAATGAAAAATGTTTAGATCAGTTCTGAATTATATAAACTTTGTTTTAACGGCTTCTCAGAATTTAATTATTATTCTCACAAGCTTGCTTTCTTTCGACAAAGCTCACGATTCCACTATTTCAATGGGATTGGCGTTGGTTTTTCAGAACATCATCTGTCTGAAGCAGAGTAAATTGTGGAACTTACTCGCCCCCTTCGTCAATATTGATTGGGAATCTGTTTGAAGTCGGATTTGATTCCCTTTGGAGCGGTGCTTTTCCTTATGACAAATTGTGGTCTCTGCTCCAGCATTTTCTATGCAGTGAAGCAGTTTCTACACTCAAATCCAGATCGTTTCTCTTCTTTTAAATTGTATATATAATCTCTTGATAAAAACAAAGTATTGTAGAAAAAGTGATGTAGTCATCGAAAAAATTGAAAAAAATCATAATCATCGTTCTTTTTAACCAAAGGCTTACGCAGGAGAATCTGAAGAAACTATTAAAATACGAAGGACACCAAGGCAATTTCCTGCAATGCAAATATATCTGAGAGAGTATATATATATATATATATATATATATATATATATATATATATATATATATATATATATATATATATATATGTATATATATATATATATATATATATATATATATATGTGTGTGTGTGTGTGTGTGTGTGTGTGTGTGTGTGAGTGAGTGAGTGAGTGAATGAGTGAGTGAGTGTGTTCTGTTTATTAAATATTTTTGATAAGTTTTGAAAATTAGGTAAAATCACGTACCAACTATCTTACGAGTGTGTAATCTAATTTTAGATTCGGAGATCAAATGCTGAATACTAAAATACTAAATGTATTTGCATCCCTCTCTCTCTCTCTCTCTCTCTCTCTCTCTCTCTCTCTCTCTCTCTCTCTCTCTCTCTCTCTCTCTCTCTCTCTGCACATTTCGCATGTATGAAATAGGTGCTTAAGTCGTCGGCTGGTCTTTGCGGAAGATGGAAACCCTGGAAATTTAAGAGTATATTATTTTTTTTTTCTTGTGGAGCGTCTATAGGTTTCTCTCTTTTCCTAGCCAGAACTCTTTTTCCTTGTTTTAAATAGAAAATCAGTGAATTTGTATAATTTTCACTTTATTTTTAATTTAATGATAAATCTTGATTATATATTTTTCCTTTTCCATATGTAGTTGGAGTTAGCTCTGTAAAATTGTTATGACATTTTTATGAACAAAATTCCTTTTTATAAATAATTATGACAATTGATGATATCTATTGTTGTTATTATTATTATTTTTGTTGGTGGTGGTGTTGTTTTTACTGTTTCGAATATAATAATGAATATGGGAAGCCTTATGAAAGAAAGGTACATTTTTTTTGCTGATGTAAGAAAAAAGTATTAGGCTTTACTTATAAACCCACAAAGTCTCTCCTCCCAAGTAACATCCTTCGAAAAAAAAAATCCCGTAAGTCTTGTTATAAACAATTTCATATCGGAAAAATTACCATCAGTTCTTTCTTGCCGTCAGGAAGAAAGTCCCAGGTAATGGTGATTGGATGTTGTATCAAGAAACGTAAGTATTAGGCGTTTATAGAAAAAAAATAAATTCTTTTCATAGATCAATTAAGGTTTCCGCTTTTAACATATGCAACATGGGGAAAATGGAACCTTTTTATTACTAATGGTACTACTATTGTACAGTATCTATCTCGGATGATAAATTTTCTTGCATGGTATGAGCATGTTACTTCTGGTATTCTGGATAATTTTTAGCAGGCCATCTTGTGGTATCTGCATGACATTGTATTTCACACTCTCACACACACACATACATACATACATACATACATACATATATATATATGTATATATATATATATATATATATATATATATATATATATATATATGTGTGTGTGTGTGTGTGTGTGTGTGTGTGTGTGTTGATGAATAAAAACATTAATAAAATTTTTAAGAATAATTTTGAAATGAATGAATGATATTTAACAAGGCTACACAAAATTTCATGACCATTTTAAATGATTCCCGTTTTATTAGACGAATTTTGTTATTCCAATCTTGCAGCCAGATTAGAACAACATAAATATAATGTTCGAAAAAAACTAGTTGTTTATTTCTACATATGAATTATTGTAATTATACTATTAAATAGTAAAGAGCAAAAGAGATAGTGTATTGTAAGGATATAATAAAATGCAATAATATTTTCATTCTGTATTATAAACAAAAGCCATTCAGAATTCATGGAGAACAGACCGCAATGCATAAACTTAACGAACTGCTTGTAAACAATGTATTTAGACAATTATCTGTTTTAAACTAGCTATGTTGTGGTTTTTATGTTTTAGAATGATCTTTATTATTACTGTCGGAGGGGTAATTGTGAAACTGTTACTAACATTTTTTACCCAGAAGAGGTATGACAAATACTAAAGCGCTCGGTCAGAATTTCGGTTTTTAAACATGATCTTCAATAATTAGCAAGATTTATTATTAGTCTTGCTGATTAGGAAAGATAACGTATATGCTTTTCCAGCTAGAATTATACCCTAGTTTCCAATCATCATCATCATCATCATCATCATAATAATGATAATAATAATAGTAATAATAATAATATGGGTTTGTAATATATTTTTTGATTCACAGATCCAATCTTGAATACCAAGTATAGTTACACCCGATGAGCATTCTCTCTCTCTCTCTCTCTCTCTCTCTCTCTCTCTCTCTCTCTCTCTCTCTCTCTCTCTCTCTCTCTCTCTCTCTCTCTCTCTCTCTCTCTCTCTCAGCCCATTAATTAGACTTTAGTAAATAGAGCTATTGTTTAAATGTGACTAATCAATTTTCCTTTTTTGGGGGGTTTACGAAGTAGGTACTTAATTACTCGGGCCCTGTTTGTGGGAGATGGAAACCCGGATCTATAATAATTTAGGCGTTTTGTGTTGTGCAAAGTCTATTTGATTACTTGTTTTTTTCTGGACAGAACCCTTTACACTTTATTTAATAGCATATAAGTAAGTTTATATATTTTTCACTTTAGATTTTAAGCTTAATTAGTAAATCTTAAGAATGCCATTTTTTTCTTTTATCCACATTTAATATTATAATTTGTTGGAATTACTGCATTTCCGTGATCAAATAATTTGTTTTTTATAAGTAGTGATAAAGATAATGATAATGTTATTGGCTCTCATTATTATTGTTGTTATTTTATTTTTTATTTTTCTTGTTTCGAAGAAAATGAATACGAGCGAACACATGAAACGACGGTATATTTCTTCCTGTCCAAAAAATACAAAACTCGTTTATAAGAAAAAAGTTTATCGTAAGCTTTGCCTATAAACCCGTTAAGCCCTTCATCCTTAGTAGTATACTTCAGAAAAGTCCCGCAAGTTGTGGAATAAATAGTTTTTTATTGGAACATTATCACCAGTTCTTTCTTACCTCCGGAAAGAAAGCCTCAGGTAATGGTGATTGGATGGTGTAAGAAGCAAGAGAAGGTGAATGTTGTTATATGCAGAAGAAGGAGGCGTGTATGAAAAAACTGAGCTCTTTTCATAGATCATTAAAGGTTACGGTCCGTGTTTATGAAAGGGAGAGAGTAGAACTTTATTATTTTTTATTGTACGACTATGCTTACTATTATCGTCTGTATGATAGTGGAAGATATTGCTAGAGTTTTTTTGTTCATTAGATACAGTAGCATCCCTGTGCATATGATAGACTTCGAAGTATGTATGAAATTGAAATGCTTCTTTTAGTATTTTTGAGAAGTTCGGTAAAGGTCTTCCGTGATATGTGGACATTTTATTTTATTTTGGAAGACATGCTGCCATGTAAATTTAACATACATACATAAACACACACACACACACACATATATATATATATATATATATATATATATGTATGTATGTATGTATATATATACACACACATACATACATATATATATATATATATATATATATATATATATATATATATATATATATTCTTTTTCACCATTATCCTTACATTAAGTAGTTGGTTGCTCGATGTGCCCTCTCCAATGTCTTCTAGCAAATGCATCCTCTTCCACTAAACCTCTTCTCTCCAGTTCGTCCATCCTCTTATCTCGCCATCTAATTCTCTGATATCCACTTAATCTTCTCCCCCCTAACAGGTTCCTCCCAAGCCTTTCCCACTCCTTCCCCAACATTCTTCCTCAACACTTGCCCACACCATGACACTCTTATCACCTGAACAATCTTGACTATTCCTGCCATTTTTCTTATTTCATCATTATCCTTTAAATGTAATATCCCCATAATCCACCTTAGCATTCTCATCTCTGTTCTCTCAAGCTCTGTCTCCTTTTTTCGTCATAGAACCCACGTTTCCGATCCATACATCAACACTGGTCTTATTACTGTTCAATAGATCTTGACTTTTAGCTTGATCCCACACCACTCTCGCTACTTCCCCCAGGCTGCTTTTATCTTGTTCTCAACTTCAGCTTCGCATTCTCCCTCCTGAGTTATAGTAGATCCCAAGTATCTGAATTATACCTGTTCTATAACCTAGCTTCTACTTTCGTTCGTGTATAACTATCCTGTATATATACACATATATGTACTGTATATATATTGCTGCTTGTGTATATATGTATATATACTTTATATATGTATATATATATGTTTATATATATAATATATATATATATATATATATATATATATATATATATATATATATACACACTGTATACGTGTGTGTATGTATGCTTTACTGTTTTAGATTTAATGAAATGTTCCTACCAGTATTAACTTTTGCATCAGAAACTTGGAGCCTTAATAAAGCCTTAAAACATAAGCTAGTTACAACTCAAAGGGCTTATGGAAAGAATAATAATGGGAATAGAAAGGCCATAAATGCACACAAGTGGTAAGCCTTTGTTCTGCAGTGGATTAGTAACGGCTGATGATGATATATATATATATATATATATATATATATATATATATATATATATATATATATATATATATATATATATATATATACACACACAGTATAATCTCTTTGGGCGGTAGTCTTTTTCTTATGCAATTTTCATTAAATGTGACACTTGACTATACAAGGCAACAATTCATCCACCACACATGCTTAGATGAATGGTTTGCATAATATGTGTGCGGTAAGAAAGATTGATAGTATTACCAAGTGTCAGAATGGGTATCGTGGGTATACTGTTGTTTTTTAAAATGCCTGGGACTCGCAACTTCATCTCTCAAAACTTGCTGACGAAACTATAGGACTGAACAGAATTCCAACTTATGTAAGGAAATAACATACCCGAAGTAGTAGGTAATTTGATTACTTCCTGTAGTGAGGATATAATCTGTTCTAATTTACATTGTTTGCAAAACCAGGTGCTCAGTTTTTGACAATTTTTGTAAATTTTCTCCGAAGATGCAACCGTTGATATACTACCGCTAGAGAGTTATTGAGTCCTTTGACTGGCCAGAAAGTACTATATTGGATCCATCTCTTTGGTTACGGCTTATTTCATCTTTGCCTACACATACATAGAATAGACTGGCCTATTCTTTCCTCATACACTTGACAACACTGAAATTTTCAAACAATTCTTCTTCTCTGGAGAGGTTAACTACTGAAATTGTTCAGTGGCTACTTTCCTCTTGATAAGGGTAGATGAGACTTGAACTATGGTAAGAAGCTCTTCTAGGAGAAAGACACTCCAAAATTAAACTATTGTTCTCTAGTCTTGGGTAGTGCCATAGCTTTGTACCATGGTCTTATAGCGTCTTGGGTTAGAGTTTTCTTGCTTGAGGGTACACTCGGGCACAATATTATATCTTGTTTCTATTCCTCTTGATATTTTCAAGTTTTTATAGTTTATATATGAAATATTTATTTTAATGTTATTATTCCTTAACTTCTTGTAGTTTTCCCTTATTTCCTTTCCTCACTAGGCTATTTTCCCTGTTGGAGCCCTTGAGCTTATAGCATCCTGCTTTTCCAACGAGGGTTTTAGCTTAGCAAGTAATAATAATAATAATAATAATAATAATAATAATAATGATATCGGGTTTCTTTTGGGCGAGATCTTCCCAGACAGTTCCATCCTGTTCGTAATACTAGGCATGCGGTTAATTCTAAAAAGTCGGGTCTTCTTCATCATGAAGCTCAATACTGCACAGTTTTATTCCTGCTGTAACCATGTTGGGGAATGATCTTCCTAATCAGGTAGTTGAATCAGTAGAATTTCAAAAGTTCAAACTTGCAGCAAATGTTTTTATGTTGAACAGGTCGACATAAGTCGTTTTATAGTTTATATATTATGAAATATCTTTTAATGTTAATGTTTTGAAATATTTTATTTTAATTGTTCATCACTACTGATATCGTTTTATTTCATTATTTCCTTTCCTCACTGGGTTATTTTTTCCTGTTGAAACTCTGGGGCTTGTAGCATCTTGTTTTTCCAACAAGGGTTGTAACTTTGGTAGTAATAATAATAATAATATAAAATCATCCGATTTGGAGCTGTTCTTTTGTGTCACCCATGTTATTAGTCTGGAAGGTTTCGTTTTCTTTTTCTGTATAGTTTTGTCGACAGAAAACTGGTTACCTTTAACGGGGACTATTGTAGAAACATCCTAAGACATAATCATGTAGTGTCACCCACCCACTCAAACGCTAAGCTGTGCACCCCAGATAGACCCCAGAAGAGCTTTTGATATTTCAGTCTTATTTTAATTCCTCCAAAATTAGCTTTATCTATTGGTGGTATTTAGTGCAATTCAATAGATATTCCTCTTTACTCAAGACAGAGTGTCTTTGTTTTATGCAATGAAATAACGCATACACACGTGTGTATATATATATATATATATATATATATATATATATATATATATATATATATATATATATATGAAATTTATCAATCAAGAGAGGAGGCAGACTTTAGAATTGAATATTCAATCATTTCCATGTAATTGACTAGATAATGGAAATATCATCAGAGTATAAGAAACCACTATGTATGACGTTTATAGACCATAAAAAAAGATTGCTTTAATTCTGTCAAAGCCCTTCAAATTCAAGGAATGGAGGATTCTTATGTTAAAACACTTGAAGATATCTATGCGGGAAGTACAACAATCCTGAAACTACATAAAGATAGTGAGAAATGCAGATTGAGAAAGGAGTTAGACAAGGAGACCCAATTTCTCCTAAATTATTCATATCATGCCTAGAAGAAGTTTTAAAAGATATATATTTGTAAAATGTAGGAGTTAACTTTAATGGTGAATGACTTAATATTAGCAGATGACATCGTTGTGTTTAGTGAATCATGGGAGGAATTGCAAAAGATGATAGAATATTTGAATAGAGAAAGCAGAAATGTAGGACTGAAAATGAATATGAGTAAAAGTAAGACAACTCTCAGTGAAAATGCAAAGACAACAAATAAGAGTTTTGGACGAACCTCCAGAGATTGTTAATGAATATACATACTTAGGACAGATAATAAGTGTTTCCCCAGGACATGAGACCGAAAGTAAAAGAATATGCATTGAATGGAGAGCTTTTGCAAAGAAAATAAGATTATGAAGGTAAAATAACACATTTCTGAAAAGAAAAGTATTTAATTAGATGGTCCTTTCCAGAATGCATGAAATATCACGAGGTTGAACTCAAGGTAAATAGAAGAAAGACAGATGATGAGAACGGAATATGAATAGAAGATGAAATATCATTGGAAGGAGAAAGGATTATTG
>NC_090743.1:23720241-23722741 GCF_036898095.1 Palaemon carinicauda
GTTTTTGGTGGGGAAAACATACTGGGGAAACGATATATATTGGTAAAACAAGCCTTTTCTTCTCTATACGTTACTTTCTTGGATGTATAATAAACACGTCTTATATATCATTTAAAAAATCGCCTCGGCTCTGATTTATTGTGGGCTACGCTATCCTGATTTCTTTATCACACCAGGAAATCAACACGGAAAATAGAACTAGTTCTGTTATATTTCAACACAGCCTGACACCTTCATTTGACAACTATACTGGTAATTAACTTTTTAGTTATTTTTCGTTATCTTTTAGAAAGCTTATTCTATTTTAAAATTCATACTAGGGATTACATAATATAGTTGGTGCAAACACTGTGGCAAACATTTTTCCTTAACTGTTAACGTATCAGAAATTGTAAAATTCTAACCATACTCCCTGGCCAGAAACCTCACCAATTGTAAGGACCAAAACTCACTCTGCTCATCCCAGTTCTTCAACCTTCATCAGCAGCCATTTGATATCAGAACACCTTTCCAGACTGACCTGCTCCGAAGAGGCGTAGCTTCCTTCACTAGCTGATTATCTTGGGCCAACCTATAAAGACAAGACTGCCTACTAGAAGAAGCCTAGCTCGTTCCCTCTGCAGAGCTGGTCTTCTAGATTATTCCCCCCAGAACCACCTGAAGGGTGATATCAGAAAGAATAGATCTAGATATCCGACCATTTGTACACTAGACAAACGCCTTGTACTCGTCCATCAAGGTACAGAACATACTAGAATCAGCGGGGTTTCTTCCCTCAGTAGGCCATTGTCCTCCAGGTTATTCCAAGAATTGCAATTCAAGCTGGATAGTTAAGCCTTGCATCCTCCAAGCTGGTCAGTCCTTCCAAGTATCCTCCCTCTAGCTGTCTGTCAGTCAGTCAGTCCAAAGATCCCGGTGGGGGGGGGGGGGGATCTCCTTCCTGTGGATGTGGTGTCTCGAACTTGTCCTGATTGGATTGAGCACAATTATCTGAAGGTTTTGTCCTGGCAAAACTCGGCTGAATCTCCTTTCCCTCACAAAATAAACTGAAATTAAACTTCTATGGAAAAAATATTATTCCCATCAGTTTAAAACTTTTTTTGGTTTTTTTATTTTTCTTCTTTTTTGGGGTTTTTTATTTTTTAGATTTTTTTTCATTTTTTTATTTTTTTTTTGTTTTTTTATATTTTATATATATATATTTTTTTTTCATTTTTTTTTATCCATTTGCTGATCGAAGTATTTAAGTACCAGTGAGACTCTTCAGAAGCCATTTGATATGATCAGCTGCTAATTGAACCTGCTTAATGGTACCACTGATGGTGATTAAATTACTAAAGTCGTGCCTTCGTGGCATATCTAATAAGCTGACTCCACTCTGCCGGGTGATTTCCATCAGCGTCCTTCCTTCCACTCCATATATGGCTCTGTGGAACTTCCTCGGGACATTCAAGTCGACAGTCACGTACCCGTTGAGGCCATAGTCCCTTGTGGTGGTGGCTCTAACCTTTTCACCTTGGAAGGTGATGTGACTACTGTCGGATGAGGAGGTGACCCTTTTGGTCTTCTTGGGTTCCAAGTCAAATATGATAGGTTTTCGAGTAGTTCTCTTCACTGCAATCTTTTCTTCCTTTTGCTTCTCCTCCTCCTCCTCCTCCTTCTTCTCCTTCTCCTCGTCCTTGGAAGTTTCCTTTTGGAGCTTCTGCTCTTCCTGGCGGTTGTTGGTGTCACGGAGAGCGCCTTTTGAGGCTAGTAGCCAGCCAAGCACCTGACCCACACCAGATGCCCCTCCAACTTCCTCCTTCTCAGCCTTATGTCCGTTGGCATCCTGGTCCTCTGCCTCAACTACTTTTTCCTCACTTTTATTGTCATTGACATCCTTTTGGATATCTTCGTTCTGACCATCCTTAACATCCATCTCGGTCGAAATTTCTAAACTTGTCCTGTTGTCTCACTTTCCTCATTCCAGGTCTGTTTTCTTTCTTCTTATCTCCCCCTTCAAGTTCCTCGTTGAGTGAGGGGATGATCTCATTTGCAGCAAGCAGCTCGTCCTTCAGACCAAAATTTTCTTTGGTGAATTGGAGGATCCTCTCCTCTGACATTTCCTTACTAGAACTTAGATGGGAGACACGTTCCTTGTGACTATCTCTCTCCTTGGTGATAGAAGCCATACTCTCCTTTAGTTGGGCAATCTCTTGTAGAGCCTTAGACAGCTCATCCTCTGCCCTACTGGCTTCCTTCTTAACGTCTTTTAACGTGTTTACGAGGCATGTATAATTTCCCTCTGTGGTCAAGTTTTCCATCTTGGCCTCAGTCAGACTCATCTGCAACTTTTCTCTCTCTGTTGTCATCTCTCTAATAATTCGCTTTTGCTTCTCGTTTGTCTTTTCCAGTTCCTCTATCTCTGCCTCAAATACAGATTCCAGTCGAAGAATAGAGGCCACCTTTTCAGACTCAAGTTCTTCCAGTTTCTCCCTCAATTCAATATTTTTTTGCTCCA
>NC_090743.1:23727741-23740241 GCF_036898095.1 Palaemon carinicauda
TTAGAATTTTTCAATTTCTGATACCTTATCAGTTTCGGAAAAATGTTTACGACAATGTTTGCACTAACTAGGTTATGTAATCCCTAGTAGTATGCATTTTAGAATAGAATAGCTTTCTTTAAGTTGAAAAAAAATAGGTATTATTGTAGTGTATTACAGGGCAACCAAAAAGTCAATTACCAGTATAGTTGTTCAAATGAAGGGGTCCCCCATTATCATAGGATATATATATATATATATATATATATATATATATATATATATATATATATATGTATGTATGTATATATATATATATATATATGTATATATATACATATATATATATATATATATATATATATATATATATATATATATATAATGTATATATATTTCTGAAACTATTCATTTGCGACGGGAACGAGTGTCATTTTCGAAGAGAGCGTAATTTTTTCTAAAAGAAAAAGTAGTTTTTTTCCCTAGGTTACATTACCCTGTAATACACTACAATAATACCAAAATGAAACTCCAGGGTTAAAATGGGACAGTCATTACCCCTAATATAAAGGTTATGTAACCAATTCGCTGACATAATGTATATGGGTTATGTAAGGTTTTTAAACCACCTGTCCTGTCCGAGCACTGTCGCCACAGTAAGCATCTTTTATGTTGTGAAGGTATGAATAAGAATGGCATTCCTGAATGTCGGTGTGTTCGTATCTTGGCAAAGTAAACCAAATAATGCGTTTCAGAAGAAAACCTTGTGCAGCCAAGCCCACTCTAATGGCTAACAAGATTCAGTGTATTCCAAGAAACGAAAGTTTTCTAGGTTAATTATCAATTGTTTATGTAACATTAGACTAAATATCAACTTAATGTTATTTAGTTGGTAAAGCTGATTTTTTTTTCTTTTTTACTAAGCCTGTTGGGTTGGGTCACTAAAAAGGTTCATCTTATCAAATTTTATTAAAAAAAGACATGGTAGTATAAGGGAGGCAGGGGTCCTTCCTATGAGATGCTGAAATAATCACTTTATTAAAAGGCAGAAAGAATTCTTCGATAAGGATCTCAGAGTATTATCAACCAAAAAATTACTGCAATTTTTTCGATTAAAAGGTAAAAAATTATTATGGTGTACATTTGACAAATATTGTGTAGTAGAAAAACTGCAATTGATATTCAGGATTTTTTTTTTTTTTTTCAGAAAAAAGTAGTAACCGTTGATGGTCACTGAATAGGGATTGATCTACAGTAACCCTGTTTTAAGGTCGCGTAATAGCAATTGGTCATTAAAAAAAAAAAAAGAGAAAAAATAAGGTATATAGTTAATAACTGTCATTTGATCTGCTGAAAGCAGTTCTGTGTTCAAAAGATATCTACATGTTCAGAAAATAATGGTTGGTTGGCAGAATATATTAAGGTCGCAAATTATAATCTGCAGAAAATAAAAATGTCCTTGGTCACAATTTTTTTTTTTTTTTATATTTCACTGTCCAAGTATTATTTGTAAATCGGTGTGTGCTCATTGTACGCGTTCTGTGTCATTCGTCAAGGAAGAAATTTTCCATGAATTGCTTGCATCTGGTCAGAAGGGAGAAATCAATATGGTGGAATTTGTAGAGAATTTACGGAAGAAATTAGCCATTGCATGGAAATTTGCATGAGGAAATTTGGCTTCCTCCCTAGCAGTCATGAAATAAAATTTTGATAGGAAAACCAAGGTGCGGTCGTTTGAGCCTGGGAATTGTTATTGGTGTTGAGTACAGACTCAGACAATTTCCTCGAACCAAGGTATAAGGAGCCCTGGAAGGTTTTGAGAAAATTGTCTGAGGTGAATTATGAAATTGAAGCCCCCGGGACCAAACGAAATGAGAATTTCTATGTGCCATCAGAAGTTTGTAAATGAAAGTATACTGTATTCTGTTTCCTTCACCGGTTCATTTATAGCCATTATCCATTTTAGGTATTTTAGTTGTAAAACTCACTCCATGATAACTAAGTCAGGAAGATGATGAAAATGCCCCTGTTCGTGAAGTTAAAATGATTGAGAAGGATTGAGGAACGGCCATATTAGCCTCTGTTCCTTTAGCGTTCCGCCATTTCTCCCTCGAGACCATCTTGTGACACCTGTCACTCTGCCTTTGCCCACGTTTACCCAGTGAAAATCGATAATCCTGGGACCTTCCATTTCAGTGAATGTTTATTTCCTTTTACTGACGTGTTATGGGATTATTTTCTTGTTGCTTTACCTGAATCACAACTTAATTGAATTTAAGAGGCAGTTTTTTTTTTTTTTTTTTTTTTTTTTTTTTTTTTTTTTTTTTTTGGTGGTGGGGGGGGGGGGGGAATTAGTGTTAGTTAAGCAATTTATTCTCCGTTGAAAAGAAAAACTAGATTATCTACCCCATCAACTTTCTCACCTTTCTCACCAGACGCAAGGTAATCATCAGACGCTAAGTGGGCTAACTATAATTGCTTGTCAGTCGTCCTGCTTAAGGATTTCCCTTCATTATTGCCAGTCTTTGAATAGTCACAATCTCAACCTCCAACAATGAATGAGGCTACTGCTTATTCTCAGAGATGCATCTAAATTTTCCTTCCATCTTATTCTTTAGCTAACTACCAGGTATTGTTCCCTCCGGGTTATCTAACATCTTACCATTCTTTTCACATGGCCTTACAAGCGTAACTGTCCCATCATAATAAGTTTTAAAATAGAATCCGCTTCCAGTTCCCTCCGTATGTCTTCGTTTCTTAATCTATCTAGTCCTGTCACACCCTTTATTAATCTTTATACCATCATTTCTGCTGCTTGAACCTGGCTTCTGGTTTCAGATATGTGTCCATGATTCATGTCCATAGATTAAAGCTGCTTTCAGTATAGGTGTATATATCAAAGTGTTTGCTCATGAACCGCATGACCTGTCCCATTAACCTCTGGTAAACAACAATGACCAGAGAATTAAAGCTTTTGAAAAATGATAAGTTAATATGGGGAAATTCTAGGGAAATTTGATACTGGATGCATGAACTTTTGACTAAACATAGCTGAAGTGAGAAATATTTTCTTTTCCATCATCTTGAGGCAATGGTATATTCATCATCCTCATCATCATCATCTCCCTACGCCTATTGATGCAAAGGGCTTCAGTTAGATTCCGTTAGTCATCTCTATCTTGAGCTTTTAAATCAATATTTCTCCATTCATCATCTCCTACTTCACGCTTCATACTCTTCAGCCATGTAGGCCTGGGTCTTCCAACTCTTCTAGTGCCTTATGGAGCCCAGTTGAAAGTTTGGTTAACTAATTTCTCTTTGTATATTATGTTCAAATTATTTCCAAATAGTACCTTTGTTAAGTTCAAATATATTTCAAATTGTTCCATCGTTACTTTTATGTTCTTGCTTTCAAGATATGTTTTTGACAAACGTATTTGGCAGGGTCTAAGTGCTTGGTTTGTTAAAATTCGAGGAACTCCTTTCGCTGTTAGATTTTATAATTGTTTTTTACTTCAACTTACCCTATTTTTCTTGAATGATATGGTATTCGGTCATTTGCCTTGAGACATGTGATGTATAATCTTTTGGGTTAGCTAAACTAATGCTTATTTGTTTATTTATTTCCTTGTATGTTAATGACATTGTAACAACCATTTTATTTTAAACTGAAATGGCGTCTTTTGGAACGCAATTAAAATGAAATAGTAAAAAATACTCCTTTCTCGAGTTGAATGAGTATCAAACATTTGTGTTTGTAATTGGAGAAAATATATCGAATGTAATCTGTCTCAAATTATCAGATGGAATTTAAGCCTAATTGGATTCTTCTTACTCTTCATAGCTATTATCCGTTAAGCCATTGATTTGGAACCCTACTGCATTATTCATTAACCACGTCACGCCCCCCCGGGCCAAGAGAGAATACCTGGGAAAATCAACCGGAACCGTGTAAATAGACGCCCTCAATCACTCCCGACTCCCCACCAAACCACCCACCCGCCCACCTGCCAGGCCGCCCACCCGCCAGGCCGCCCACCCGTTCACCTTCATCCGCCCCGTCGACATAATGGGAACTTGCTTGCGGTAGGGAACATATTACACGCTCTTCAGTCGGTGATTAATTGGTTTATTAGAAGTCGTCAACTTCTTTATTATTCATATTTTGAATTTGAAAGCATTTCTTATTTTGTATTAATTTTCCTCTATATCTGTAGTGAACTTAGAAAAGCACCTTTTATCGATGATTATTATGATAGATTAGATTTATAGACTCATTGATTGGAAGTAAATGAAAAAAGGAAAGATCGGTAAGCTATAAGAATAAGATTGTATCAAGGAATTGTTTATGTGAGAGGTAGATTATTTTATGATTGTAAGTTCTTATTGTAAGCAATATGCCCCAAATCATTTCTAATAAACCTTATTTCTTGACCTTTTGGTCGATCTTGACCTTGACCGTTGACCTTAACATGTATTAAACGGTGTGGATTTTCATACATTCAAATATGAACCAAGTTTGAAGTCTCTGTGACAACTATGGCAGATTACGTGAATTGGACATTTTGCTTGACCGTGACCTTGACCTTTAACCTTGACCTTCCAAAATTTAATAATTTCCAGATTTTTACATAACAGTTAATCCCTGCAAGTTTCATTACTCTACGATTAGAATTATGGCAAGGAAGCTGTTCATATACAAACACACCATCAGGGGCGAAAACATAAGCTCCTTCCAACTTCGTTGGCGGAGGTAATAATAATAGTTAAACTATGTTCACAATTTTCTCCTTTTTCTATATCAACAAACGTGTTTGATCTGCGTCCAAAACCAACATAACGTGACGCCGTGTTACAGACGAAATCAATCAGTGGACGTAACCGTCTTGAGAGAAGGGTGGATATGGAAAGGTCGTGTTTCCTGCTGTTTACAGACCTATTTCTTGAGGGGGAAGAGAGCCGGCATTTTAGGGATTTCCTTTTCTTAGTGTCATCCACTTAGAAGGAAAAGAATGTGTATTTAACAAGAATTTTCACACTACTACCTTCATATAGGACTATGTTAGTACTGTATACAGTATGTTTAGAATATAATAAATGTGTTAAGTATTTGTGGTTTTTTACTCCAGGTTTACACTTTTCTTGGTAATACTAGGTTTCCTTATATCGAATTCAGAAATCGTTTTTGTAAGCTCTCTAACATACACATGTGTTTATTATTATTATTATTATTATTATTATTATTATTATTATTGAATCTAATGGTCACATCCATGTAATACAGGCTTTTTCAGTATTAAACCACTAACACTTTCGACTTTATATTCCGTCACTTCCTTCTGCAATTTTCTAATCAGTGGTAAATATACAATGAAGTTGTTAGCTTTTAATGGGATTGTTGCATCCTCAAATATACTGTAGTGAGAAATCGAAATCAAAATTGTTTTTATTGTTACTATTATCATTATTATTGCTGTTGTAAAGATTTTATTGTTGCATAATAATATTACTTAGGCAACCAAATCTAGTATTTTAATTGCAAAATGCCATCAGGGGTGGGGGGTGTAGTTACTTGAAAAGCTAGGGCAAAAAAATTCTAGCCTTCCTTTTGACCAAAATACGTTGAGGGAAATTATTCTTATGGGTTAGTATCTCCAAATCTCCCTTATATAATAAAGACCACGTGTCTGCTTGCTCTCTCTCTCTCTCTCTCTCTCTCTCTCTCTCTCTTTATATATATATATATATATATATGTATATATATATGTATATATATATATATATGTGTGTGTGTGTGTGTGTGTGTGTAGTCGGTCATGCTCAGCTCTCCCCGTCCCTCGGGTACGATAGAGAGGAAGTAGTCATACTGAGAAGTGGGAGCTGAGTGTGTGTGTCATTTCTATCTAAATATTTAACTGTATTTTTTTATGGGTCGCGTACGCTAGTGGTGTATATTAACTAAATGGAATTGATATATGTACCCTGAGAATCACTTATTAATCTAGATTTCACAGAGATGCCCCAGGAAATGCCTGCAGGATGTCACTATATAGGGCGGTTCCAACAAAAAAATAATGGTGGGGCAGGTGTGTTGTTGTGTGAGTGAGAGAAAGCATATATGTCTGTAAAACAGAGAGAGAGAGAGAGAGAGAGAGAGAGAGAGAGAGAGAGAGAGAAATATTCTCACGGATACCTGTTTTCATACAAGTCTTGGGAGTGGAATTCGTTGGATAATTAATTAACTTATTCCCACAAATGCATTCCTCAAGCCAATTATCATACCTCTTGCATAATTATTTTCATTATTTTTTCCTAGCCTTCCAATTTTTCATCTTTTCTTTTATTGCTATAGATTAGAATTAGCTCTGGCTCATATTTGGAAAGGTAAACGTTAACCAGTATCATACTCCGTTAGCCTAAAAAAAAAAAACTTATGACCATTGCTGAGTATATTGATAGATCATAGGAGTCTGGTGTTAGAGGCAAAATTTGATCATACAGAGAGTGGAGACCCACCAGGGTATATGTCCAATGTGAAGGATACGAAATTGTACAGTAGATTGTCTCTTCTGAATAGTCTTTGATAGAACTGAGTGTTCTCAATTTCAGTTTAGAGAAGATAGAACAGACTCAGTTTCCCACGAGAGAGAGAGAGAGAGAGAAAGAGAGAGAGAGAGAGAGAGAGAGAGAGAGAGAGAGAGAGAGAGAGAGCTCCTTTAAAATAGGAGTAAGATAGAATAAGGTAGAATATGGTAGAACTAGAAAAATTGTCATTTTTTTTTTAATTGATAACCTTTTTAAGGCTTGTTATATTATTATTATTAACCTTTTTTACAGCTATTTTTATTGTTGCTATTATTATTATTATTATTATTATTATTATTATTATTATTATTATTATTATTATTGAACATGTATTTCCCTTAATCGAACTTGAAACGTGAATATGCGTAATAAACTATAAGAACAGAAGGCCTCATGTGAAATATAAAAAGCTGAAGGAAAACGAACATTATAATTGTATGTAATAACAATAGGCCCTTACCCTCAAAAGGCGTAGAAGGAGATGATGGTGATGATGTAATAGCAATCAGATAAATATTATATATATAAAAAAAAAAAATTAAATTGTATGCTTCATTACTAGGCAGCAACGAATTAACAAGAAAATTAAAAAGCAAAGTTGAAATACAAAGAAACAGAAAACCCCACTTAACTGTATGTATCCTCAAGCAATGTAAATGAAACCGAATTGTGAAGGCCATGGTACAGAGCCTATGGCAAAGATAAAGGTTTGCTTTACCGTCTCGGCAATAATGATGATAATTATTATTATTAGCATTGTTAATACTAGTGAAGCTAAAAAACCATAATTGGATAAGAAGAATGCTGCAAGTTCAGTGTGGAATAAGAAATCAGAAGTGAAAAGAGTAATTGATGAATTATGAAAAGTTAAAAAAGACAAAAGGATTGTTGTTTTCTATTGTATCTTTTCTAATGTTCCATGTAATTTTTTTTATTAATTCGTATGCATCACAGTTATATTCTTTAAACTAATTATTTTTCATAAGTGAAAATTGTACGAGCATTGCTAATTCTTTTTTTCCTTTTTATGTTGACGGAATCATTTCCTGCGTATGACTTTTTACATAGCTTTAGTTCCCATTCATTAAAAAAATAACAGCTGCTATGTGTTATCGTAAAATGGTAATTTGCATCGCTTGGAGTGAAACTGAATTAATTTCATGCCGGTTCCAGAGACGTCATCGCAAATCGATTGCATAAATGACAATTTATGAAAGTCTTCATTCAAATTTTTGTGCTATATCAATGTGTTTTCGAGAAAACTTTCTATGCATGATATTGTTTCTAACATGAAAATCAATGAATCTTTAAAGAAATATGATGGCTAATAGTTTGTTGGCATCTCTCTCTCTCTCTCTCTCTCTCTCTCTCTCTCTCTCTCTCTCTCAGTAACTAGCTACTTAAATCACAATAACTCAGACTTGATAACTTTACTTTACCTTTAGTTTTCTGATGAAGGATTTTTGCTTTATTTTTGTTATGTTTGATATGTATGTAATTATGATATAATCTAATCCCATTTCTTTCCATTTTAGGTAAGTGGCGATGTCTGAACCAGTTGTATGACTTCAATCAAAGTGAGTATCATAAGAAGCGTTTTTAATATCTCTCTCTCTCTCTCTCTCTCTCTCTCTCTCTCTCTCTCTCTCTCTCTGTTACTAATTTGTAATGATATTATATTCATGAATATTATTAAGTTTTGTAAAAGCTGCCATCTTCAACCAACGTTTTGGTTGCATTATTTTCGCTAACAATATTTCCCAGAATTTACATATTTTATTTAGGTCTTTATGTCTTTTTAAGTGACAACTGTTTTGTTATTATTTATGTATGTAAATATCATGTTGATCTTCCAAGTGCCTGACCACATCTCATTATCTCTTTAGAATAGATTATCATACATTAATAAAAATATGGATTTCTTTGTTCATGTTACTACTGTTGAATGTATGAATGAATAACAAATAAGTACATTGTAATGATGATGGGTAAGGTAGTGGTAGTAGTGATCAAGAAATAAACAGGAAGAAATATCTAATGATTATATATCTAATGATAATCGAATTAATGATAAATAGATGGTGGTATCGGTCGTTATCAATGTCAATGTGATCGTAATTCAGAATTGAAAGGAAAGAGATGATTGTGATAATAGTGACGTAACTCAGTGATGACCACGTGAAAGTGTAGTGATGATGTTAATTGTGAGATATGCTTCTCTAAAAAAGACGGAAAGTGCAGTGATGAGGCCTTTTTTTTTTGCAAAGAATAAATAGTGATGGATGTATCCGCCGAGGAAAATACTGCCAGCAGCTGTTGAGGTAAGGAACATAGGCATTGAACTTTGTATCCTCAGGGAGGTATGTTGCTTTCCTTTGGGACATATTTGCTGTTTAGACCTTATTCGTTTCTGTATGTTTATTTTCTTCCAATGTTTATTATCGATCCTTTCTCAAGTCGGTCTTTCTTGGTTTGAAAGTTCCCAGATGGTGTAGAGAAGTTCGTTTTCGTGATTTCGTTTTTATGTATTTTTTTTTTTTTTTTTTTACATATTTTATGTTATGTATATCTTTTTATTCATGCATTTACTGGGCTACAGATATGGTAGTTAATAATAATATAGATTGCATATTCACTGAAGGTGAAATAGAATAAAGGTATATTGTATATTGATTTTTAGTTCATTAGAGCTTGAAGTAAATTAGAGGTAAGAAACAATATGGAAAACATTCAATGCAATTTTACGAAAACTGTACGGGAATTTTGAATTTCATAATCTGAGTCCATATGTTTTATGGAATTAACCTCAGGGTTCCGAAGATATGAATTTGCCTAATAAAGAAATATGTGTACTATGAATACGCTTCTTAAAATTAATAGGTTAAATTGTACAGTTGGACACACGAGTCCTTGGTACATCTTGCTCCGACGAAAAGCTAGTCTAGTAAAAGCTGGCTGAAGTGGTGAGCTGGGTTAAACGCAGGAACTCACCGCGCAGTAAGGGTGTGGCTCTTTGCACTTCCTCTAAGTAAGGTGTACCTAAATTTGCTGTATCCAACTGTACGTTTGTTCGTTATTGAATGGAGATATTTTGCTTCGTGCGACTGTCGCCGATCATGTGCTACTCTAACAGCAGTTTGCTGGAAACCAAACAGCCCCAATCAAAAATATTTAATAAGTCCTCAATAAAATCGTTAGACGATCATCATTGAGTGCTAATGGCACCAAGCAAAACGAAGCCTACGGGCTGGAACAAAAAATCTATACTGGAAGCTTAGGCTCTCAAGTGAACAAAACGCTTATCTGGCTTCCGTTAACAAAAAAGCTTATCCATTAGTCATAATGGAATAAAAAATTACTCTAAAAAAAAATAAAAGTTAGTTCGCCGGCACTCCACATTCCTTTCGTGAGCCATTGAAAAGCCATTTGTCCTACCCCTTCTCTCTCTCTCTCTCTCTCTCTCTCTCTCTCTCTCTCTGATTATGTTATGCTATGGGAAAGTCGGAAGCCTTTGTTTAACCGTATTGTCATCTCCATTATGCATCCATAATTTCCTCATACCTCTCTCTCTCTCTCTCTCTCTCTCTCTCTCTCTGTCTCTCTCATACATACACAGGCATTAGCATTACCACTTAGCAACTAATGATGAATATTAGGATTCCATTCTTAGCTTGAAGTTTAATTGTTATATCTCATGCAAGACTTGATTAGTTTCAGTACCATTGAGTAAATTCTAGTTTCTAAGACGTGGCTTCAATATAGTAAAAACTAAAGAATTCTGCCATAGACCCAAAGTTCGAAAGAAAATATACAAGATTGCTTAAAGGAAGTTTCATTCGCTGCTAATGAGTGTTCTGTATGGGTAACGAGCATCCTGTGTAGGGATGTAATGCCACCAATGACAATTTTTTTTTTTATGTTTATGTATTTCATAAAGGGTTCAGAAATTGAATTGGGAATATTGCCCTGGCTATTGCGTTTTTTTTTTTTTTTACCACAGGTAACGCCGCTGTTAATGACGAATGCTTAATGGTGAACTTTACACACACACACATTATATATATATATATATATATATATATTATATATATATAAATATATATATATATAAATATATATATACATATATATGTATATATATATATATATATATATACATACACATATATATGCAATATATTATCAGGGAGTGGTTCTAGAGAAAAAATATAACAACCGTGAATCCAGTTTAATAGAAACAGTAGATTTGTTATTATTTTAATTATTGATATTATTATTATTATTATTATTATTATTATTATTATTATTAATAATAATATTATTATTGTGGTTGCTTTTGTTGTTGTTGTGGACATTGCATTATTATTGAAATTTACATTAGGCATCCTTTATCCTACAGACATAACAGCCTTTTTACGGGCACGGATCAGCCAAAATACACCATACTTCTATTACCTAAATTCTCTGGACCGCTGAACACGAGCTCTTCGCGTGTCTCAAGGTCCCTATTTCCGGACTGTTTTACGGATCCTGGTCTGTCATCATTCATAAAAAAGGGGTAATTTTTTTCTCTTATTTTTCTAATTCATCTTCCTGATGTCTCCATCGTTGCTATGACTTTTTTGTTGCTAGAAATTCATCGTAATTTGAGCCTTTGATGTCTTCATGTCTTCTCTAATTCTGTGAGCGACTGGTTAACTTAACATTATGATAAATTTCATATGATTTGCAATTTTTGTTTTATTTGTTGGTATTGCTAGTTTGTCTTTCTATTTTAACTAGTGTATGCGACCCGCCAAAAAGGACGGCTAAATATTTAGATAGGTATGCACACACACACACGCACACACACACACACACACACACGTACACGCAGATTCAACCATTCCCAGCCCCTCCCCCTTTCACAAATACAATTACCTTACACTTCTCAAATTGCAATTTTGAAATTTTTATAGTTTTAGAATTAAAAATTTCCTTCGGCCTTTACTTAGATATTATGTATTATGTTTTGTTTTTAATACATTCTAAATGTTATGGTAAACCAGAAACAAATTATATAGATTCTATATATGTTGATCAAGTAAATTCCATAAGTTGTTGATTTAAACTTTCATAGTTTTAATTGAATATTCATAATTTTCATACGTATGCTATCGATTTTACGCAGTATTCCGAATATTTACTAGATTTTGTGCATTTGACATCATCGTGGGTTGTTTTATTTACCTTATGTGATTATATATTGTTATTGTTGATGACGAAAAATTATGTTGAAAAAATATATCAACCAAACTTTTTTTTACATCTAAAATTGTGCGGTTTTTAGGGTTGCATTTCGTGCAAATTTATTAAGAAATATTATCCTTAGTGCAAAGGGATTTTATGTTCTAAGTGCGTGTCCTACTCTCACGCTACCTTAATATTTCATTAGATCTTATCTTTGCTCCTGTATGTTATATATATATCTTTTAGTTGGTCTATATTATTGCAGATGGTGACGTGACAAAGATGCTCTTTTCTGTATTTTTTTCATGTGTTAATACGTTGTAATCCGTTGTGAGCGTTTATAAGAAAATAAAAACAAAAGAAAGGTTAGTGAACATGTCAATTATTAGTTGTAATATCACGAGGCTCTTCATATACGGACATTGGGCTTTAATGACTTATAGAGATTGGTATGTATAAAACACTGTTGAAATCTTTTCATGTATATTATCATAACATCGAGTCTGTTCAGTACTGGGTTGGATGACCGTTGGGATTAAAGGCACTTGAACATGTGTCTCGGGACTATGTGCTAACAATCTAATTGTTAGAATAATACACTGTAAAAAAAAATTGTATAAAAAAACGGTAAATGTCTGGCAACACTTATTCCAGGATTTTTAACGTTTTAAAAACGGATGTATTAACGTAAAAGAGTGATATTACAG